>NW_020954608.1:42363410-42494924 GCF_900497805.2 Vombatus ursinus
CTTGAAGTAAACTGTGGTCTCCAAGAGGCAAAGATGGGGAAGGAGTACTTTGCAAGAATGAAGGACAGCCTATACAAAGTCACAAAAGTGGAAAATGGAGTGCTAAGTTCAAGAAACAGCAAGTAAGGCCAGTTTGGCTGTGATGTACAATGTAAAAGAGAGTAATGTGAAATAAACCTGAAAACAGAGACTGGAGCCATATTGCCAACAACTAAACGCACAAGTGAATGGAAAATAATTGGGTAATGGAGACACCACTAACAACTAGTGGAATCAGGAGAGGCTTTTCATAGGATATAGATTCTTAGCCAAGCCCAGAAGGCAGCTGAAGTATAGAAGCGGTAGAGGTAAGGAGGGAGGATATTCTATCCATGCGGGGATATGTGGTGGGAAAGCATGGAGATGAGCAAGGAATGCCAAGTGCTGGGACTAACAAGCAGGCCAGTTTGGCTAAAGTGCAGGATGTGATGGAAATAATGTAAAGAAAGTCTAGAAATGTATTGTGGAGCCAAGAATATGAAAGATTTTAAATGCCAAACAGAAGAGTTTGCATTTTATCATATAGTTAATAAGGAGTCATTGAGGAATTCTAAACATGGGAACTGATTTAGTCAGACTTATGATATAGGAAGATTATTTTGGCAGATGAATGAAATATTAATTGGAGTGCAGAAAAACTAGATGCAGAGAGACCAATTAGGAGGTTATTGCAATAGCTCAGAGAAGAGATGATGGAAATCTAAACTAGGGCAATGGCCATGTAAGTGGAGACAATGGAATGGGCAAGATTCTACGAAGGTAGAATCAAAAAGACTTGGTAATTTATCATATATGAATGAGGACAGTGAGTAGTTGATGATACTGATGTTGTGAAGTGAGGTGACTATAAGGATAGTGGTACTCTCAAAAAAAATAACATTTGAAGGATGGCATGGTTAAATTGATGAAGAAGTAAAAGGTTCCTTTTATAAACATGCTGATTGTTAAGTTGCCTAATGGATGTGCTGTTGGAAGTATCCAGCAGGCAATTGGTGACATAATAATGGAGCTCAGGCTCTTTCTTGGTTAGGGTGAATTATATAAATTTGGGAGTCATCTGATTAGAGTTTCTAATTGAACTGATGGGAGCTGATAAGATCTCTAAGAGAAAAGAAGATAAGACATAGAATACAGCCTTACTTGCAGGATGCCCGCAAGTGGGAGGCTTTCCATAGAGGTCTAGGAAATAATGCTGAGGAATGGTCAAACAGAAGAGAATCAAGAGAGAGCAGTGTCAAGGAAGTCAAAGGAGAAGATAACTTGGAGGAAGAAGTAATCAGTAGATTGGAGACATGCCAAAAAGAATAACGACTGTGAAAAAAACAATCCATTGCATTTTTAAGCTTTGAAACCTTTGTGATATTTTGTTGATATGAGCAGCATGTACAGAACTAGAAGAAATGACAGTAGACTATTCACAATGAATACGTTCTTCTCTCCTTTATAACTCAAAAAAACTCTGATATTATCCTCCATTTTCTTCTCCTTTATTGCAGTCTCTAATGAACTTACCCTTCTCACTAGCACTAATAATCTACAAGTACAATTAATTCTATCCCCTCTTATCTTGTCTAACAAATGACTCCCACAGTCATTACCATTCTCTCCCTAATCTTAAATCTCTTGTCAATTGGTTACTTGGTTACTGACAACAAACATGCTCAGGTCTTCCCTATATAAAAAACAAACAAAAAAAACATCTCAACCCTCTTATTTAACCCTACCATCATGTGAGCTATCCTCACTCATTTCTCAATCCTTTAAAATCTGGCTTCTGATATGAACACTCAACTAAATTTACTCTTTCTAAAGTTATCTTTGATCTCTCAATTTTCATTTCAATTTAATCTCTCTGCGGCATTCATACTGTTGACTTCTTCTAGATACTTTCCCTTGAATGGAATTTTCTGACACCATTTTCTGTTGATCTTCATTCTTCTTGTCTGACTACTCTTTTCAGTCTTTCTTGGTGAATCAGACACATCTTTTACTCCCTAACTGTGGGTGAACCTCTTGCTTTCTCTCACTATACTCTCAGTAACCTCATCAGCTGACATGAATTCAATTACAAATCCATGAAGGTGATTTTTAGAATGTTAATACTAATTATATCAATATATTCAGCCATGGTTTTTCTTCTGAGTTCATTTCCCATCACTAGCTACATATTGGACTCTTCAAAATATACCTCTAGTCATCTCAAACTCAGCATGTCCAAAACTCAACATGTCTATCATCTTTCTCACCAAATTTACCTCTCATTTGAGTTTTCCTATTTGTGCATAGAGTATTATCATCCTAACAGTCACCCAGGTTCAGAACCTTTGGAATCATCTTTGACTTCTCACTATCCTTCACTCCCCCCATTCCCAATGTTGCCATGTCTTGTGCCTTCTTCCTCCACAATGTGTTTCTCACCTCTCTCCTTATTTCTATTTAGTCTCCCCTCTTCTATTAAACAGGTGTGAAGGAAGAGTGTGGAATAGGGTGGAGCTGAGTAAGGGAGGGTTGGGAGGTATGCCCAGGCTGGGAATAGGCAACTGTTATAAAGTTGTAGATGGCTGGAGAGAGTACCTGGAGTGTTGTCCTAAGCAGATGCCAACGAAGTGACTGCTGTGAAGGTTAGGTAACTAGAGAGTATTCCAAATAGTTTTTGATGACCACTAGTTTATAGTATAGTCCCAAATCTAGTACTGCAAGCCTCTCTTTATTACCCTCATCCCATTTTTTTTTCATTATTTCCCTTTGGAAAGTTGACCATTTACTTCTCCAAATAAATTTTATTATAATTTTGTCTAGCTCTTTAAAGTTATCTTTTGATTGTTTGGTTTGTTTGGCACTGAATAAGTAAATTAATGTAACTGGTATTATTATTTTTGTAATATTAGCTTGACTCACCCATAAGCAATTAACATTGTGATATAATTTATAAATTTATAAATAATAATATATACATATATGATTTTCAACCATTTTATATAAATTGTCATTCTAATTATCATATAGTTGGGCAAAATACACTTTAATATTTTCCCTTATTTCCTCATCTTTGAAAAAATTTTCTTTATTTATTTTGATATGGGCAATTTGGCTTTCTTGTTTCTTTTTTAAAAATCAGATGAGCTAATAGTTTATTTTATCAGGTTAAAAAAAAGAGCCTAGTTTTATTTATTAAATCAGAGAGTATTTTTTTCTTTCATTTTATTAATCACTTCTATGGTTTTCAAAATTCTGTTTTGGTTATTAATTGGGCTTTGAATTTTTTTTTGTTCTTAAAGTTGTTTTTAGTTGCATATCCAGCTATATATTCTTTCTCTTTTTTTTTCATGAAAATGCTTCAAAATATAAATGTTCCCCTTAAAAGTACTTTGGTTTCATCACAAAAGTTTTTGGTATATTGTCTCATTTTTGTAATTTTCTTTCATTTGATTTGATTTTCTACTAATTATATCGTTTTTCTTCTTTGATTCACAAATTGTCAAGGATTAATTTGTTTGTCTCCAATTAATTTAAAATATTTTCTTCAGTGGCATTTTATTGAATATAATTTTATTTCATTTCAGTCATTAAAGGATAAATAGTCTTTCTGTTTTTTCTGAATTTGTTTCTCAGGTTTAATATATAGTTAATTTTTATAAAAGTGCTATGCACAGATAACAAGTAAGTATATTCCCTCATTCTCATTTAGAAATAGCTAAAGATCAATCATATTTCTCTCTCTAAAGTTCTATTTAGATCCTTACCTGCTTTCTTGAATATATATTTTTGGGACATTTGTCTAGATTTGAGAAAGGTACTTGAGATCTCCAATTATTATAGTTTTATGTTTATTTTTTACTGCAAATCAACTTTCCTTTAAGTATTTATATTCTATGTCATTTGGAGCATAGGTATTAAATATTGATATTAATTTGTTACCTATAATGACTTTAAGCATAATGCAATTTTCCTGCTTATCTCTTAATCAAGTCTATTTTTCCTATTGCTTTGTCTGAGATCATGAGTGCTACCCCACCTTTTTTGAGTTCACCTGAAGTATGATAAATTTGCCTTACTCCCTATTTCAACTCTGAGTTTTTCTGTTTCAAGTGTATTTCTTTTAAATATTGTTCAGTCCTGCTTTCTACTCTACTCTGCTACCCTTCAACATTTTATGGGTAAGTTCGTCTTATTCACATTCACACCTCTGATTATTAATTGTGTATTCTCCTCCATCCTATGCTGTTATACTTTCCCCTTTCTTTGCTCCCCCTTCATCCTTGTCTTTATAAAGATAGAGGTGTAGAGAGAGAAGGATTATGCTCAACACTGGTAAACTATAGTTGACATAATCTGCTTATGTTCAACTTCTCTTCCCATTTCCCAGTAACTGATCATAATTCCTTAATCTTTTTTTCCTTTCATTCATCCCTTAATGTTCTACTCTCCAAAGATGGAATTTGTTTTGAAAAATTCTACCCTAAAAACCATTTTCCTTTTAATCCCTCTTTCTCATCTTCCCATTCCCTCCTGATTCCCTGTTAGATGAAATATAGCTGCATAAATTCCGATATGTGTTTTGTATGTGCATGCTTGCATGTATATGTGTGTGTGTGTGTGTATTCAGCCCTCCATTTTGTGGTTCAGATAAAAGTGTGTTTTATATTTAACTGTTCTCCTCTACTTTCTCCTCCAAGTTTGTATGATCTTCTTCTTGAACAGCCTGATTATATGACATAGTAAATTCTATCTTTTTCCTCTCTCTTTCTTCCCTATTGTATTCCTTAATCCTTCCCATTTTTTTCTCTGGAGATCATCAAAATATGTCAAAATTGCTCCCATGCCATCTGCATTATTTATTCCCTCTATGACCCTTGAAGACATTAAGGTTATGAGGGAACTCTTGCTTCTTTCCCACTATTTGGATAGAAATATTTTGTCATTATATAGTACCTTTGAGTTGATCAGAGGTGTTTGTCTTTCTATGTTTCCCCTGTGCTTTGCGTTAAATTATTCTAGATTTTATAACTTTATCTTTGGCCTTCTTAAATGTTAGATTACAAACTCTCCTCTCCTTCATTATGGTAGCTATCAGTTCTTGTGTGATCCTAACTATGACGTCTGCATACTTGAGTTCTTTCTTTTAGTATTTTGTCTTTGACATTTTAATTTTCAACAATTTTAACTTTGGATTTTAACTATGACCTTCCTGGGAATTTTCATGTTGATGTTAGTTTCAAGAGGTAACCAATGGGTTCTTTCTAGTTGTACCTTGCACTATTATTCTAATAAGTCTTTGAAGTCTCCATGCATATCTTGAAATATGATATCCAGGCTTTTCATGGTTAAGGTTTTCAGGTAGTCCAGTGATTATTAGATTACTTCTCATTGACTTGTTTTCCAGATCAGTTGTTTTTAATTGATGTCTTATATTTTCTGATACTTGTCCAGTCTTTTGATCCTCTTTGATATTTTTTATTGTCTGAAGGAATAATTTGTCTCTGTCCAGTACTTAACATAGTATCTGGCATATGGCAAGTGTTTAATAAATCCTAGTTGAGTACCTATCTAGCCCAATAGAATTCTCAAGAAGTCTAATGAGTAAGGATGTAATGACTTCTTTAGTTCTCTCATTTCCTCTTCCATTATTTCCCTCTAGGGTTCTCCTTTCCTTTATACAGTCATCTTAAATTTCTTGCTTCTAACCACTCCAGTATAGTACCATGACCAAGTTGTTTTTTAATTTGAGTCCTTGCTTATATATGATATAGAGTCATTTCGTTTTTCACCCTGAGGTTATTTCTTGAATATTGCTGGCTCCATGATATTTCTTTATCATTAGCATTTTCTCCTCTTTATTCATTTCTTTGTCCTTACTTTTTGAATTTGAATTTTGTGTCAGGGCCAGTCTCTGTGCACTTCTGGAAGGAAGGGTAAGACTTTCTTTGTCAAGTATGTGTATTATTTGGTATTTGGATAATGGATACTGTTTTCTTCAAGAACATCAGGAAAGACTGGATATAATAATGCATTGGAGGGAGTGATGTGTAACTGGATGGGATGGGTCTACACTCTTATATTCTACATTGGGTAATTGATAAGAGTGGTCTGTCTGGGTGGATTCCAGGGACCCCTTCCCTACTAGATGAAAGTGACATAACTGCAGGTTCAAAGCATCCTTTGGCTAGCCCTTGCACTGGGTTCTCATTTCCCTCCTCTACCATTCAAAAGAGAAATAGAGACAGAGACAGACAGATAAATAGAGAATGAGAGAGGGAGAGAATGAGAGAGAGAGAGAGAGAGAGAGAAAGAGAGAAAGCTTTGTGTTCTAGGTTTACCTGGCTTTCCCCTTATCCATTCAAGCCTGGAAGGCTCCAGTGAGATGTACTTTAGTAGCATGGAGGAGGGATGCTTCTCTGACTGAATACTTTCCTTAGTACTCTCAGATTTCTGGCTTACTCTTTGTGCTCACCCATCTTTGTGGGTTTGTACAAAGCATTTTTGATAGTCTTTCCTTGCTGGAGTAGTTGTGAAAGAGCTGAACTTTTTTGTTTCTTCATTATAGACCATCTTGAGGAGAGCCTTTTTTAAAATATAAGTATTTATATTCTATGTCTTTTTGAGCCTTTTCTATGTCTATGAGCCTTTTTTAAAAAAATATGTTTGGTGAGTGAATTCCTTTTGCATCCCTGTTGATTTCTTTACAGAACTCCTTTCTCCCCCTCAATTCTTGATTTCTTCATCAAAAATGTTCCACTTTGTCTTGACAATTACAAGTTTGAGAACTTTGCATCTCTTCTGAAATTATTCCTCCTTTGAATTTGATTCCAAAATACCTTCCCTTTCAAGTCTGCTCTCCTCAAATCTAATTACATTTATGGCTGCCTGCCTTTTTTTTCCTCCTTGTCTATCTCAAATTCCAAGGTGTTGTGGTCACTTTCTCACCTAAAAGGTTCCCATCATGTTCACCCCAGAAACCAAATCCTCTTTATTTTGGGAGAAAATCAGATTCAAAATCAAAATTTTACTCAATGGTTCCTCAAATTTTTTGAGTCACATTGGCATTAAGGCAAGTCAAGAAATAATTAGCTGATCTGCTCTTGGCAGAGAATGAGCCCCAACTCTGGGCAATTGAACTTTCTGCCATTTTATTACTTAATATCTTATAGTTATATCAACTAGTATCATATTAATTTAAAAATACATAAGTTAAAGACAACATGAACTCAAATATCAGCCTTGAATGGTTAAGATATTTTAGATTTTAAGATCAATTCTGTTTTCAGTAATTCTAACTTTATTATCTTAGAGATCCAAATACTGAAAGCATACTTCCAAAAAATTTACTTCAATGATATGAAATGTCAGTGGAGAAAAAGTTAATTTTGTTGGATCAAAATTTTAAAGGATTTCTACCTTGACCTGGCTTGTGGAATGCAACTAGAGAACTCTAGAGTTGTTGTTAATCAATAACTAGTGCCTATTACGTGTGCAGTTCTATGGTAGCAGCTGTGAGAAAGCCAAAGAAGAAGTAGGTCCACATCTAATACCACACTGTTTGCATATGCAACTTATGTATCAGGCCAGTACTCAGAAGCAATTAAAAGTATATTTCTAGAAAAAAGAGGCTGTAGCAGAAAGTGAGAGACTGTTGTGGTAAAGCAACCCAGATGCATAATTTCCCTCAACTTCCATTGCCTTGTACCATTAAAGGAATGTGATCAAGATATAAATGATGTTAAATCACTTTTTTTCTTTCAGAAACACATGAAAAGTGGAGGAAATTATTGACATATCTGAGCACAGTTGGCCAACTTTCTGTATGTTCCTATGACTATAAGCGACAATCATGAATGGAAAAAAAATCCCTTTTTAATTTGTTTTGATGGTTTTTTAAAAGATGACTTTCTTCTTTCTGTTCATTTATATGTAACTGGACACTGTGATATTGTAGAAAGAGCTCCAGAATAGCTTTTAAGAGACATGGGGTCTCATTCTGACAATGAATTGCGTGTTATGTGACAAATCATTTGATTTGTTGGGGTCTCAGTTTCCTCTTCTTTAAAATGAAAGAATTTGACTAAATGATGTCAAAGATCCCTCCCCACCTAACAATTTTATGATGCTTTTAGTAAAAGAGAAGTCTCATTACATAGCTTGTTACTATGATAAATTAGATGGCATCTTATCAGATAAGAATTTGCAAATTTGAAGATCTTGTTTAATTTAGAATTAATATGAAGTAATTGAATTTTGATTCAACTGTATTAGTTTTATTGATGCTGGGGGAACCATTAATTGCAAGGATTATTTTACCTTTTAGCACACATCAATTTGAAATAAATTTTATTAGCTTTCATTCAACTGCAATTTATTCAATGAACATCCAAGGGATTTCTTTTTCTTTTAGATATTAAGTACTTGAAAAGTTTATCAGAACGCAAATCATGAAGAATAAGTAGTATCCTATTTCTATATATGCATGTTATTTTCTATTTAAAAATACAATTTTCAAGATTTTTAATTAAATCAGGCTATTTTCCATAAAGTTTTTTTGTATGGAATTTCTTTCTTAAACAAGAAATCATGTCTGCTTCCTGGGAAAAAAGAATACCTCCCAAATGTCAACAGCCAATATATTTTTCTCTGTAATAGACATTAGCAGAAAGAACAATAAGGACATTGTTTAGAGACAGACAAATATCAAATGTCTGGGGATACTGGTTCAGTGGAGATGAACTTCACATTAACATTTGTCTGGACTATCTGAACATGATATTTTGAAGAATTCTGGTGAGAAACCTTCTGGAAATGGATTTATGTAATTTGAAGAACCTTTCCCACCTCTCAAGACCAGCATACTAAATGATTCACTTTCTTTGTAGAATAAAGTGCTGCTTATTTTAGTCTTGGCTAAAAAAACCTAATGGAATAGCTAATCTGAATACCATACAACAATTTTTTTTAAAAAGTCAGAGTTATCTTTTTAAAAGGGTGAAGATTTTCAAGAGAATTTATATATCATAGAATTTTAACGTATTACATTGTTCTGGAAACTATTATTTTCCCTCCCAGATCTGTTCCTGACTTTCTGGACTTGAAAACCATGTTTTCCCTATTGATAGGTCATCTTGGAACTTCTTTTAGAGCCTGGGGCCTCTTCAACATGGAACAGCATGTCATCCCTGTTCACTCTGTAATATGCATCCTTAAGGCTTGTCCAGTTCTCCAAACATAACCAGTGACTTCCTACATCGCTACTTTCATTGATTCTCTAAAATTGATAATAATAATAATATGTAATAAATAATAGCATTATGTAGTACTTCAAGGCTTGCAAAATGCCTTACAGATATTATTTCATTTTATGCTCACAAACACCCCGGGAGGTAGGTGCCATTATTATCCTCATTTTACAGATAAGGAAATTGAGGCAAGCAGCTGTTAAGTGATTTAACCAGTATTACACAGCTAGTAAGAGTCTGAGGCAGAACTTGAACAAAGATTTTCTTGACTCCAGGTCAAGTGCCCTATCCACAGTGCCACCTATCTGACTATTCCAAATACTTGCAAAGCCTTCTCCTTATATCTTTGCCTATTGCCGTGTTGTTCGTCATTAAAAACTTAGTTCAAATGCTACCCTCCCTCTTTAAATACACAAAAACACATACATTTTTAGGGTGTTTTACTTAATTTTTTATGATTGAGTTTGTTCTTACTATTTACTCTATAATTGGTTTTATCTGATGATCTACATATAAATGTGATATGTTTCATATATGTATAATTATGTAATGTGCTTTGTATATTTCTACATATGCATACACATATGTATGAGCTAACATTCATATGGTACTTACTATGTGCCAGGCACTGTGCTAAGCTCTGTAGAATTTTTATCTCATTTGATCCTCACAACACCAGTGGGAAATAAATACTATTATTAATCTTATCTTACAGATGAAGACACTGAGACAAACAGAGGTTGACTTATGCATGATCACACAGCTTTAGTAAGTGTCCGAGGCTGTATTTGAACTCAGGTCCTCCTGACTCTAAGGCCACCACTCTATTCACTTAACTACCTAGTTGCCCCAAGACATAGATAGATAGAAAGACAGATAGACAGATGAAATAAATATGATACGGTATATATTATATTTTGTGAAAGGATATCTATTTGGAAAGAGAGATTCCCAAGTAAAATCAATTATAGAATAAACTAAACACAAAGCAGCGACAAACTTCAAATCCCTAAAAAATTAAACTAAGCACCATAGAACTGGTTGTGAATGATTGTATATGCAATTCTGTTCTAGTATTTACCACTAGATAAAACAAACAAAGACCATGTGCATTAAATTTAATAAGAGAACACCAATGTTCATTGTATTTTGCCATTTGATTTTTTGATACAGTCAGTCTGTGTATCTGTTATTCTATTGGTTCTGCTTTCATACACTCTTCGCAATACTTCATGCTATTCTTCACATATTTTTTTCTTCTTCAGATTCATCGTATCTCATGGTGTAACACTTATATAAATGTATAATTATATTTATTATAATTATATTATTATAATTATATACTATTGTAATATAATATATAATATTATTATATTATGTAAATGTACAATGACTTATTTAGTCATTTACCAATTGTTGGTTCCTTAGTTTGTTTCCAGTTTTTCATTATTACAAATAAGGTTATGAATATTTCTGTGTGAATTTTTCTTTCTTTCTTCAACTACTTTAAGGTTGGTAACCTAAAAACTGGATTACTGAGCCCAAAATATGAATATTTATGAATTATAAATACTTTCATTATATAATTCCATGATGTTTTTCAAAGGGACCTAATTCCTACTTAGCAACATCATAACTTTCCCCCTACATTTTCAAGACTCAATTTGTCATCTTTCATCATCTTTGCCATTTTGATGTATACAAGGCAGCAACTCAGAATTGTTCTCATTTACATATCTCTGATAAGTAATTCTGAAGACCATATAAAATTTTTGCTGATAGTTTGTGTTTCTTAGTTTGAGAATTGCCTGGACCTGGCCTTTCATCTTATAGCTACAGGAGAATGGCTGTATCATTCATATAAATTTGTGTCATTTCTCTATAAATTTTAACTGTAAGACATGTCAAGAATGTTTAGTGCAAAATATTTGTTATTAGTTCATGTATTTACTTTTTACTTATTCTGGAGGCATTGAAGTTATTTATGTTAAAAATCTGCTATTTTTAATTAATTAAAATCTTTTTTTCTTTCTTATTGCCTTTATATGCACATCTATCCAGGCTGTAACTTTCCATCACCTATATTTTTATGATGACATGTTATTTTTAGACCATTGATCCATTTTGGAATTTATTATAATGCTTGGTGTTGGATGTTGATCTAATTCCATTTTCTATAAATCTGCTCTCTAGTTTTCCCAGTGGTTTTTGCTGAATAATGGGTTTCTTCCCCAGCAATTTGTGTTCTTGGGTTTTGAACAATAGCCTACTATAAGCACTTGGTCCTAAATCTTGCTTATCTAGTCTATTCTACTTATCTAATTTTCTCTTTTCGTCTGTATAAGATAGTTTTAAATAATTACTGTTCTGTAGCATAATTTGATGTCTATTAATACAATTTTTCCTTTCTTGTTATTGTTTTCCTTTAAATTCTTGACCTCTTATTTTTCCATATGAATTTAATTTTTTGTCTAGTCTTTTAAAGGGTCTGATTGGTATTTTCACAGTTATCACATTAATTTTGTAGATTGGTATCATGATACCAATTAGATATAATTGACTATTATGTACATTTGGCTCATGTACACCTTGTATCTAAATACATTATTTTATTTATTTTATAAGTGATAGCACACTAAATTTTAAATTTACACTATTCTGAAGATATATTTGTAAGTTATAATAGATAAGCAAGATTTAGAACCAAATACATAGAGTAATCTATTGTTCAAAGCCCATAAACATGAACTACTAAGGATTAAGCATATTATTTAACAAAAACTATTGGGAAAATTGGAAAGATCTTTTGTAGGAAATGGGATTAGACCATCATCTAACAAAATAAAACCACTTACAGCAATGAAAACAAAGATACAGACAAATATATGTTAGTGTATCACTATGGATTTCATTAACATAGGGGACTCAGTGATGAAACTCACTCTACTATGCAGGTCACATAGTCAGAATGTGTCAAAGTCAGAATGTGAAACCAGGGTTCCGTGACATGGAAGCTGGCTTTCTAACCACGAAGCTACATTTTCTCTTATTAATAATTATTACTAATAATTGATGACATTTAGATGGAGTTTCAAGATGTGGAAGAATTTGCATATGTTTTTTCATTTTATCCTTCTAACAATTCTGTGAGACAATACTAGTGGTATTATTATCATCTCTTTCCCCCAACAAGGAAACTATAGCTCAGAAAGGTTAGTGACTTGCCAAATCCCACAGAGAAAAAATGTCCGAACAAGATTGAAACCTGAGTCTATCTTGAATTCAAGTCCCGTTCTCCTTCTACTCCACCATGTTATATGAGCCACATTAGTCCACCTAAGCCTGGAACATTGACTATCTCTGTAATTATTTTAATCTTCCTTCATTTCTATAAAACAGTTTTATAGTTATATTTATATAAATACCATATGTCTGTTAGTAAGTTAACTCTCAAATAGTTAATACATTTTCCTGTTATTTTAAATTGCATTCATCTTCCTACCATTTTCCTTGGTTTTGTTAATAATATGTGGACATACTGTTGATTTTTGTGGTTTATTCTTTATCCTACTACTTTGCTAAGATTATTATCCTGATTAGGTATTTTTTGTTGTTGATTCTATTGGGTTTCCCAAGTAAACTTTCATATCCTCTGCCAGTAAAGATATTTTAGCCTCTCATTTGCCAATGTTTATTCTTTTTAGTTTTTCTTGTCTTATTGCTACCATTAGCATTTCTCTAAATATACTGAAGAGTAATTGTGTAGTGAGCCTTTTTGCAAATAATAGTAGCTTTTGGTTTTAGATGAACAATTTTAACCATGTGAAGGAAAAATTTTTCCTTTTAGTATCAATATCAAACTTTTTTCTCACCTACTCATTCAATTCAATTCAATTCGTACAAGGCACAATGCTAAGTGTCTATTGGAATGAACGGAAAAGATGTGAGAGCAGCCAAAAACTTGTAGACTCCACACAGGCCTCATGTTTTTAAATCTTGAATATTTTCTTTAAGAAAAGAATGAATTTTGATGCTAAACATTGTGATAGTTAAATAATATCATAAAAATGGAATTGATTTTATTGTATAGGAAAAGATTTCTTATTATTGTAGGAGTCATTCCAAAATTAGGTTCTCTGTACAGTCAAATCAACAACTTATAATAGTAAAAATTAGAAACAGTAAAAACCCAGAAGAAATCATAAGGGTAATTTTGGGAAAATGATAGTGTGCTAAGACATAGAGGATCCCAGATCCCCCACAATCATCCCAATAAAGCTCTAAAAATGTACCAGATTAAAACATAAAACAAGGCAAAGAGAATCAGCTATAAAATCTACCCAATCCAGGCCTACACAAAAAGTCTTCCAGAATTTTGCAAAAGCTGGAGATAAACTAAGTTAGATATAAGACTGACCCATTATAAAGCAGTCCAGTACCACAGTGGGGTACAGAAAAGGGGAGAAAGGGATCCTGGAGCTCAATGGAAGCAAAAGAAAGGTTCCAGCAGCAAGGTAGCTCGAAGTCACTAGTCATAGCAAAAAAAAGGCAATGAATAACATCCAAGTATTCCTGGGCTAACCAAGCATCCAAACAAAACATGGTTGAAGACAAGGCCAAAAATTTCTGTAGAAGGTGGGATCTACTGTTGGCCACCACACTCAGAACCAAGCAGGCCCTACCAATATCACCCAGGCACATAAGTACATAGAATAATAGCTGACATTTGTATAGCACAGTAATATCTGCATAATAGTTTGCACTAATATTTCATTTGAATTTCTCAACAGCCCTATGAGGTAAGTACAACTCATTTCACAGATGAAAAGATTAAGAGACTTGGCCAGACTTACACAGGTAGTAACTTGTAGAGGTGCAATTCAAATCCATGTCTACATAACTCCAAATCCACTCCATCCATTAGATCATGCTGCTCCCATACAAAATGTGGCTTGGATTCCCACACCTAGGATATTGTGGTATGTCAGGGGTAGGAGTTGTTTGGTGTTTTAGCTCATAAACTATTTTCTAGGCTAATTGTGTATAAATCTCTCTAGAATATAGATTTTAAAATTGTGTATGTGCATAATATCTCCTGTTCATTTTTCTTGACCTCAATCTATATAATGGAAGATTAATTTAAATTTTGATTTTGTACATTGTTGCCTTTGTACATTTTTTTAATAGTGAAGAATAATGCTGATGGTAAGTTTATAAATTGAGTCAAATAGGTATACAAACCCCAAATTATTCCCACAGGAAGTAAGCCGCCTAGCTATGTAATCCCCTTCTCTTTATTAGCTTGCCAGAAACAGATGATGACAGCTCTCTCATTTGCAGAGTGTATCCAGAAGGATGGATATTACCCTTGAGAAACACAATACACCATACACGACTTCTTATAAACAGGGAAGCCATTTATTAAGTTTTAAGGAAAGCACATTCAGAAAAACTGCAAAGAGAAGAAAGCAACTCATATAGAAATCTAAAAGCTAAACCAGCCTCATGCTTTATGAAATGTGTCTAGGATGGTTAAAAGAAGTCATTGACATTGTACTCAGAGAAGGACAGGCCAGAATCAACCACCAGGGCCAGAACTCCGACTTCACAGCACCAAAGACATTATTCTGAAAGTGGAAAAATCATTCAATTAAGTGGTGACTCTGGCTATATCCCACCAAAATGACTAACTTGACTTTAAAAAAAAAAAAAAAGGCAAACACCTTCAGTAACAACCTATCTCAATTTAATTCAAGGAACATTTATTCAACACCTGTTAAATAAATACTCAAGCACAATCCTTAGCACTGTTGATGACTATAATATTTTGCGGGTGGGGCTACCTGCCTCAAGCCTCTCTTGACTCCAATCCATCCTCCATTCAGCCACCGAAGCAATTTTCCTAAAGCACAGGTCTGATCACGTCTCTCCTACTCAATAAACTCCAATGGCTCCCTATTGCCTCTAGAATAAAATACAAAATGTTCTGCTTGGTATTCAAAGCTCTTTATAACCTAGCCTTTATCTACCTTTCCAGTTTTCTTACACCCTATTCCTTGACATTTGTACTCTTCAATCCAATGACACTGGCATCTTGCTTGTTCCATAAGCAAGAAACTACATCTCTCAGCTCTGGGAATTTTCTTCCTTTTCCCCACGCCTGGAATGCTCTCCCTCCTCCATTCTGCCTACTGACTTCACTAGCTTCCTTTTAGGTCCCAACCAAAATCCCATGTTTTACGAGAAGCCTTTCACAACCCTTCTTAATTCTGACACCTTCCTTATGTTAATTATTTCTTATTCATCCTGTTTGCATATATTTGTTTGCATGTTGTTCCCCCTCCCATTTCATTGTAAGTTTCTCCCAATAAGAGCTGGGATTGTCTTTTGCCTCTTTTAGTATTCCCAAGGCTTATTAGAACATTGCCTAGCATATAACAGGAACTTAATACATATTTATTGATCAATAAGCAAAAAAAAGTATTGCTAATATTATTGCTGCTGCTATAGTGATGATATGACATATTCTTTGCTTTCCAAAGTACTTTCAGATGTATTATATTGTTTGACTCACACAGCCTCTCTCTGAGGCAAATAGGAAAATATTATTATCCCCATTTAAACGATGGAGAAGCCAAGGCTCATAGTAGTTGTGACTAATGTAACCTCACAGCTAGTGGGTATCAAAGCTGGAACACAAAATGAAATCAACTGATAACAAAGTACTCTTTCAAAGTACTGTGACTGAAAGTTTAATGAGGCAGAGAAACTTCAGATCTAGCTAGATAAGTTTTCACTATTCTAATTATCTGAAGGAGATATGGAGCTTAAAATATGGTCATCTTTGTTCATAGTTGAATATCTTAAAATCCATAAATGAAAGAAATGTTTATTTATTTGTAACAGTGATTACCCTGCTTCAAGGGCAAATAGTACATTTTATCCTTCCCTCAGACTTCGTCAGTACCTTTAAGGGAGTTTAGGCTCTTTGCCATTGGCTCCAGCCCATGCTAATGATGTTCCCAAAATTGTAAGCGTCACCTTTACCCCAGTTCCATTTAATCACCTAACAATAAAATCGGCTTTTATTTATTTCAGGAATATTTATTTCAAAAGATAGCAAGAAGAAACATACAAACATCCCCCCAACACCTGGGAAGCATCATCCCCACTTCACTATATCAGTCTCTGAGGAAGGGAAGGGATTTTATTGGGAGAATATTTAAGATGGTGAGGGGGCAGTCAGTTATTAGAGAGGACCTCTTCATTTTTGACACTAGATAGCATCCTCAATTCCTTGTGCCAAGGAAGATTCCTTATCTATGATCATATTACTGCCAAGATAACATTGTGCTAGGGACTGTGGGAGTGAAATTTTCATCGTGAAAGAGCAAAATTAATAGGCCACATTATGACAAGGTAAAAGTTATTTTTTTCAAAGTTTCAGCTTTCATTTTCAAATCGACATTGAGCTTATTTTGACGGAATTAGAGGAAAAAGACACTTTTTCTATAAGTATCCAGGAGAAAGGAGAACACATTGATTTGTTGGAGAATGTTGTCAGAATTCATTCAAAGATAAAAAAAAAAAAACAAGACAATCCCTATTAGCACTAACAAGTGAGTTGGGTGTAGTTTCCCTATTTCAGGCTGAAAACATTTCCTAAAGTGACTTTCTCTTGATTTGCTTTTCCTGTGCTTATACATTCCCTTGTTGAAAGAAAATATGCATCCTGCACCCCCTATAACAATAATTTTAAGAAAAGTACAGTAAACATAAACTAATGTAATGGTGGGCTACACAGAATGCTCTGTTTTCATGAAATAAACCACTAAAAATACTCCTCAAATTAACAATGCAAAAGGAGTAATATTGTAGTTCCAAACAATTCCCAGCTATTCTTATTTCATTTTGTAAGATGTTGTTGACAGAATCTAGCCTCAATAATTATTTTTTCTAAATAAGAGAGGGGAAAAGCTATATTATGCATTTCAATTCAGGCACTAAAAATAACTGAGAACCAAGTACACAGAGTTCAGACTATTAACAGCATTGAACACTGTCAGTTGGTGGGGTGGTATACATTTCTTTAGCTTATGTGCCAAGATCTAGGCTTATTGCAGAGAGATGTTCTTTGGATAGGTAGAAAGCTTAAAAGGTGAGGAAAGGGGTTGGTCTATGACAGTGATTACAAACCCTGACTTTGTAACACCTCAAAGTGTCACCAGTTAGCTAAAAGGATGTCACAAGTTCTCAGAAACTCTCAAACCAAGATGAATTTTAATTCAATTTGATTTTTAAAAATAACACAAGCCAGAGATCACTTCTGGGGGAAGGGTGCCACAAAGTCAAACAAACTAAACTACAAATAGGTCCTTGAAATGCCTAAGGCTTTGGGACTCATTGGTCTGTACATTTGTGTTGATGTTTAGCCAAATCTGGCCAGTCACAGTTCAAGAATCCAGTACCGTCCCACAGGGAACTCCATTTGCCCACCTTATATGCTGCTGGAGTGCCCCACTTACACCCTCCCAACACACACACACACACACACACGCAAACATTTTACTCAGCCTTATCACCACAGAGTGTGAGCATATTTGTCCAGGATCTTGACCTTTTTTTTTTTTCAGTTTATTAATTAAAATAATAAACATAATATTATGTAAACCTTATACCAATAAAGCTAGGTGTGAAATGAGAGTGAAAATGGGGTATCTATATACATGTTTATTTAGAAGAGAAAATTAGTAATCAAAGAAGGAAAATAAAATTGTATTGAAAAGGGAGCAAAATATTTAAGGTGCCCATTTCATACAAGATACTGGAGGATCTAAGACCTAACCAAGAACAATTCACTATCAATTGCTATACTAGACACATTCATTTACCATATATTTAATGAAAATATACACTGAAATCTGGCACTAAAATTAAATTATCCCTCACTTTGTATTGAAAAAGATGATCTTAAATAGAAACATACTACAGTAGTACTTAGATTTTTAGTCTTAGTTGAAAGATAAGTTCAGATAGCTCTGCCGTACCAGGAATGGGACCCATACAGACTGACCAATGACTTATGGAAGTTTACCTCTCAGGTTCTAGGGAACTAGCCTTTCCTATCCACAGGAGAATGAATGAGCAAATAAAACACATAGTTTACTATATGCAAAGCACTTTGCTAAGCACAGAGGATACAATTAGTAAAGAATGCCAGTTCCTGCTTTCAAGAAGCTCATCTTCTAATGAAGTAGACCACACACATGGAAGGTTTCAGCTCCAAGTCAGATGGAAAAGTCTCATGGTCCTTGGGACCCAGCAGCAAAACATATGGTAATGCCTTTTTTTTAATGATAATTCCACTGACAAAATCACTTCAGTGATTTTGATAGCCATTTTTATAGTGCCAAGGGTTCTGGTGACAACAATTTTCTGTTTTGCAGTTGGCAGGCTAAATTTCTCCGAGGATTGCTTCCCGAGGTGATGGCTTTAGGATACATACTCACGGTCCTGATATCCATTCAGCATAAATTTTCCATTCACTTAAAAGAATGATTTGAGGGATAAATTGGCACAAAGAAGACAGTACTGGTCTTTGGTTTAGTAGACCTAAGTTAAAAACCCAACAAGCTAAATTGGGAATAGTCTCCAAAAGGAAAGCACTAAGATTAAGACTTCTTGCAGAAGGTAGGAAATTAGCTGAGACTTGAAGGAAGCCAAGGAAGTTAGGATGCAAAAAAAGAGTAGGGAGAGAATTGCAGACACTGAGGACATCCAGTGAAAATATTCAGATGTGGGAGATGAAGTGTCATATTTAAGGAACAGCAAAGAGGCCAGTGTCACTGAACTGCAGAGTAAGTGGAGAGGAATAAGATATAAGAAGTCTAGAAAGATAGGAAGGGGCCATGTCGTGATGACTTTAAAAGCCAAACAGAGGATTTTATTTTGATTCTGAAAGTAATAGGGAACCATAGGATTTTATTAAATACAGGAGTGACATGATCAGACCTGTGCTTTAGAAAGATCAGTTTGACAGCTGAAGAGGATGGATTGGAGTAGGGAGAGACTTGAGGCAGTGAGACCAACTGGAAGTCTAGGTATAAAGTCACGAGGAACTGGATCAGGATGACTGACAGTGTCAGAGGATAAAAGGAGGAATATACGAAAAAAGTTACAAAGTTAATGTAGACAGACTTTGGCAATAGAGTGGATCTAGGGTGGGGGTGAGTGAGGAGTCAAGGATAACACCTATATTACAAGCCTGGGTGAATGGGAGAATGGTACTACCCTCCACAATAATAGTGAAGTTATGAATAGGGATTTAAGGGAAAGATAATGCATTAAGTTTTGGACAAGTTGAGTTTAAGATGTCTATAGGATATTCAGTTTGAGATGTCCAGTAGACAATTCGAGATGTGAGGCTGAAGGTTGGGACACAAATTAGGGCTGGACACATAGACATAGGAGTTGTCTGTATATAAATGATGATGAAAATCATGGGAGCTGATGACATCACCAACTAAAATAGTATAGAAGGAGAAGAAAAGAAGACACAGAAAAGATGTTGGGGGATGCCCCTGGTTTGCTGAATGAAGATACAGCAAAGGAAACAGAGGTGAGAAAGTAGAAAGTGAAACAAGAAAGAGCAATGTCACAAAAATCTACAGAGAAGAGAGTATCAAGGATAAGGTGGTGATCAAAAGTGTCAAAGGCTACAAAGATGTCAAGAAGGATGAAAATTAAGAAAAGGCAATTAGATTTGGCAAGTAAGGGATGAGTACGGTAAGATTATCCAGTCTATTTTCCTAGAAGCTATCCCTTCTTAATGCAGTTCAAGTTTGCATTAACTTTTTGATTGCTATATCATTATTTCACTTTGTATTCTTTCATTGAGAGGGAGGCAGGTCTCAGTGAGAGCCAGAAGAATGAAGAAGAAGGGAAGAAAAAAAAAAACAAAAGTAAATTTGTTACTTATGAAGCAAGAATTCCAGAGAGCATAGTAGAGTTTTAGTAACTCATCTACCTGGGGATGGTATGACTAGGTGGAAGCTTGGTAATCACTGAGAAATGAATTCAGGTAGGTTATCAATACTTTTAGGGGTTTGGCCTCAAAGAAGAGCCTTCTCAGGGTGTAGGCAGTTCAGTTGAGGGGACCAGTGTGGGGAGTTTATTGAATGATGTTTCTTTCCTTTCATGAAGGCAGGCCAGGCTAGATCAGACCATACCAACAGAATGACATTTCTCTCCACCCAGGTAGGCAGGAAGAGTCAGGCCAGGAGATAGGCAGAGGGAGCAGAATGGAGTGGTGTCTTTTTACATCCAAAAGAGGCTAGCCTAGAGACATGCTCAGGATGGAATGGGGTCTCTCTTTGTCCCCTGCAATCTGGAAGAGTGTCCATGATCATTTCTGCCTATTACCTCCTATATGTACAAGATACAATGAAATATACAGAATTCCTGAGTGAGGTTTTGAGTGTAGCATAGCTGTCTTAATGTGGCTCACAGGAAGACAAGAATAGATATCTCTAGTATGTCCTCCCTCACCCTTCTCCAATGGAGACTTTAATTCCTCCTAGGAGGGAAAATAGGAGGTTGGGGCCAGTGGCTGGCCACTCTGCTGTCCTCAGAGAGAAGGAGTAGGATTATACCTATCGACTCTCTTAAGTATTATTAGCCTAAATGATATAATTTTTTGGTTCAGGTTAAACTTCTTATTGCAATTCATTAATTGGGAAAGGCAGGGCACAAGCTTTATATGCAAGGATTGACCCGCTTCCCACCAAATACCTATTCCACAATGAACACAAACACTAAATAGCAAAGAAACCTATTTATACTAGTCAATAGCAAAACAGAAATCAGAGAAAGTATACATATAAGAATATATACCAAATAATCCAGATTGAAGGAGCTCTCTCATTGAGAATAAGGTAACTCAACTCAGCCAAGAGAGAGAAGGTCTCAGATCTCACCCAAGGTGAAAATTTCGCTAAAGTCCCTAGAATAACAAGCTGAGGATAGGGACATGACAGGGGCTGCCAGATCTCATGTTAGTTTCTTTCCAGATTCTCTCTCTCCTTTCAGTGACCTAAAGAGAGGTTGGCATCACAGATGTCTCTTCAAGCTGGAAGATAGAAGAACTCAGAGACTGGAGAGATACTATCTCTCTTTTCTCCCATGCTTGTCAATTCCCCTCCACCTCTCACTTAGGCACAGGGCATTGATCTCCACCATTGAGGAGAGAGTCCCATACCAATTGGTTTTGAGGTTCAGGTCATGTGAGGAAAGAGCTCAGGCAAACCTTAACACTATACAGATGAACATTACTATTGCTATAGATTTAAATCAAATTCGGTGTGTGAGCCCTGAGAAAGTCCTTTAACTGTAATATCTTAGTTCCCTCATATGTACAATGAGCGTGGTAACCTCAAGCCCTAGTGTCCAAGGTTTTGTCTCCCAGAATACAAAAAGAGTTAGTAGGTTGGGAAGCTTCTGGGGCATCAAAAGAAGAGGCCCTGGGGTGGGGGGTAGCAATTCCAATAAGTTTCACTGCACCACAAATAACTCAGTGGAGCTTGGAGCTCTAGCTGAGCCCAAGCTGGTCAGAAATTGGACAGGTAAGGCAGAGTCAGAGGAACCAACAGGCACAGTGAGCACAGAGACAAAAGAAAAGAAGCAGTGCAGTAGCCTTGATGACTTACTCTATGGTCATGGCTCCTTATATTTCTCCAAAATTCAGCTTTTAAATTTTATAAAATATGAATGATATTTGTCCTTTAGTGTTTCCCACCTCAAAACTTCATTCCACAAACAACAGGAAAAAATTCCAGGTCTTCTTTGGGAAACCATTTTAAAATCATATAATGGTATTTGGCTAAAAATAACAATTTTCCCACATGTGAAAAATATGATAAATTAGTAACTTACTCTGTAATTTATTCTGCCAAAAATTATCTGTGTGTAGGATAGATATATTTAAAACTTTCAAAGTCAAGAACAAAGTAGTTAGTTTCTAATGACCTGGAAAGTTCATAGGCTGGCCCAAGATGAACTGATGAGTAGTCCATTGACAAAGTACAATCATAAAAAAGTTAACTATGTCCTTTCTGCTTGTTCTCTTATAAAAATAATTTCTAGGTCATATATACTAAAAGAGAATTATTAAATCAATTCACCCTGACTTTTTTTTAAAAAAATCTCTAAAACAGAAGACACTAGCACAAAACTAGAATGATAAAGAAGACAATACATGTATTCTTTGTCTCTGAGAAATTATAACATCCAGTATCAGTTACCAAAAATAGGAATAGAAATTCTGCTCTGAGCAACAGAGATTCAGAGTGAGGGCAGGGGAGGCAGTAACGATGTCTATCAAAGGCTACATAACCTCTGCCTAACAATAAAATTCTCAACTTCCCCTTCAGAACCATATTGATAATTAAACCCTTAGGTTTCCACAACTGGCTGGGGCACTATCATAAACTGCCCTTTTCTTATTCTCCTAAAATATTTTCGTAAATCACATTCTTTGAAGGAGAGGAAGAATATTTAACAAACACCTTCATTAGGCAAAAGCATAATACAAGGCTAAGCTTCGATCTATTTTGCAGATATGGTGGAAAGAACATGGAATTTGCAGTCAGAAGCTCATCCTGGTTCTTCATTAATTAGCTATGTGACCTTAGGTTTAACTTGTGTTATACTTACCATCTCTGAGCCTATATTTCTTCATCTATAAAATGAGACAACTAATATTTGTCCTAATATATCATGGTGTTGATGTCAAGTCAGGTGTCAAAAGAAAGGTAGTTTGTGAATTGTAAAGCCCTGTACAAATTATATCTATTACTGTAACCAATCTGATGCTTTATATGGATGTTACCCAAGAAACTTCAGAGGTTTTGAACATTTAATCTGAATATTTCACTGTTCCACTATTTGTTACCATGTCTAGTAGAAACAAAAATATGGACTGTTTTGTTCTTTTCCTATAATTACATTTCTTTCCTTTTCTTTCTTTAGAGCCACCAATGAGGGAGGGATTAGATAAGGCAAAATAAGTCTGCCTAGGGGGCCAAATTCCCACAGTGACTTCATATGTGTGTGCTACATAAGCTATCTTGTGCTCCTTGATTTTAAAGGGGGTTCTGGATTCCAAACAGCTCCACTGGGGTCAAGAATAAGTTGAGAAACTGGTTCAGTGTTATTTGAAAATAAATCTACTTTATGAGGCAGCAAGATGGCAGAAGAAAATGTTATTTTAACACCTCTGCTACTCAGTGCTCAGATGGAATGTTCTTTGACTCTTTGCTTCTCTGTACTTTTATTTCACAGCAAATTTGTACTACATTCAGAAGTTATACCTCATTGGCAAAAGTTTACTGTGATGGTTAGGGATGCAGTGAGGCCAATCATTTGCACAACCAAAATAGATGGCCACCTACAACCACATGGTGTAACGATCTTACCTTGCTCAAAATTATTTTTCCCCAATGGCACACGAATAGTATCACTTTTATCTTCTATCTGGTCTAAAATCCCTATAATAATAGTCATTGTCTCCAGAAGGCCACTCTCAAACTACATTCCTTGACAGTACTTCAATAGCCTGCTTAAACACCATAGCAGGTGTTTAATCAGTGTTTGTTATTGCTAATGATGAGTTGTTGTTGATGATGATGATGATGATGATGATGATGCTTGAAGATGACAAATCTATATGAGACTTTTTGTTCTAGTAAAACCATAATACCAAAGGATGACTTGATTTTATTTATTATGGCTAAACATTTAATAAAACTCTACCTAGCAATATATTATTTTTGTTATTATTTTGTCCTCCCTCCCTCATTATTTCTTTCCTCTTTCACGTACACCTTCCCTTCTCCTTTTTTCCTTCCATTCTTTTTTTCTTTCCTTCCTTCCTTTTTCTCCTTTCCTTTCCTTTATTCCTTCCACACACAAACACAGATGGTATTATGAAAAAGTGAAAAGTGTAAGGTATTGCATTAAGCACTATGGAGACATTTTTTCCAGCTTGAGAGAAATATATGGCACATGTGCAGCATCAACAAATGGTTTCTAAATTAGCAAAAACATCATAAAGATGTTCAGTGTCCAAAAAGTAACTATTTAACCTTCCTGAACAAACTTTAGGAGCACTAATCTGTCACAGTAGGCGCTATCTTGTACATGTAAATGGCTGAGACTCTGTAATCAAATTCTAAATGTGAATTTGTAGCAATATGGCTTTTAGAGAAGTGTATGATGGGATGCAACAGACAGAGCAGGGGACAATTAAAGAGAATAGCACCATGCTTAGTGAGACCTTTTACTCTGAGAATTAAGCTTCCCAGGGCTGCACTGATTTATGAATGTTCCTGTTTATTTATCAGGTAGAACAACTTTATTAAGACCCCATAATGCCTCTCCTACTTTATCACCAGCAATGCAAATACTATCACAGCTAAGCAAAGAAAAGCCCAAATTACTTACCAGGAATATTTTGTTTTCTTCAAAGATATATGTCCCCTGGCAACTGTTGCCAGTAGGAAATCTGTCTCAATCCACACCTATATCTGTTTCACCTACTAGGTGAGGGTATATGCCCCCTTCCAGTGTCACTACCCACTCAGGATTCTCAGTTGTTTGGTGTGTGTGTGTGTGTGTGTGTGTGTGTGTATGATTCTACTTGTTAATTTGTCAGTGAAGCACAGTGTTAGAGAAAACTCATTCTAATGGCTGACAAAGTCAGTTCTTCTATATGTAGAGAAACAGTTCACTGATATTTGAAGTTTTTCCAAATATGGCAAGATTATACCTGCCCAATGTTATCTGGTGATTTTATAGATGGAAGCCAGGTTATACTATGCCATCTTGAGATTTTCCCCAGGATACTAACTAAAAGGAACAGACTGGGTGCTTTACGCAAATTTGTAGGATATATAGAAGTAGTTGCCTTAGAAATTTCATGTACAAGTTGACTGTACCATTCCTCCCAACTTCCCTTTTAGGCTTCAAGTGAGAGAGACTCGTGACACTGATTTATCTTTTCCTGGTTTGGAAAGTAGGAGACAAAGCTAAGAAGTTTCTGTGAAGATGAAGTTCAGAACTGACATATGAGCAAGCAAAGATACTGCAGATATAGAATTTAGCTTGGAGGGCCAGAGGCAATAGTAGGCAGCATCTGAAATAGAAGCAGGGTAATAGAAGCATGGGATCTCAAAAGTAGAAAGGACCTTTAATTCAACCTATAACTAGAGACAAATTCACTCTACATGGGGCTCACCCAATGTTTGATGAATAGTCATATAACTTTTGACTAAAAACCTCTAGTAGTAGAAAACCCATCATATCCCAAGGCAACCCTCCAGACTTTGGGATGGCAGAAATTAATAGAAAAATTTCCTTACATAAAACCTAAATTTGCCAGAGACTTATTTCTTGCTCCTAATTCTTTCCTCTTAAACAAAAGTACGGTCCAAATGATGGGTGATTGGAGACTAGCAAATGAAATGACAGAGTCTGGTATTTAAATTGCAATGATTGAGTCTTCAGCAAGGAACAAGACAACAAGATGAAGAACTATATAAACTGGTTATACTCAGTTTGTCTCCTTGTTCAGTTGTTTAGTTATGTCCAACCCTTCATGATCCCACGGACCACAACACACCAGGCCCTTCTGTCCTCCACTATCTCCTGAAGTCTGTCCAAACTCATATTTGTTGCTTCCATGACACTATCTATCCATTTCATCCTCTGCTGCCTCTTCTCCTTTTGCTTTCAATCTCTCCCAATATCAGTGTGTTTCTTTTTCAATGAGTCTTGTCTTCTCATTATGTGGTCAAAACATTTAAGCTTCAGTATCTGTCCTTCCAATGAATAACATGAATTAATTTCTTTAAGTATTGACTGATTTGATCTCCTTGCTGCCCAAGAGACCCTCAAAAGTCTTCCTGAGCACAATTCAAGTGTTGATTCTGCGGTGCTTGATTTTCCTTATAATCCAACTCTCACAGCCATATATTACTATTGGAAAAAAACATACCTTTGACTACATGGACCTTTGTTGGCAAGATGATGTCTCTACTTTTTAGTACACTGTTCAGACTTGCCAGAGCTTTCCTTCCAAAGAGTAAGGGGCTTTTAATTTCGTGGCTGCAGTCCATTTTGTTGTGATCCATACAGTCAAAGATCTTAATGTGGTCAATGAAGCAGAAGTAGATTTTTTTTAGAACCCCCTTCTTTTCTCCATAGTCTAGTGAATGTTGACAATTTGGTCTCTAGCTCATCTGTCTCTTCCAAAACCAGATTGTACTTCTGGTAATTCTTGGTTCACATGTGGCTGAAGCCTAGCTTGCAGAATCTTAAGTATAATCATGCCCACATGTGAAATGAGCACAAATGTTCAGTAATTTGAACATTCTTTGGTATTGCCCTTCTTTAGGATTGGGACATAAACCAATCTTTTCCAATCCAGTGGCCACTGTTGAGTTTTCCAAATTTGCTGGCATATTGAGTACAGCATTTTAAACATCATCTTTTAGGATTTTAAGTAGCTCGGCTGGAATTCTATCACCTCCACTAGGCTTATTGTTACCAATGTTTCCTAAGGCCCACTTGATTTCATTCTCCAAGATGTCTGGCTCTAGTTAATAACCATACCATCATCATTATTGGTAGTGCTAAGATCTTTCTTGTGTAGTTCTCCATATTCTTGCCACCTCTTCTTAATCTCTTCTGCTTCTGTTAAGTCTGTACCATTTTTGTCTTTTATCACACCCTTTTTTGCATGAAATATTCCATTTTTATCTTCAATTTTCCTAAAGGGATATCTTGTCTTTTTCCATTCTATTGTTTTCTTCCATTTCTTTGCATTGTTCATTTTAAAAAATTGTTTTACCTCTCTTTGCTATTCTCTAGAATTCTGCATTCAGTTGAGTATGTATTTCCCTTTCTCCTTTCCCTTTCCCTTTCCTTCTTTCCTTAGCTGTTTGTAAAGCCTTATCATACAGTCATTTTGTTTTCTTGTTCTTTTTTTGGTGCCTCCTACATAATATTGAGAACTTCTGTTCATATTTCTTCAGGCACTTCACCAAATTCAATCCCTTAAATCTATTCATCACCTTCACTTCATATTCATATGAGATATTTCAGGTCATACCTATACAATCTGATGTGTTTTTTTCCTATGTTCTTCATTTGAAGTCTGAATTTTGCAAGAAGAAGCTCATAATCTAAGCCACAGTCAGTTCTAGGTCTTGTTCTAACTGACTATATAGAGCTTCTTCACCTGTGGCTGAAAAGTGTACAATCAATCTGATTTCTATATTGTCCATTTGTAGAGTCACTTTTTGGGTTATTGACAAAGATTGTTTGCTGTGACTAGCCAGTTATCTTGAGAAAACCTCATTAGCCTCTGCTCTGCCTCATTGTATACTCAATGGCCAAACTTGCCTATTATTCAAATTATCTTTTGATTTCCTACTTTAGTATTCCAATGCCCTATGATAAATGTGACTTCTTTTTCTGGTGTTATTTCTAAAAGATGTTGTAGGTCTTCATAAAATTGAGCAACTTTGGCCTCTTTAGCTTCAGTGGTTGGAGCATTGACTTGTACTATTGTGATACTGAATAGTTTGCCTTAGATTTGAACAAATACCATTTTGCCATTTTTAAGATTATGCCCCAGTACTGCTTTTCTCATTCTTTGACCGACTATGAGGGCTATTCCATTTCTTCCAAGAGATTCCTGTCCACAGTAGCATATCACATGAATTAAATTCACCCATTCCCATCCATTGACCCAAGGTGTCAATGTTTAAACTTTCCATTTCCTATTTGACCACATCCAACTTATCTTGGTTCATAGATCTTACATTCCAGGTTCCTATTCAATATTGATCTTTATAGCATCAGATTTTCTTTTTCATCACTCTTGGCTTTGGCCCAGCCACTATTTATATTTGTCCTCTGCTCTTCCCCAGTAGCATGTTGGATACCTTCCAACCTGAAAGGCTCATCTTCTGATATCATATTTCTTATCATTTTAATGCTACCTATGGATTTTCTTGGCAAAGATGCTGGAATGGTTTGCCATTTCCTCCTCCAGTGGATCATCTTTTGTCAGAACTCTCTATCATTACCTCTCTGTCTTGGATAACCCTATACAGCATAGCTCTTAGTTTCACCAAGCTATGCAAGCTCTTCCACCATGACAAGGCAGTAATCCAGTAGGAGAGTTTGTCTTTTGGGATGACCATATTTTTATGACTTTTGTACTAGGCCAAGAATGCCCTCTAGTTCTTTCTGAAGTTAGGAGAGTTCCTACAACTAACTGCCAAGTTCACACAGAATTGATATGGCAATCAGCACATCCAGTTGTGTCAGATTACATGAGGTATTAAACCTCCCACATGTGACAATAACATGAGAGGCAATACATACATGTATTTGCTTATAGACTTGGCTTTTATATGCCATAACATACTCAGAAATCCAGTCAAGGAGTTTGAATGAGCTCAGAGCACAATATCTGGTGTAAGCATCCCCGTCTGCTAGTTCTCAAAGACTCAGACCATATAATGATCTAAATAACTTCCTGAGGCTTTCACTGTCCTAGGTGTGGAATCTAACCAAGGATATTCTCACTTTTCTTACAGGTCCCAATTTAGGGTAGGAGATGAAATATTTAAAATATATTAAAATATGAAATCTACTACAATTCTAGTGTGGGCTCAATTCCTGTCATCAGTGTCTCAGCTCTCTTCTCTTTGCACTCGTACATTTTTTTAAAGTTTTGTTTGTGATTTTTGTTTTAACATCATAATCCCTTCTGAATATTCCCCCTACTTTTCCTTTCCCTCCTTATCCACAGTGAGCCTTCTTTTATTGTAAAGAAAAAAAGAAAAAAGGTAAGTGAAACCAACCAACAAATTGACTAAAATTCATAGTAAAAATATATGATATTACAGACCTATAGTACTCCATCTCCTCAATGACAAAAAGGAAATACATTTCTCAATTCAATTTGTTCTCTAGTCGAAGTTGTTCTAAATATTTAGAAAACATTTAGTTTCATTGCATCATTATCTGGGGCAGTTAGGTGGTATAATAGATGGAGTCAGGAAGACTCATCTTCTTGAATTCAAATCTGACTCAGACACTTACTAGCTGTGTGGCCCTAGGCAAATCACTTAACCCTGTTTGCTTCAGTTTCCTCATCGGTAAAATAAGCCAGAGAAGGAAATGGCAAACCATTCTAGTATCTTTGCCAAGAAAACCCCAAATGAGGTCATGAAGAATTAAATACAACTGAAAAACAACTGAACAAATTATTATTTTCATTTATATTGTTGTAGTCATTCTATTTATTATTTTTCTGCTTCTTATTACTTCCCTATGTATCATTTCATCTGTCTTCCTACATCTTTTCAATTTCCTCATATTCACAATTATGGCACAATAATATTTTGATACCTAGAAGGTACAAAGAGCAAGTCTTGGAATCAGGAAGACATGAATTCAGTTTCTGCCTCTGACACACACTGACTATGTAACCCTAGGAAATTCACTTATCGTCTCAGACAAAAGTTTTTAAAACCCTCTTAATCAGAAACATTTACTAAACAGAAAGCAAAGTAAGAATTATTAAACCATAACATTCCACCTACTAACCTGGGATATACTCTCCCACAAATGCACACAGTTTCAGTGTGGAAGAATGGGCACAAACTTACAAAACCATGGCATGAAGGCACATCAATGTGGAACACAAGTTCTTGGGCAATTCACAACTCTGGTTGATAATCTCAGGGTCCTTGATCTCTCACAGGAACCATTTTACCACAAGTCACTGATAGATTTACCCTCTTCTGGACTCCTCCACTGTCCTGCTAGTTGGGGCCATGTCTCTGTTTGCCGTTATGGCAAGGTCATGGGTTGCCAAAGCAATGTTGAACTCTTTTGGTGAAAATAGAAACCCTAAGTCTGAGAAATCAGGTGGATCTTTTTGTTGTTGTCGTCGTTTTTTTCCACGTCTGCTCCTTTGGCTGGGCTTTCAGAGGATTCCCAACTCCCAGGCACTAATAGTAGTGAAGGCAAAGGTAAAACTTTTTTCTTTTAATGAACTCTTCCAAGTAGCAAAGCTTCTTCCTCCAACGGGCAACTCCAAGCAACAAAGATTTCCCTCCAATTAGCTCCTTCGAGCAATAATGCTTTTCCTCCAATTACTTCTTCTAAGCAGAAAAACCTTTCCTCCAATCAGCTCTCGAAAGCAACAAAGGGTTTCATCCAATTAGCACTTCAAAGTGGTCAGCTTTGCTCCAGTTACTTCTTTTGAGCAGTAAATCTTGTTTTATTTCAATCAGCTCTTCCAACTCTTAGGCAACTTTATATAATTCTTAAATTACAGAGCAGGTTTTTATCTGCATTGATAGAGGGTATTAATTCCTTGCAGAATCTTGCAACACCAACGAAATCAGGGGACCAATAAAAAAACCCATGATTTTCATAAACTACAGTAAGTTTAGCCATTTCTCAAATGGTGGGCATTCATTGTGGTTCCAGTTCTTTGCTACAACATAATGGTAGCAGTGATTTTGCATTAATGGTTTGGTATATATGAGGCCTTCTTTCTACGTTTTTGTTTTTTTCACTTCCCTCGGTTAAACAGCCAGTAGTGAGGTACCTGGGTCAAAGCACATGAACGATTTAGTCGTTTGCTAAACATATTTCTAAATTGTTTCCCCAAAATGGTTGGATTAATTCACAGCTCTACCAATGTACTCCTGTCTTCTCAAATCCCCTTCAAAATGAGCTATTTCCACCTTTTTAATCTGTGCCTCTTGGCTGGGTTTTTTTTTTCTTTTTTAATAACATTCCTCTTATTACTAGTCAATTGGATCATTTTTCCATATGGTCATTAAGTTTACAATTCTTTGGAGAACTGTTTGTTAATGAACCTTTGGGACTGGGTTTTGGTCATATTTATTTGCATTAGAAATTAATGCAAATATTTGATCTTTATCAGAGATATTTGATGCAAAATCAGTAAGAGTTTCCTCTCTTATTTTATATACTACAAGCATTTTGTTGCAAAAACTTTTCAATTTCATTTAATCAGAATTGTCTATACTATCTTTGTTGATTTCTTTTATTTCTTGTTTAGTTCAGAATTTTTTTTCCTGATAACCACGGTAGTGAAAGATACCATCTTCCTTCAAATAGCCTGATTCTGAACCTCCTTCTTCTATCCTGGAGGAAAAGCAACCATAACAGCAGGCCAGAGGCAAACTAGACCCAGGCCCAGCCCGACACCCCCTGCAACATTCTTTGTAAACTCTGAGCTTCACTATTCATCCATTATTACCTCTATGGAAAACCCATCCCACCTCCTACTTTACTACCTATGCCTGTATTAATCAATCATTGGGAATGCAGGAAATTATCCGCACCTTCTATTCTGTCATGCTTATTCTCCTTAACCATATCCCAGCCATGTATTACTCTAACCCCATCCACTCCTTCTACCATGCCCTCTGGAATTCCTGTTCCATAATGAACAAACTTCCTTTGTCCTGGAAATATTTCTTTCATTCTCCTTCAATCTACTAGCTCTCACTGAGATTTGGATCTTTTACCCTCTTACTCCTACTTCTTCCTCCTGCTACTCCTCACCAATAACTCCTCATCCCTAGGCATTCTGTCTAGAACAGACTATATCTTTTTTCATACCACACGACACAATGATGTTGGAATAATCCTTTCTTCCCACTACCACTTCCAGACTTTCCCTTTACCATCATCACTCAGCAAGCTCTCTTCTTCTAAAATTAACTCAATCAGAATTCCTTACTCAGTCCACATCATGGTAGCTATTGTAGTCTGGTCCCCAAGTCGTTCTCTTGCCTTCAGTACCTGGCTTGCCATCATCCTCTCCTCCCCAACTTCCACATTTATACAAGGTGAGTTCATATTTATTCTAACTCCTTAACCTCCAAATTCCTCAGTCTCCTTAAATCACATGACTTAATCCTTCACTCCATCTCAGCCACACAAAGGGATAGTCACACATTGGACCTCACCATTACCCATAGTGTTCTACTTCCTTAAATAGAAACTAGGATACTCTTTCTGACCACAAACTCCTATCATCCATCTCTCCTTCTGCCTCACCCTTCTAAACTGATTTTTTGTTCTTATTGAGACCTCCAACCATTTTGCCCATCAGTACTTCCTCAGACTAAAACTGATATGTACACTGACTTTACTTTCTTCCCTTTCCAACATCACTCCTATAGTTTGCCATTTCAAAGTGACACTGTCCTCTGCTCTGCCTTGTCTCTCTGTGCTATCACATCTCTTGCCAAACTCTTCATTGGCTGAGCTGAGGGAATTACAATTGACTGTATAACTACACTGCTGACTGTGTAAGCTATAAATTCATGTTCTCTATCTTTAACAGGGCACCTGTAGCAGGGCAGTGGTTTTCTCTCTCCTCCCCCTTCCCACAACTATGTCCTACACAGAAGCTATTCGAAATCTTATGTTTCCTCCCCAGGCTTTCCACATGTCTTCCCTCCCTCTTAGCCAAAGGACAGGGTCTTTTGCTTTACAAAAAAAAAAAAACTATTCAACAGGAACTAAATTTTCTTTCTCACCTACAACACTCCATTTTCCACCTCCAATCTTTCCACTGGTAATCTCCCATGGCTTACCTCTATTTCATAGAATGTTTCTCTTCCTTCAAGATGCAGCTCATGAACTACCTTTTACATGAAACATTTCCTGATCACCCCGACTATTAGCCAACCTCCCCTCAAACTTCCTGTATTTAACTACTTTGTATTTATTTGCTTCACATTTACTTTGTATATAATTAGCAGGTATTACTGTCTTAATCCTCAGAAGATACATTCTTTTCAAAAAGGGATCATTTCATTGTTAGTACTTATATTTCCAGAACCCAGTACAATGCCTGGCACGCAAATTTTACTTAATGAATTTTTGTTAATTGATGGTTTGATTAAACCATTTGAAACTTATAGGATCAGACTGAAGGACTGAATGGACCTTTGAAATGTAGTGCAACTCATTCATTGTTAAAATTGAAGAACCTAAGAGCCAAAGTGTTTAAATGATTTGGCCAAAGTAAGAGAGGCAGTAATTGGCAAAGCCAGGATTTGAACCCTAATTGCGCTCTAGCTCCAAATCTAGCACTCTTTCCTTTGTGCCATATTATAGTAGTATTTGGTACAAGCTGGTACAAGTCAAATTGCTTTCTTTTTTAATTTTTAAGAGTAGATCTTAAATAGGAAGTCCTTCCCCAAGTAGTTTATGTTTCTATGTCTATGTTTAGATTTTAATCAGCACTAAATAGTTCTGATTTTATAAATGTATGATATAATTTGAAAACTAGATAGCCATTCCTTTTTACTCTTATTTTTTTCTTTATTTCTAGATATTCTAGAACTTCTATTTCTTTAAATGGATTTATTTATATAATAATAATTTCTTGTCTAGCTCTACAAATTCACCTCTTGATATTTTGATGGGTATAGCACTAAATCTGAATGCTAATTTAGTTAGGATCATAGTATCATAGAACTCAAAGGATTCCTTAGAGAATGCCTAGTCCACACTCCTCATTTTATAGATGAGGAAACTAAGGCATGGAGGGACAAAGAGACTGAACTAAAGTTTCATATGTAATAAGTGGCAGAGCCTGAATTGAAATTCAGATCATTAGATTACAAATTCAGCACCTTTCAGTTTACTGTGTTGGCTACACAATCAATGTTAATAGTCACACATGTCCAAGAGACATGGATACAGTAGAGTCATGGTGTCCACCTTCTTTTTGACACTGACGACTTCTTTAGCAAATTTGAGGCTTTCTTTGATGTTTTCTAAATATGGATAGTCTTTGTCAATCAGTCCAAAGAGTCATAGTCCTTTTATGGGCTAGAGAGGGATTTTTCTCAAATGTCTTTTATGGAATGCCTAGAATAGAATAGTCACTTGGGATCTACCAGACAGAACAGCAGGACACTATATATCTTCACTTTTTATATGTATTCCTGCATGAGGTCTTAGGAGTCCAGGTAAAATGGACCCTTAAGCAGCTGGTGATAAGCTTAGGCTCCCTTTGGTCTTCCTGACCCATACTCACTTGATGTTTTCTGCTTCTTTGGACTGTCCTACTACTTTTTCTGCCGCTCTCTGTGACAGACTGCATACCTGTATCACAGAGTTAAAAGGTTTCTCATCTTTTTGCTTAGCAGTATTTTCTGGAACTTAGTATACACCCAGACATTATGGTCACTGCTAAAATGGATTTCAAATCTTTGCAAGCATTCCTGCCCAGTTACATCAGTCATTGGGCTTTGCACAAATGTAAAAGCTGATCTTTCCAGCAGGTTATTCCTTTTTCCACCTTAGTAAATTGCTAATCCTGTAGTAATTAACTGTCAATAGAAATCCAAAATTCTACTGGTTCTGCCCCAGCAATACATGGGACCTTTCCTGAGATGATTCTAACTTAGTCCTGTGTTTTCTCTTTGATATGTGAACTTTAGAACTAACACCATTTTTGGGTCCCAATGTTTCCCAACTTAAGCTAGTTTTTCAGTTTGTGTACCATCAGTCCTTCTCTAGCCTTTAAGACTTCCAATTGTTTAATCAATTCTTACACTTTAGAAAGAGTTTTAGTGATTACTTCCCATATCCTGTCCCTTACCATCACCACATCAAGAATTTGTGAATGATCACTTCTCTTTGGTAAATCACAAAAACCATACTGGGGGATGTCTCCCTCTTTGGACTTGATAGTGATTCCTGCACTTTTCCTTGAATCTCTTATAACTCTTTTCCATGTTTTTATAATGTTTTTGCTATTATAATGTTTTTGCTATTACTGTATATTGCTAGAATAAAAACACTTTATGTTTTTTATATCCATTGTTTGGCACTGAATTTCTCAAGTTTGGATTCCATTTTGTTCAAATTCTAGTTTAAATCATATATAGTTCATCAACAATGGGGCTGGGATGACTTTTTGCTGATTCCAGAATTTTTTACTTTTTCTAAACATACTGGGGGAGAACCTAGCAGATGGCTAATTCAGGTTGAAGATACTCTGTGTGTCCAAGTCCCTCAAAATACACTTTATTATCCTCCACTAATGTGTTTACTTTTCATAGTCAGGCAGAGAATATTGATTCAAATTGAAGGGATTTAATGAAGTAGCTATGGAAAGAAAAGTTGCAACAATCATTCTGGATATACATAGAAAACACCCATGGAGAGGTTCATAGAGAAAGAACATGTCTGACCAGATGAGGGGTACACACATAGGGGATACATATAGCTAAGGAACATCCATGTTGGGGCAAAATATGCCTCTGACACTACAAGTTTTCTGATGCATTATATTGATTTAATGTTGCTGCCTCCCAACAGATATTGATCTCATAGTACCTGCTTAGACAGAACTGCTTCCAAATGATCTTGCAGTTGTTGCCTGATAATACTCTGCAAAGGAGTATACTATTGATTTGCTAGACACTTCTGCTGGCTGCTGCTCTCCTATAGTTTCAACTATTCCCAGTTCCTAGGTCAGTTGAAATACTGAATCTCTTCCTTAGGTAGGAGCAGGTGAAGCCATATTACTTTAGCTTGTTGTTTGTCCTTCGTTTTTGAAGAGGATCAATGACATCATGGAGTGATGGCTTGACTTGCCCAAACTGGATTAAAGAGAGGCAACACTGAAGTCAAGATGACTGATGATGGCCCATGATACAGTGGATGACCTTGTCTGACCAAGCTCTAAGTGTTTCACAGTGCCTGCTTCAGCTGCCTTCATGTCTGTTGGAACAAATTGATTGATCTCATCTGTTCATTCCTCCAGGGAAAAGTCTTCACATACTTGGGGTAGACATCCCCCTAACTCACTAACGGGTTTGATGTCTGTGGATTACCCTTAACCTGGTTTAACCAGTCTGCTAAGAGGGTTTTACCAGGGTTTGGCCACTACACGTTACTGCTTCTTGGAGCCCAGTTCACTTAGCTATCAGTGATCTTCCCAAAGTGTAGGTCTGACTACATCAGCTGCCTGTACAATAAATTCTATTAATTCTAGCAGCTCCTTGACTTGTCCCTCATAATCTATCTTGAAGATAGTTCAATTAATCAATCGACATTTGGCTTTTCTCAGTTCTTTTAAGAAAGGCAGAAAACCCAAGGATCAGCAAAAACTGCAGCTGCCCTGGTCCCTCTAAGGCTCAGCTACTGAAGACCTTTATCTTCTCAGTAGCACATTTTGCACCTCAGGCTCCAAACTCAATAGAACAAAAAGCAGAGTCTTCCCAACTAGCTAATGCCCTTAGGCTTAGGTTTTTCTTTAGACTTCTCTTCCTATTCCAAGGCTTTGGACCCTCTGAGATCTTGCTCTAACTTCTGGTGATTATTTCATATATGTCTCATTTTCATTTTCTGAAGGCTAGATTATAAGACAGGTAATGATAATTTGCCCACTAATTACCAATTAGGGTTCAGGGTTCCCAAGTTGTTAGATCCTAAGTCTCTTCTGTTATCCCAATATAGATAATTAGATACTGAAGACAAAGAGAAATCATACTAACCTCCTGGGCAAGTTCAATGTATCTGCTACCAGCTTTGATGAATTCCTGAGCCTTTAATATGCAGACATAGCCAATCAAAGTATGAAAGGAGTTTTGCCTCACACCTTTACGGATTAGTGACATGCTAAGTGAGGTAATAGACCTCAATAAGTTATAATAATACATGTGAAAAAAAATATTTGTGTAGCATTTTTTCGAGTATTAGCCTGCAAGTATTTCAAAATTAAAAATATAGTCAAGGGATTTGAATTAGCTTAGAATAAAATCTTACAGATCAGGCTTCTGTCCTCACACTGACACGGTACCTTTTCATTAGAAAAGTATAGAGAATCATCCAAGAAATCAATTCAGATAGTTAAAAACACCAATAAATTAGGATATAAAACATCCATAAAAATCATTAGCATTTCCATATGGCAATAACAAAAAGCAGTATATGATAGAAAGAGAATTCCTATTCAGAATACCTGTAAAAAATGAAAAGGATAAAATAATTGGAAGGCAAACTAGAGGAAATGCACTAGATGCACTAGATGCACTAGAAAGAATGCTGAAGTTAGACTCATAAGATCAGAGTTTGAATCCTGCTTCTACCACCATGACCCTGGATAAATCATTTACTCTCATTTACTTCAGTTTCCTAATCTATAAAATGAAGGGGTTGGATTAAGTGACATCTGAAGTTTCTTCCAACTTCAGCTCTATGATCTTTCACCAACGCAACATAAAGATTCATGTAAGTGTAATTTCAAAACTTCTTTTTTAAATGAAGGAAGATGAACATGTGAAGGGATATTAATTAATCATGAATGGACTGCATTAATATAAAGCATGATTATACTCCTTCAATTAATTTCCAAAATTATTGCAATACTAATCAAAGTACAAAATTACCTTACAGAACTAGGAACATAATTTGTTGAAAGGACTGGAAGGGACTTTAGAAGCCACTAGTTCAGCCCTCTCATTTTACAGATAAGGGAATTGAAACCCAAAGAATATAAAAGGAAATAATGGAGGGGAAGAAGGGGTAGTATTAATGGAATAGCACTTCTGATCCTCAAATTATAAAGCAATATATAAAGCAATATATTATAAAGCAATAATCATCAAAAATAGTTGATGCTTATTTAAAAAAAAATCAAAGTGTAACAAATTAGATAAACAAGAACCAGAAACCAGTGAACTTAGTTGCCCAGTACTCAGTAAACCCAAGAATATAAACTACATGGGGAAGGACTCCCAATTTTACACACTCACACACACACACACACACACACAATCTGGAAAAACAGAAAACAAGTTGGCAAAAAAAAATAGGTTTAGACCAACATTTTACATCATATACTACCATAAGTTCCAAATGAACATATGAACTATATGTAATATATCACATCATAAGAAAATTATTTAATAATAGGATGAGACATATGTCACAATGTAGAGGGAGAATTCTTAACAGAATAAGAGATAAAAGAAATAAAAGATCAAGACTTTCAACTATAAAAAATTTAAAAGCTTTTATAAGACAAAATCAGAAAAGGGTTCATATAAAAGGTGAGCTTAACCAGTGTCTTGAAAGAAGAAAGGGATTATCTAGGTGGAAGTGAGAAAGTGCATTCCACACATGACAGATGGCCAGTGCAAAGGCAATAAGAGGGGAGAAGGAATTTGAGGAACAAAGAGAAAGACGATAAAAAGCAAGAGGGGTAGTAATGTGCATTGAAGGTTGAAATATGGTTTGAGGCCACATTGTAAAGAACTTTAAAAGCTAAACAAGAGTTCATAGTTTATCTTATAGACAATAATGAGTCACTAGAGCACTAGAGTTGACTGATTAGGGGAGAAACCTTCATATCCCTGCTTAAGGAAAATCATTTTGACAGTAGTATGTAGGATTGGCTGGAGTAGAGAGAAACTATAGTAATCAAAGGATAAGGGTCCAAAGTAGGACGGTGGTTATAAGAGGCAAAAGAAGGCAGTGGATAAGAGAGATATTGTGAAGGTACAAACAGCAAGATTTAGCAGTTGATTAGATATGTGGAATGAAGGAGATTGAATAGTGCAGGACAATGATTAAATTAGAAGAGACTGGAAGAATGATTTCAACAATAGGAGTGGGGAAGTTTGGAAGAGTATGGGGAAATATGATGACTTCAGTTTTGGAATGTTGAGTTTGAGATGTCTCAAGGCTATTTATTGAGTCTGAAATATTCAGTTCAGATTTTGCTGCAGGACTGAAGTTCAGGGAAGAGATTGAGCCTTCATATGTAGATATAGAGATGTTAATTAAATCCTTGGAAACTGATGAAGTGACTAAGAGAGAGAATGTAGAGAGAGAGAAGAGAAGAGGGCCCAGGTCAGAGCCTTGAGGAACACCCATGCTTAGGAGCCATAAAATAGATGATGAAGCAACAAAGAGAGGCAGAAGGAACAGAAGACATGAGCACTAGGAGAAAGTAGTGTCACAAAAACCCAAAGAAGAGAGGATATACAAGAGGACAGAGTGGTCAACAGGTAAAGAAAGATAAGGACTAAGAAAAGACCATCTGACTAAGTAATTAAGAGCAGGTTGATAACTTTAGAGAGGCAGTTTCAGTAAATCATGATCTTAGAATCCACATTACAAAGTGTTGAAGAATAAGAGGAGGTAAAGCTTTTTCTGGGAGTTTCCATTAGATAGAGAGAAAAGCCAAAGGCTTGAAGGGATAGCAAGATCTAATGGAATTGTTGTTTAAGGATAGAGAAGATCTGGTCAGTAGGGAAGGAACCACCAGATAAAGAAAAGTTGAAGATTTGAGAGTTCCTTCAGAGCGGAGACTGTCTTTTGCTTTTCTTTGAAGCCCCAGTACTTAGTACAGTGCCTGGCACATTAGGAGGCACTTAATAAATGCTTACTAAATGAGGGAGAGATAATTAAGGTTGAAATCTTCTGGAGATAATAAGAGAGGAATGGATCAAATGAACACAGAGGGATTGGCCTTGCCAAGGAGAAAGGCCTTGTCATTACCTGAAACTGAAAGAAAGGAGAAAATTGGATGATATCAAGGGATTTTGAGATGAAGAAAATGAGAGAAGATGGAATTTAGCTTAAAAATGACCTCAATTTTCACAGTAATAAGAGATAAGATCTTCTGCTGAAGGGTAGTGTGAGAGAATCTTGAGGAAGGGAAGAAGTTTGGAATAGCTTTTGTGAGTAGTGAAAAGAGACTCAATTAAGGGGGACTAAAGGGATTATTTTGAGGCATCCAGGGCCCACCAAAGATGTATAACATGAATTTAAAATGTATCTAGTCAGCCTGGTTGTGAGACTTCTTCTGCCTATGGATTGGAGCAGAAGAGGTGGATGGTGGTGCCAACCAAGCCCCAGAGACAGTTTTAATGTAGCCTATCCCATGTTAGGTGGGGATCTATGGGGGAGAGGGAAGAAAGAAGCTGCTTCAGAGAAGCTGGAGTCAACCACATAAGACAATCAGATTCCAGAGGCAGCTTTGTCTTCTTCTAGGTAAAGCCTCTTCATGTTTCCAGGCAGGGAGAAAAGCTGCATCATAGAAACACTAGTCCTATCATAGGGGGTAGAAATTGAAAACAGGAAAGTAAATGCCTGAGAAAGTACTAATAGGTAAAGGATTTAGAACCATAAAAAAATTAATATTTAATAATAAGAATAGGTTGCCTCATTGGAGATCTTCAAGCAAAGTCCTGTGCTGTTGTAGAAACGATTCTTTGGGAAAATGAGTTGGAGCAAATGGTTACTGAGATTCCTTTTAACTCTGAATTCTGTGACTGTGCATTGAAGGCAGTATGATAAGGCTTTACTTGCTTAGAGACTAGATATCCTGGGCTGTAGGGTTCATAAGAAAAGGTAGAATTTGAGTAGAGTAGGTACAATTTACACAGGGTGAGGGAGTTGTTGATATGAGGCAATATTTTGTATATGACTGGATAGACAGATGCCACTTTTTCGCATAATTGAGACTCAAGTTGTTGTTATGTTTGTCCTTTGTTCTCAAAGAGGACCATGACACCAGGGAGATGATGACATGACTTGCAATTGACTTTGATTTGAGTTAGGGAGGGGCTGTGTAAGATCACCAGCCTCACTTTCTCCTCCAGAGCCATCTGGGTCCAGTGGCCAGATATTCATAGGAGGACTGGAGATGGCTCAGGATGCAATGGGAGACCCTGGCTCTTTTAAGCTAAGGTCTTTTCAGGTTCTCACTTAGCATGAGGCATCGCGCATTCATTGAATAAGCTTCTTTAAGGAGTGAGTCAAGGGATGGCCCCTTTAACAAAAAAAAGAAATCAAACTGGGAGGTAGAGACCCTTAGGGTTGCTGGGCAAAAGAGAAACAGTTACTATTTACATTCACTCTGAGCCAGGAGGGACCCAAAAAAACCCCATTAAGTGGTGTTTGGGCAGGGACCTATTGTTGGCCAATCTATGAGCTCCAGTGAAGTGGGTTTAAGGTTTGGTCTTTGAGAGAGATATCTAGCTGGTAAACATCCAAGTTAAATAGGCAGGTTTGGGCCATCAAAATTTACCTTCTTTTGGACAGAGCACCTGAGGCCAGGGAAGGGAGGAGAGAAGAGGGGAGGGGAAGGAAGGGCAGGGGAGGGGAGGGGAGAAGAGATGTGAGTTACCCAATTGGAACTGGCCAGTTGGGTCCCCATTAAGGCAACTTGAACTACTCACAGGTTGTGTTTGTCCTTTGTTCTCAAAGAGGACCATGACATCAGGGAGATGATGACATGACTTGCAATTGACTTTGACTTGAGTGAGGGATGGCTGTGCAAGGTCACCTACCTCACTTTCTCCTCCAGAGCTATCTGAGTCCAGTGGCCTGATGTTCAAGGAGGAGCAGAGGGGTCGTTCAGGACCATGTACAAAAGTACATGCCCTCAGCAGTGTGAATCCTCATTTCTAAAATTACTCCTCTTCAGGGGAAAAGGGAGAATTTAGGGTAACTGGAGGTCCATTAAGGGAGGAACTCAATCCTACTGGGATCATACTAGGAACATCAGGAAGATGTTTTTGAAGAATGTTTCTCTTAACTAGGAAAAGGACAGATAGCTGAGTTATGACCTTGTCAAGGCCTGTCTGCTTACATTCAGCAACACTGTCTTTCTATGTTCCTACCTCATGGTTATGACTGACAGATAAAACACATCTCTTCAAAGATAGAAGAGATCATTTTCTTATGTCAGGACTGAATCAGGTTTGGGGAGGGGATACATTTTACTTGGGCTAATGGATCTTAGGAAGTAAAGAAGCAACAGGGAACACGCTGTCCTTCTTCACTCCACCCTCCACCCTCAAGATAGCATAATGACTGAATTGCAGCCTAGGGATAGAAATGCTCCCTAGTGAGTAAAAAAGGAGAGGACAGAACTGTTGGGAGCTGATTGTTCCGGGCTGGTCAACCTGATCAGAGGCATTAATGTATGTGGAACAACTAACAATGCCCTTGATTACAAAAGCTGAGCACTAATTAGGTCTATGAATGCCTCCAGCATCTGCCCACTGGCTTTTAAGGGGAACTAGGTCCTCCCATAAGTCATTTTAACTTCTTTTAGAAGACAAATCTGACTCCTTTATCATAAAGGGCTCCATTTCTATTTAGGCAGCAAACAAAACTATTAAGCAATGGAAGTGCTGAGCCCATACTGGCCATTTTGACCGAGCATGTAGGGTGAGGGAATAGGTCTCAGTCTACAGGGCATGTCATTGGTATACCAAAAGAAGTGGTTGAAGAAAAGAGGCAAAGCGTGGGCATAGGGCCTAAAAGAATTCTCTTACCAAGGGAATGCTTCCCACTGTTAATAATTGCAGAACTAATGGAGACTAAGTCTTAGAAAAGTCTAATGAGTTGCCAAAGCTAGTAAGTAGTAAAGCTGGTCCTTAAACCCAGGTTTTCTGACTCCAAATCTAGTGTTCTTCCTGGTAAATCACACTAAGAATTTGAGACACCAAGGAAATGCCATTAATAGACAGAGCTATGGAAAGCTATGGGAACCAAGCTGTCAGAAATGAGATTGATTGGGAATTGAAAGCAAAAGGACTGACTGGTAGTTCCTGAATTGGTAGCTGAGATGAACCATGATTACTACAAGGCTTCAAAACTGACTTTATCCCTAGGCTAAGGAGGGATGCCTATTCAGGTCCCCTAGACAACAGATTTGGGGGAGCTATTAAAGAAACAGGAAAACTGGAACTGGTGTCACTTTTTGTGTTAACCTTATCTGAATTCTACCTTTACCAAGGAGTCTGACAGAGGAAAAACATGAAGGCCTAAGACAAGAGCCCCCTATATAACTGAGCACCAAGGCAACACCCTCTTCAGCAGGACACATGATAACGACACTTCAGGTGAGACCTACAACTATTCTCAAGAGACTTCCAGTTGTAATAACTAAAAAGGACAATCCTTCCATATTTGAGGAAACTTTTTAAGGTGCACTTATTCAAGGAGCACTATCATTTTCTTCCACTATCAGTAAGAATTATGGATTTCAGCTTACTGTTCAAAATAATTGGAGCCTGTGAATTGTTCAAAAGAGAATACACATATATTGTTCATCTTATGCTTTAAAAGGAAAAAATGCAGCTTTGGGTCTTGGGATTTTTTCTGAGTGCTACACCCCCCTTCCTTGAAACCTCCCCAGAGAGAAAAGAAGCATGTGCAAATGTTGCCAGGCTAGTTGGTTCCATGCCAATCTGTTTTATACTGGATGACCTGCAGACTGAAACTTTAGCTACCAAAAAAACAAAACAAAACAAAACAAAACAAAAAAAAAACCTCTAGACTAAAAAGGAATCTTAGATTCCTTCTGTATAATGCTATAATAGACTGGGCCTAAATCAAGCACACCTCCTGGTAGCTTAGGTTCTATAGTGGTACAAAGTGATACATTTATAGATCATTTAAGAGTTAACCAAAAGAAATTTACTTAGCTATAGCAGAAAAAGAATATTCCATAAGGATAGGCATCAAGTACACTGTTAATTCACTGAGCAAAGTTCTCCTGCCTCTGAGTTACCCATGGTAATCCACCAGCCAAACATCAGAGAGGGCCTGGCGTCACAAGCAGCTCTTTTGTATTCAGGTGACCAGGAAGTGATGTCAATAGCCCAAGCCTTTAATCTCTTGAGCCAATTAAGTTTCAAGGATTGTTTCGATACATTTTAAAACAAAACTAATCAAATTTATAAAGGGGTAAGGGGAATAGGATGTTTCTCTCACCAAAACCTACTCCTTGGTAGGAAGGTCCTTAACCACTTAAATGACTTTAAGGCTTTTACTGGTCAACCCTAACCTCAGGGATGGGAGAAACTGGACACAGGCAGCACTGAAGGAGGAAAAGAAAAATCTAAGACAAAAAAATATATATTAACAGCCCAAAAGGAGTCACTGAATATGGGAGAAAGAAGAATAGAAATCCCAGACTTTTAACCCCTGCTTTGGAGGCACCAAATCCTGGATTTAAATGATATGAACCATGTGGTGGATGATACCAAATCTTTGTAAGTAATGAGTCCCTCAGTGTAAAAAGGTGACTATAGCAGGAGCAGTACTAGGACTATCAGGGTTTCAGTAAAGAATATTTCCTGTTATCTATGATAATACTTCCCTATTCAAGCTTAGAACTACATTAAGACTTTTTGGACACCGTGTATATGAGGTTTTTCCCATAGTAGTAGTAGTAGTGGTAGTAGTAGTACTAGTAGTAGTAGTAGTAGTAGTAGTACTAGTAGTAGTAGTAAGAAGAAGAAGAAGAATTAAATACAATTCACTTGCAAGTCATGACATCACCTTCTTGATGCCATGGTCCTCTTCGAGAACAAAGGACAAACAACAACAATAGCTAGAATTTGTATCGATCTCTAAGCTTCACAAAGCACTTTACAAAGATTATCTCTTTTTTATCCTCACAACAACTCTTCTATTATTATCCCCACTTTATGGATGAGGAAACTAAGACAGATAGAAGTTGAGTTACTTGCCTAGGGTCACACAGCTAGTAAGTATGAGAGGCCAGATTTGAACTCAGGAAGATGAGTGTTCCTATCTCTAGGACCAGCACCCTATCCATTGTGCCACCTAGCTACCTACCCTCTATGCCACCTTGCTGCCATCAAGAATGGACTGGGGCATTCTAAGAAAGAAGCTTCTTGTACTAACTTCTGTTTATGGTTTCTCTTTTGGTGAATACCTAATTCTCTTACGGACTTTCTATGGGATAGGAACAAGATCTGTGACTCCATTAATGTATCAGAAACTACTGGGAAAGGAAACTGTCTACTAGCTTAAGTGCCTTGCCCAGGGTTAGACAACCAGTACATGTCAGAGCCAGACTTGAATCATGGGTCTTCCTGGTTCCTAAACCAACTTAGTTGGTTCCTAAATCTGTATATCCACCCCTCATCTTTTTTTCTCAAATCCTATCCTGTATTACAACCTTTCTGCTGTGAAGCTCCACTTGAATGTCTCCATAGACTACTCACTACTGTTTCCCTTTATCTCTAATCTATTTCTTCCTCTCTACTGGTTCCTTCTATTCATTTAAGTTCACTTCCTTGACTCTTATCTCTCCCTCCGCCCCCATCCTCACATCACTGTGTATGATCTGATCATTTTCCAAGGGTGCAGAAAGCCCCAAGAAATTACCTTTTTTGGAGGTAATTTTCATGGTATCACATAAACCTTTTACTCCAACATGTACTTAAGGTTGTTTAACTAATCTACTCTTTGCAGCTTTAAAGCATCCTATAGCCAGACATTTAATTTAGCTTTAATTATAATAATTTTACTTTTTATAATATCTTTGTCTACCACAATGATTTGGTTATTTTTATTCTAAGGCACTACTTTGAATTGCCTCGATCATATATGACTCTTTACAACTTAATACAAGATGTCATTTAGATTACCTACCAATTAAGTTCTCTTCCAATAAGGTATCTAATCCAAGAAGATGACTAAATATTTTGAAGCATATAACTTGGAAATCCAATTAAATATTAGACAATCAATCAAAAAATATTTATTTAAGCAAGGCATTTTGCTAGGCACTGGGGATATGGGTACAAAAAATATATAGTTTCCTAGTATCAAATGACTAAACATACATTTTACATGTGTGTATATATATATATATATATGTATGTAAACACACATAAAGCTATGAAAACCTGAAAGTGCTAAATAAATACTAGCTATTATTGCTGTTGTTGACATTAATTATTTTAATTATTTGTTGGCTTTCTAATTCTTTATTAATAAGGTAAAATGATTAGGGATGATAAATAATATTAATTGAATGGCTACTATCTTTGTAAAAATGAAGATTCAAGGGGAAATTTCCCCAGCTAGTTTTTGTTATTCTTTCTCTGATTCTTCTGTTGTCCATGTTGGTTAAGGGCAAATCTGATGGATTCATCTTCTAAGTGGATTTTATAACTAATTTAAGAAAATATTTTGAGGCCTTTTCAGTATTTTGAAATATGTTGCATGAAGCAAACTTTACTAATGTAAAAGGAGTAAACATGATATGAAATGTATCAACACATTTTCTGAATTCTGCAAATATATTTTTACACAATTAGCTTAATTATTTACATCCATATTAAACCTTTCTTGCCTCAAGCAATTTATCATAGAATGTAATTTCACAAAATATCACAAGAAAAACACATTTATAGAAAATGTGTATCTTTGCTTTCATAATATCACTACAACCCGTCATTACTTGAGATAAAAATAGATAGTTTAAGTTTCAGGGATAAGGGACGTTCTAGTTCAAATAATTAAGATTTATTTGTATTATTTATGTTGCTCTTGGCCTATAGGTCAAGTCAACCCCTGAAATTCAAACTTCTTTTGCTGAATTGAAAATGACCTGAGTTTACCCTCATCAGTCACAGAATAACTATGCACAGAAAGAATCAAGATATTATTTGGTTCATATTCCTAGATCCATCCATTTATCCAAACATCTTTCCCAGATCTGGAAACACTGTTTTAGTTTAGTTTTTGTTTTGTTTTGTGGACTATTAAAAATTAAAGCTCAAAAAAGTCTAATTCAAAAGTGGTTGTGGGGATATATATATATTATATATATATACACATATATATAGTGGGGGGGCATCAGACTTATTGAAGATGTTTATACTCTAGTACTCATAAGGTAATTGTTGTTTTCTACCTTGAAAATCTTGTTCATTATTCAGCTATCTAATACTGTATTTTCAATGATTTTATACACAACAACACTTACTTAGAATTCAAAGTACTTTCATAAACATCTTATTCCATTAATCTGCCCAACCTCTATTTGAAGTAGCTGAGTGAAGTAATTACAGTTATTTTACAAATGGAAAAATTAAGCTGCAAATGAGAGTAAATGTCTGAGAGTGATCACTCATGTTGTATCTACATGGAGTCGCTGATTCTAATGTTTTCATCAAAGATGTTTTGGGAATAAATCTACATGGCTGAAAAAGTAAAAGTATTAATATTTGTTTTAAAATATTATACTATTAATCTATGGTTATGATATTGTATAGCCATTTTCCTTATGACGAATCTGGTTTTGTCATTTCCTGCAGGGCAATATCTCAAGTAAATTCGATGTTTGGAAATTATTTTTCTATAAAAGAAGGAAAGAAAAGCTTCACAGAGCTCTGCTCAGATATGTCTGGAAAGCAGAGATTCTTGTGATGTTAAGCAACATCCTACTTCCTCAGAAGTTTCTCTAGTCAAGAAGAAAAGAGGTGGGGAGGGGGTGGGAAGCAGAGAAACTAAGCCTCATTTTTTATTTTAGTCACATTTACATTAACTACTCTAATATCTCCTTTTTTGATCCCTCCATGTTCACCCCTGACTTGTTATAACAAATGATGATTAGGTTTGGTGAGGAGAAAAGCCAATGTGCCTAGTACATAGTAAGTGCTTCATAAATGCTGATTGATCAATAAGAAGAGAGATAGGGAAAGAAGAGGTTGGTGACCAAACTTCAGCTATGAGATAAAATAGAAAAAAATAACATAAGCTAAAGAGAAAAGTGGTGTAGGTACAGGGAGATGGCAGGGGTTGGGGGGAACTGTACAAGGATAAGAATCTTTTTCCATGATAGCAAACTTCTCTTGAGCCCATTCTGCATACAACAAGGAGTGAATGAAGGCTTTATACAATTGAGATAAGAATTCATATGTACTGGTAAATGATCAGAGGGTAGAAAAGGAGATTCCAGAAAGAGGCAGAGTGGTCAGAGAGGAAAAGTGTCTAGAGGAGGAATAAATTCCCGGGATCTCAAGCTCCTTCACCCTAATGGAAATTGATTCTATGGAGGGCCATGAGCAGAGTAACATTGAGGACATTTGCTAGCATCTTATAGGAACAATTGACAGGAAGTTCTAAGTCAGCACCAATACTGTGTTCCCAGAAGTAAAAGGTTTGGAGCTTGCTTATAGATTGATTAAAAATCTTTGTATCTGAAAAGCTGTGGGCACGTTGTTGGGTGTGGTAGTTATTTTAGCGTATTGGCTTTATTCCTTTTGTTTCTATGGTTATGAATAAAGAATTGTGTACAGTTAAACCACATTTGTGTGGTCAACTTCATTATGCTATGCTAATGTTACTTTATCGAAATTCAGCATGAAGGGAATAGAGTAGAGTTTGTCTGGGAATAGGGAGAATTTTCATGTTGAGTGGAGGCCAAGTCAAGAATATAATTTGATAAATCAACATAGACCAGACCACTAAACTAATGAGATGTGCTTTCCACAAAAAAAAGAAAAAAAAGGTTGAAACTAAGGGACAGAGGTAGCCAGCTCCCTGAGGACCACAGACATTTTGACACTTTCCCCCAAGCATCCTCTGTAGTTGAGTAGAGTACACCACTCCTGGGGTGGGACTGCTACTGCTGAACAGGATCAGGGAAGTGGTCAGCAGCACCCTCATGATTTAATCATAGGGACACAGTTTTAGGGTTGGAAGGGAAATTGAATCCAATCTTCTGCCCTTATTTTACAAATGAGAAAATTGAAGCTAGAGGGGGTAAGTGATTTGTATAGGCTAACACACTTTGAGGCATCTAGGATGGGATTTGAACTTTGATCTTCCTGACTCCAAATCTAACACTATTCACTACATGTTGAAAAGACTGAAAAGCCTGGAAGGTTGCTGAATCAAAAATTCCAACATAGTGGTATTGAACAAAAATAGCTCTGTCAGAATATATAGACATCCATGAGAAGATCTAAAATATTGGACTCAATTATGAAGTGTCTGAGAGGGATTCATGGCTGAACAGGTAAGAACATTTGCCTTTCAGAAGTAGTTTAACTTCTAGTTGGTTTTAATGTCTTTCAATCAGTTTTAAGTTTGGAATTTAAAATGTGAAAAAAATTTCCCACTTCTAGGTAACTGGTAGTGGGCACCTTAAGGAAACAGTCATTTTATTTCTAGTGGTGGAAGAGGAAGGTTTCCCATGTCTCAGATAGTGTGAATAGAGGTCTACCTGGAAGATCAGCACCTTTTAAGTTACAGTACCTAGTATCATGGTAATGAAGAGAGCTTCAAGGCAAAGTTGGGAAGAATCTAACAGGTGCATAGCCTCAATCACAGAAGATTATCTTGCTGCCCTTGATGTTATATAACTTTCTTCTTGTCAGAAACATTTTAGTGCTATTAGAGAAAGGAATAAAGTGGTCTGACTCTCTATTTAGATTAGGATGTATAATATTTTGGAATATTACTATTGGTAGATACATAATAGATGGCAGGATCATAGACCTAGAGTTGGAAGCGAGCTTAGAAGTCCTGTAGTCACAAGATCTATGATAAGATCTCTACAGCTAGTTCAACCCCCTCATTTTACAAATGAGAAAAATAAAGTGGATAGAGATTATGAGATGTACCCAAGGTTATAGAGGTAGCAAGTGCTTAAGCTAGAATTCAAAATCAAGTCCTATGACTCCAAGTTCAATACTCTTCACACTCTACCATGTTGCCTCTGTAAGAGTTCGTAAGCAAGCATTATTTATAAAGTCACTTATTAATAATAAAATTTTATATTTAAAAAACAAAAGTAGGTATTTCTGGAATTCTCAAAGATCCTACATGACAGGAAATATTAAAAAAAATAGTAAAATAAATATTGGGCACAGTGTCCACTTTAAAAAGCCAACCTGAGCAGTGAAAAGGATACTTGTTCCATCTAGTGGCTAAAATGCATAAATCCTCTTGCACCTAGTAGAAATGCTTCTTTAGATCCACCTCATATTAAAAGTGAATAAATCTGGCTCGTACAAATGTAAATTTTTTGATGATTGTATCATAGGAAATGATGGTTTTATGTCATAAAGGTTAAAAAGAAAAGAAAATCTTTGAGACAATGAACTTTCTACATCTGGTGGTGGGGAGGGGGGAGTTTGATTCAATAAGTAATTCTATCTCTAGGGATTCCATATTAGTTATGGGGCTATAGAAAACCCTGATGCTTTTGAGCATGAAATGTAAGCGCTGTGTTGATATGGCCATTGATTCACTTTTCCAAAAAGCTGCCGTTTGTATTTTGACATACATACCTGGCAATCCAATTCAGCAGCTACTCAATCAGATGGAAAATTTTAAGAGCCTAGACTTTGGGGGAGAGGGAAATACCTTGTCAAAATGGTTTCACTCCCTTAACATGGTTGGATATACTTCAGTGGATCTATGATCTCATCTCTGGGAATATTCTTGCCAGTGGTAGATATTCATCTCCAGTAGGCTGGCCACTTGAAGATGAGTTTTTTGGCTATGACAGTCAATAAAACATGGGTGAAGATTGCATTTTTAAAAAGTAAATGTTGTACTTGTCTTGATGTTCCATGGAATATTTGCTATGTTATCATCACTTTTCACTTCCAAAATATGTTGAGACAGCTGCTTAGACAGAACCAGACAGTTTTAGAACTGGAAATGGGATTCAATCAGCTAAGCTATCAATTCAGGACATGATCCCACACCTCTCCAAAGTTACTTACTTTAAACTTCACAAAATTCATCCTCTTCCATGTCTAACTCATCACACAAGTCATTTACCTCATCTCCCCCTTACCCAAATATGTTTCTTCTCCTTCAAACTTCTATTTAAATTTTCTACATGAACTTTTGCCAGAGTACCAGAGTTACCTCTTTATGGCTCTGGTAGAAATCATTTCCAGGCTACCTTCACCTTTCATCTTTCCTAACTCCTTCACAGTTGCTATTCATTGGATATCTATTTACATGAAGTTAAAAAATACATGTTTATATGTTCTGTCACTTTGGTTCATGCGCATTAGTGTTTATCCTATCTCTCTTGATTCAGTATTCTACATGCACAGTGTGGGTGCTTGATAAATGCCTTTGATGAAATGTATGAATGGGTAGTGGAAATCAGAAAGGGGGTTTCCAAGGTGGGAGATGGGAAAATTATAAAGAGACAATTATCTGAATTAAATGTTCTGATGTCATCAATACATATTGAAACTTAAAGCTACCAAAATGGCACCAGTGGCAGAATCCCATGACTCAGATCTGTTGCAAACACACCTAAGAGAATAGGAGGGAACTCAGAAGGTGTTGGAACAAAATTACCTATCTTGCTACACAAAAAAAACTATCATTTAAATTCTTAGATAGTCTCTGTGCCCATAAGTTTGGGCAGTTACTAGGCACAGGCAAGTAAATTGGATTTCCCCACTGACCAACACATAACATAGAGAGCCCAAATACAGGAATCTACCCAGAATACCAGACTCACACTTGTTCAGCTTTAAAGAGCAGGTTCATTCTCAAACTCTTTCTTTCTGTCTTTTTCCTTCCTAACCCACACCATCAACTTGTAATTAGCTCTTCCATAATGGCATGATAAGTCAATCCCTGATGCAAGGACAGAATTTTGCTCCTCTTCTATCTCTCCCTGAAGACACCAGAGGGGGGAAGAGTCTGACAGAGTCTTCAGGGCACTTGTTACCCTTACAGATTAAATGTCCAGGATTCTTTAATAAAGAAAGTCTCTTTGATCCCATGTTGGTAGGAAGAAGTCATTCAGCTCAGGAGAACAGCATGTGATATAATGGCAACTCTACAACTAGGTGATGCAGTAGACAGAGCTGGAACTAGAATCAGGAAGACCTGAGTTCAAATTGGGCTTCAGACACTTACTAGTTGTGTGACACTGAGTCAGTCATTTAACTACTGTATGCCTCAATTTCTTCATCTGTAAAATGGTGATAATAATAGCGCCTAACTCCCAGAGTTGTTGTGAGGATTAAATGAGACAATATTTATAAAGTGCTCTGCAAACCATAAAGTGCTATATAAATGCATCATCATTATTCTTATTACTATTATTAATATAGTAACACAGGATAATCTATTGTTTAGGTAACACCCATGTGGACAATTACACAAGGTTAGCAAATGAAAACACTTCAAAAATTAAGAATTATAAATGGTACAATTCAGGCTTTAATTGTAAGACAGGGACATTTATCAATGTTTTTTGAGCTATGATCACTCTCTGATGAGATGAAAATTAAGCTCTTAAATACAAGATGTTCTAAAAATCTTAGTGCAGTTTTAAGTTTTAGTAATTTAAAATTGCACAAAGACTCTGCAACACCCTGTATTTTACTGACTACAAAAATCTTTATCACAGCAGGGACAAGTGCTTAGGTCCTTCCTTGGTGAATCATACATAGGACCAATTACCAACTCTTCAGAGAGGAGACTTTGTGAATAACTGTAACTCTCTTAAAAATGGCACATACCTACTCAATAGTTTTGTAATCTATGTGCCTTCAAGTCCCATCATCTAACTTGCCTAACATAACCTGTTTTTTTGTTTGTTTTATTCTTCGTAGCCTGGTAGAGCCAACAAATCCTCTTTGGAAGAGATAGACTGGATAATATTCAACCTCATGTACCATTAATGCAATTGTCAGCCATGCATGTTTATTACTGGAGATGTTATAAGAAGCAGAGGGAACACAGCTGGATTTTCCAATATGAACTTAAGTTTGTAGTGCGAGCTATTAGATCATCTTTTTCACTTATTCATTGAGCAAATTTGATCTTGATGTCATTGAAAGGGAACATGGAACCCCATGTTATTTTATAGAGTGACTTTTATGTTTTTGAGCCTTGATTCCACGCAATATACTGTGAATATGAACAAAATTATTTTTAAAGTAATATTTATATATACATAATTATGATGTGTTTTTGGTCATTTTCTGAAATATATTTCTTTCAGGTGGTGTTTTTCACAAAATAATTAAACCCACATTGTATAAATAACAAACACTCACTTAACATTCTTTCCTTTTCTCTTCTATTTAAGTTTTCAAATCAAGTCATTTTTCCCCTAGTAAAAAGGAATTGTAGGTGAATAGCAGTAACTACTACAAATGAAATTCAATTGATTGTTATAAAAGTAACAGCAGAATTATCTTGTTTGCCTTTTATGGATTAAGGAATGGTCAAAGAATTTTTTTATTGAGATCTTTAGAAAATGTTATGTTTAAATATTTCTTTTTTATTTGCTTTCTTTAAGCTGTGAGCTCATTTTTACATCCTAGAAGTAATGAAAATGAAAGTCAAAGTATTTCTACTACTTCATACTTTTCTAATCATTTAAATCATGTCATCCTAGTTTAGTGGAGAAGATAATTCATTCTTCAATGCTTGTTCAATAATTGATTCTCCTTTTTACAGATCTTCTGAACAGCCTAGTATTTTTAAATAAAAAGATAGAGAATATAATGTACCTCTAGCTCTTCATCAGGTCCCCTTCCTATCAAGCTGGTAGGTGGGGAGAGAGTGGAAAGTGAAAATGACAAGACATGGCAACTAAGGGTATGGGGTGCCATGTGGGCTTCCAGGCTAGAGAAAAAAGGGTAGATTGATGGCAGGTTCTCCAGGTAAGGGTCTGCCTTTGACAACACTCCCTCTGCTAACTGAGATGAGAGCATTTAGAGTTTCCCAACAAGGACAGAAAATTAAACAGAAAAGAACTAGCCTCAGAAGCTCCTGCCTGGCCTAGGTTGCTTTGATTCCATGTCCTCACACTGCAAAAAGGAGCTAATTTCTGATTCCTTCAGCTAATGATTTAATTCCCAAGTCCTTCAACTGTTGACTAACCCAGTGAATGTTGTGAATGGAACATCAATTGGAAAGTGGTTATATTTCTCATAATTGTTTGCCTACTCACAGGAGGAATAGCCATGAGGTGGGAGGGAGTAGTTAAACTGACCTTTGTTTTTCCTAAAATTTCTTCATTCTGAAAATGCTTTATATACCATTAGGATTTGACCTAGCTCAAGAAGAAACTTCAGGAATCCAACCATACAGTAAATATTCTATATATTATTTATTTCTTTTATTGATTCTATGGAAATAAATGAAAAAAAACACTACTGTATCTTATCTAAATGTCACTCAGCAACTAGGACTCAGTGAAATACAGCAGTTTCAGAGAAGAGATGGTTTTCTGGCAGTAGGCATATAGGAAACAGCTCCAATTTTCTTTTCTTTTTTTTTTTTTTGGCAAGGCAATCAGAGTTAAGTGACTTGCCCAGGGTCACATAGCTACTAAGTGCCCAGTGTCTGAAGCCATATTTGAGCTCAGGTCCTCCTGACTCCAAGGCTGGTTCTCTATTCACTATGCCACCTAGCTGCCCCAGCAGCTCCAATTTTCAATGAACAATGTGGAACAGTGAAAAGAACTCTTAAGTTGAAACCAGAGAACTGTTGCAGAGTACAGAAACTGCTGCCATTACTTGTGTAATTTAGAACTGGTCACTTATTCTCCCTGGGTCTCAGTTTCTTCACCTGAAAAATTAAAAAATTAGATTATATGGTGACTTCTGTCTCTAAATCTACACTAACTACATGTTTTAGACTAATGAAACAACACTCGGGGTTCACAGATTTAATATTCTCAAGGACAGGTCCAGGCCACCCTTCTACCTTTTTGTCTCTGGTCTTTTCATCAGGAATGCTTGGATGTTCTCTATTTCATTAAAAATCCATATTTTCCCCTAAAGGATTATACTCAGTTTCTCTGGGTGGTGATTCTTGGTTGCAATCCTAGCTCCTTTTCCCTATGGAATGTCATATTCCAAGCCCTCTGATACTTTAATGTAGAAGGTGCTAAATCTTGTGATATCCTAACTGTGGCTCCACAATATTTGAATTGTTTCTTTCTGGCTGCTTGCAATATTTTCTCCTTGACCTGGTACTCTGGAATTTGGCTACACTATTTCTGGGAATTTCCATTTTGGGATCTCTTTCAGGAGGTGATTGGTGGATTCTTTCAATTTCCATTTTACCCTCTGGCTCCAGGATATCAGAGTAGTTTTCCTTGATAATTTCTAGAAAATGATGTCTATGCTCTTTTTTTTGATCATGACTTTCAGGTAGTCTAATAATTCTTAAATTATCTCTCCTGGATCTATTTTCTATGGCAGTTGTTTTTCCAATAAAATATTTCACCTTTTTAAATTTTTTTATCCTTTTGATTTTGTTTTATTGTTTCTTGATGTCTCGCAGAGTCATTAGTTTCCACTTGCCCAATTCAAATTTTTAAGGAATTATTTTCTTCAGCAAGCTTTTGTACCTCCTTTTTCCAATTAATCAATTCTAATTTTTAAGTTCTTTTCTTCAGTGAATTTTTGTAAACATCTTTTTCCATTGGGACAATTCTGCTTTTAAGGAGTTCTTCTCCTCAATGAATTTTTGTACATCTTTTTTTTTTCCATTTGGTCAATTCTATTTTTATGGCATTCTCCTCTTCAGTGGATTTTTGTTCTTCCTTTTCCAAGCTATTGACTCTTTTTTCATGATATTCTTGCATCATTCTCATTTTTCCCCAATTTTTGCTTTACTGCTCTTATTTTATTTTTTACATCCTTTTTGAGAGCTTCCAAGAATTCTTTTTGGGCCTGAGACCAATTCACATATTTCTTTGAGGCTCTGGAGGTAGCTGTTTTGACTTCATCATCTTCTGAGTTTATGTTTTGTTTTTCCCTATCACCATAGTAATTTTCCGTGGTCAGATTCTTTGTTTGTTGTTTGCTCATTTTTCCAGTCTATTTCTTTACTTTTAACATTATGTTACAGTTGGGCTTTGCTCCTGGAGTGGAGGGGGCATTGTCCCAAACTTTAGGCACTTCATGCTGCTGTTTTGAGATCTAGTTCTGGGTGTCTGTCAGTTCTCAGTGCTTTCAAAGTAGTATGGTCTAAGGAGAGGTGTGGTCACTGCTGTCTTGGCCTATGCTCTGGTGTATAAGTGACTACAAGCACTCTTTTCCACCCTGAAACTGTGACCAGGGTCCCTGTTCTCCTGTGGCCACATGCTCTAGCGGGCTAGTGCATTTCCTTTACCTGGGACTGTGACTATGAACCATGCATTGGTAGCAAAACAGAGTCCTGCCCCAGTGCCAACAAAGGATCCCCTGTAATCTCCTTCTGACCAGTTATCCAATCCTCTTACCATGTGTAGCCCAAAAGCTCTGGAAGCCACCACCACTGCCATAGATTCAGCTACCCCCTAAGGTCTGCTGGTGGCTTGCTGGGGCACAGCCTGTGCTGGACTGCACTCCACTCTCACCCCAGTGAGACAGACCTTTTACTTACCTCCTAAGTTATCTTAGACTAGAAAGTTGTTTCACCCCTACCTTTTATTGTTTCTGCTGCCCCAGAATTCATTTTCAGGCATTATTTTAAAGTTGCATGGAGGAGAATTTGGGAGAACTGTTTTTATTCTACCATCTTGGCTCTGCCCTATCAAGCCCGTCTAATTCAATCCCCTCATTTTATACATGAAGAAACTAAGGCTTAAATAAATTAAGTGACTTGCCCAATGTTACACAGTTATTAAGTTTCAGAGGCAGGATTTGAACCCAGATGTTTCTAAGTCCAAGTCCAGCACTCTATCCACTATGTTATACTGTCTTTATTTTACTTTAGGAAAAGGATGCTATGGAGATTAATTCTCATACATCAGCTTAATAGGTTTTTATCTCCATGGTATGAGTGATAGGCCTTCCACAATACTGCATTCCTTCGGGTTGCATTAAAATCTCCAGGGAGTCTTTTAAAATATAAATTCTCCATGCAACAAGTAACACATTGTGCCATTAACAGCTTAGCATGACCTAGCTTACCAAAGATTAGAAATGTAGTCAGTTAATAAGTTCCTGAAAAGCGAAGTAACAGAAATGGCAAGTTTGAATGAAAAAAGCAATGGACAGGAGAGAACTGAAATATGGAATGTTTCCCAGGTAGAGGGCAGAGTGGGTGTTATAGGCCCACATTGGGGAAATCTGAACAGCCAGAAGACAGCAGGAGAGCACCAGCCTAGTGAGATGGGAGAGTAGACAACCAACAGAAGAGAAGGAAGAAAAATAGAGGATGCCAAGAGCAAATTTGGCTTCATCACAATTTCACATATTCGGTTTATAATTTCAAGGTATCACTGCATATGATCACTCCAAAATATTATTGATAAACCTCAACTCTATTGCTGTAGAGTAATAGAATGGAAACCATTATCCAACAAATTGTGGGAAAATAGAAAAAATGTTTGAAGTTTATTTTGCCTAAATTATATGAAAAATTCTTAAGAGGGTTATTTTTTTCCCTCTGTATGAGAAAAAGAGAGAGAGAGAAAAAGAGAGAGAAAGAGAAAAAAAGAAAAGAAAAGAGAAGGGAAGGGAAAAGAAGAGAAGAGAGAACCTTAGTAATACCCACAAGAAAACTCACACACACAAAAATGTATATGCATTTGACTGGATAAGGACTTCAGATGGAAAATGGGCTTGGCTCTGCATTGAAAATGAGGAAGAAAGAAGGTTAACTCACATTTAGGAAATTGTATAGCACTTTTGATGATACCCTTTATCTCCCTGTCAAAACAAACAAACAAACTCACCAAAACAAACAAAAAACAGTGACTATAAAATAGAACATCTTAATCTAACTGCAGGTGACCTAAAGAACAGTGAAAAGATGCATATCAGGCATAAGCTAGTTGTAACATATTACCAAGAATGACTTGCATGCAAGAGTTGATATGAAAGAAAACATCACACACCTGTATGAAGAGAAAAAGAGGTGGACCAGTCATATAGCAAGAAGTTAGCAATGGATAGTTATTGTTAAGAACACAGATACAATATATGTATCCCTATGACCAACTCAAGTCTTTTGCTTAAATCTGTACAATATTAAAGGAACAAGAAGAAGGTATCCAGAATATTGGATCAGACCTTTTGGAGTACTTGTAGAAAACATGGGTAAGAAGCTCATTACATTAGAGGATATAGAGTACAACTGCACTGGTGGAGATACGTTAATGATATGACTAGAACAAAATACTGAAGCATCCTGACACTCCATCGTCAATTCTTTCTGGCTTTAATTATAGAGGCCTGACTCAGTATTTCTCTATGCCAACTCATGCTAGATTTTATGCTTAAAATCACCTTTTATTATGTTGAGTCAAAGCCTACATGAATTAAAGCCTACATACATTTGGTGTGGCACATTAGGCCTCATCACTCATTTTAGGCCTTATAGACCCAAATAATCATACATTCCACTTTTTCAATATAGGTAGGAGAAATAAAGCTGAATAGAGGTAAAAATTTTGAGCTTTATCAAATATTATTTAAAGTGATTATCAAAATTCTGAACCGTTTTCAGAAGCTTTCATTTATATGGGAATATCATTAGCTTAAAAAATAAATGTAAAGTCAAACCTGTTAGATCTTAATTTTTTTAATTAATTTAATTTTAAATTTTAATTTAATAAAATTATTTTAAAAGTTAATTTAATGAAAGAAAAGTAATTGAGATATGCTAGCTGCTTTGGAGAAAGGTAGAGGTGGGGGAAGCAGAGACCCTAAATTTTTACTCATTTTTCCCACTAACCCAAAGTGAATCTCTGTTAAGGTTTTGAAAGGTTAACACTACTGAAATTATTTTTACTTTTCACACTCCTCTGCATTTCTTGGTTCCATCTGGGACCAGAAGCCAATGTGTTGAAATACCAGGAGAAAGACAGTCCTCATAGCATTTTCAGCCTGACAAGAAGCAGGAAATAGCAGAAATCTCAGAAGGAATTTTTTTTCCTTGCTAAATTTTCAGGCTGATATAATTTTTGAAAATGTTTAAATAGGTTTGATTATGATAGTCACTTAGAATTTACTAAGATTTAGATAAGGTTGAATCTTATTGTTTCTCAGTTACAAAACAAATTTTAGGTTTTTCTATTTATTATGTTATTGATACATATTATTAATCAGACAATTTATATTTATGGAATCATAATGTAGGAATTTCATCATCTTTAAACATTGCCATTGCTTGAAATTTCTTTTCTTTAAGAAAATACAGTTGAACTAGTATGTGATCATCAAGATTTTTAAAAATTCAAAATAATGTTGATTATTAGTTAAGTAAAATAGCTAGAATCCTTTATGGTCCTGTTTTTTAAATGCAAAGAAAGGTACTGATCTATTTTAAACACTTAAGAAAAAATTTTAAAATCTTAATGGTGCCTGAGTAAAAGTATACTTACTAACTCAAAGTTCTCCAAATATAGTCTCAGTGCTTTTTGGAGAAGCCTGAGCCAGATCTCAAGAGTCAACAAAATAAAAATACCAGAGGGAATGATTTAATGGCTATTTTTCATTCCCAGTTGTAAGGAAGTTGGTTATATTTGTTGTTATTTTAAATCCCAAAATACTGTGAATTGTTTGGGATATTTCTGACATCTGAATCTTTTTTAGAGGTTGCTCATTGTTCAAAGAAACCTTGGACCCTATGGAAAAGTATGTTGGGTTTTTTTTTTTTCAGTAGCTTTTGCGAGGGGATTAGAACCTCTTGAGCTCTCATATATTTCCAAAATGGACCTAGCCCAGGCTCCTATCTCCTTCAGAAATACACTGAGTCCTATCTAAATGTCAGATTGAAATCACATGATTGTACCTTTTGAACAACAGGGTTCACAAAGATAATTAAAGTCAAAAGAGTATGGGAAAAGTTTGTAGGTTATGAACGTCTGATCTTTCTCACCCATCACTCCATCCTAGGCCTTTTCAACTGAAAAGACAAGAAAAATAAGTTAAAGATCATAATTCAAGCAAATAATTTTGATCTCAAAGGTATCACTGAGACTTGAAAGAAAGAAATGCTGAATAGAATGTAGTTCTGGACATCTATGTCTAATTTAAAATAAACAGGATAGGTAAAAGAGGAGGAGAAAAGAGAAAGAAGGATAACACTATGTTTTCAAAAGATATGCTTGTGTGGGGAATGCCTGGGTGAGAATCAATGTAAGAACAAACAAGAGTGCCAATATACCATTGGCATATACTATAACCGGAAAGAAAAAGTGGATAAGGGATTCAGAAAAAATGAAAGATCACAAGCATAGCAGAGTCATGATGGGAGACTTCAGCTATCCCGACATATGCTAGTGCATTCCTTCTGCCAAAAGCACAGCAGCTAATGACTCTTTGATTAGGACTAATGACAATTTTATCCTTCAAAACATGAAGGAACCAATAAGGAAAAATTCCATCATGAATCTGGTTCTCACTAATAGGAAAGAAATGACTGATGTTATGGGAATGATGGGAAGTTTGGGGATAAGTGACCACTCCATCTTGCAGTTTATATTAAATGAGATGAAAACTCTGCATTTTAAAGTTTATGATTGATGAGAGGATTCTAAGCCATGTACCCTAGATACTAGGAGAAGAAATTTCAAAGGATTCAGAAGAATCCTAGATAGGATTCTATTGACTGAAATTCTACCAGGGAAATCTGCTCAGGAGGAATAAGAAAGTCTAAAGACAGAAAGGAAAATAATTCCTATGAGGAAGAAAAACAGGAGTTGTCTGAACAGATCGATGTGGCTGCAGAAGGAACTTATCAAACAAGTTGGATTTTTTTTTAAAAATGAACAGAATTTAGTGAGAAATGGGCACGAAGAACTAGGTTTATGCATGTTGCTTATCTCTGATACACACTGATTGTGTGGCCCTCTATGTGTCACTCAACCTCTCAATAATCTAGGCAATTCTCTGTAACTAAGTTACAGAGAAGGTGATGGCTTACTTTGGCAGATGGGGTCTTTTTCACCTGAAAGTTTCTTACTAATAAAATCACAGGTCTAGTCCCTGAATTCATTCCTCAATAACTAACAAACCCCTTCTCTTGCAAGACTCTCTGTTTAATTTCTGGTTTTCTGTTATTAAATTGTTTACTACAAACTTCTCCTGGCTACCCAGAGTGAAACTTCATAAAGTCTTGTATGTGAGCTTTAAAAAAAAAAAAATCAATGGACAGTGATCCATTCGGGATTCAAGGCTAACACATTGCTAGATATATGACTCTGTGCAGGTCATTTAATGTCGTGGGGCCCTGGGCAATGATATAAGAATCTAAGTTGCAGAGGGACTGATTTACCAACATGTGTTGGAATAAGCAGTTTTCTCATCTGGAAGTTCCCTATACAAATGAAATCATATGTCCAACCCCTATACCCAGTAGGGGACTGTGGTAGGATGGTATAATGAATAGAGAACTGGTCTTGGGAGTAGCATGAATGAATAGAAAAATATTTATTAAGTACTTTCTATGTACAAAACACTGTTAAGCACTGGGGATACAAATTAAAATGCTAAGACAGTCCTTGTTCCCAAAAAGCTCACACTTTAATAGAAAGATATAATAGGAGGTATCAACTATAAGTCAGGCGAAGGTCACAAGGTCCTTAAGATGCAGTAGCAAAGCATATGGTAATACACCTTCTTTAACGTCATTTCTACTGATAAAATAATATTTGCTTTTGTTTTAGAACCATCTGATAGTGCCAAGGACTTTTGTTTTGAGAAACTTGTTTTCTGGGTCTTCAGTAGCTGTGGTTGCTGTGGAGACAAGGACTTTAGCACTGGCAGAAGCAGCTGCCAGGTTGCCTTTCCAAAGGCATCCTGGATCATGTCTGTAGGGCCTGGTAGTCTGGCTGCTGCCATTCCCAAAGCTCTTAGCTTTTATCAACTCAAGAGTGGCAATTGGTCAGTAGTTGGGGTTGGTGAGGAAGATGAATGGTTCTCCACAGGAATTATTCCCCTCGATGTTTGTGGGGGCCAGGCTAGAAGTAGAGCTAGTGATCTCAGGGGCAGTGTTATTCCCAAGGCTCTTGGATTCAAGATATTGAACTGTCTCCACTGGGGTCTGAAAGAAGGTGGTGGCATTAGTGTGACTCATCTGGCACATGCTTCCTCCTCTATCTCCCTTAGAGTCCCTTGCTGCTTCAGACAGGCTTGCTTGTTTCTGCCCTGTCTGTAAAAGTTGGTCAGAAGTTGATGGGGCTGTCTAGACCTAACAATAGTAGTTGCTTCCCCAGATAATGCCCATGGGAGCTGGATTGGAAGCAGGTCTGATGGTCCAGGTTGGAGGGGCAGAGAACTGCCATTCATAGGCTTCTAGGCTTATCAGCTCATTACTGACAATCAACTGTTGGTGTTGGTGGTGGCAAGGAAGGTGGACCCCCCAGCATGACCTGTGTTCAAGTTTCTTCTCTGACATATACTAGCTAGACAAGTCACATGGTGTGTCTCAGATATCTTAGGATATAGAGTCATAGATCTAGAGGTAGAAGGGGCCTCAGAAACCATCTAATCCAACACCTCTGTTTTACAGATGAGGAAACTGAGGCCCAGGACAAACCTTTAAAACTACATATTTCAAAACAGTTGTTAATCTACCAAATAGAGTTTCCTTATTGAAAGCTCTAGTGAAAACAAATTAAAACAAAATTCCAAATAACAATAACAAAAATTGGAACAAAAAACTGCTCAGATTAGGAAGAAAGTAATAGGCAATTAAAATTTAATTATAATACATCTGGAAAAAATAGGCACAAAGCTGAAACTTGTTCTTTTTTCACTTGACCACAACCCATAAAATTAAACTGTTTCTCAAAATAGGAAAGTCGAGATTTTTAGTGACTACCTACCCTTCCACAAGAGTTGGCTAAATTCTTTTCCTTATATCTGGATCCTTTGTACCTTCAAGGCTTGCATAATGAGATATTTCTAGTTCTGATACTATAGGACAGTGGTTCTCAATCTTTTTGTTTTTTCCTTACTCAAGACCTCTTTATATTCTCAAACTTATTGAGGACCACACACTACCCCAAGGAGCATTTGTTTATGTTTTAAATCTATTGATATTTACCACGTTATAAATTAAAACTTCTTAGTATTATTATGAGAATAGTTTTAACCTCAGGTAGATGGCCAGGAAAGGGTCTCAGGGACCCAGAAGCGTCTCTGGATCACACTATGAGAAGTGCTACATAAAAAGAAAAAGTTTTTTCCCCATTAATGGAACTATTTCAAGGTCACTATCTAAAACAAAGCTTTAAACAGGCAGACGATCTACACAAGTCCCTCTAATTCCATTATTAGTTTTCTCTGATAAGCAGATTAAACACAGAATCAAAGAATTTTTGAGATGGAAGAAACTTCAGAAGCCACCTAGTCTAATTCATACCAGAAAAATGATCCCTTTTAAACATACTTGACAAATAGTTCTCCAGCTTCTCCTTAAAGACATCAAATGAGATGGGTATTCATGGGTATTCTATTCATTCATGCTACTCCCAAGGCCAGTTCTCTATTCATTATGCCATCCTACCACAGTCCCCTACTGGGTATAGGGGTTGGACATATGATTTCATTTGTATAGGGAACTTCCAGATGAGAAAACTGCTTATTCCAACACATGTTGGTAAATCAGTCCCTCTGCAACTTAGATTCTTATATCACTGCCCAGGGCCCCACCTTCTTTGCCACCACCAACACCAACCTTCTAAAGCAGTCTACTCTACTTTTGAATATCTCTACATCATTATGAAGTTAGGAGTTTTTTTTACATCAATTATCTAAATTTACCTTTTTATAATTTCCATGTATTATTCCTAGTTTTCTGTTCTATGGGGCCAAGAAGAATCAATTTAATCCTCTTTCATATGACAGCCCTTCAAATACTTGAAGGCAGAAATCACATCTTCAAACCATAGGTCAGTAAGACTAAAATCCAGATTTAATACGTCTGTAGTACTTCCCTGGTTTGCCAGTCTAATAGCACTATCAAGAATGGATGTAACAATAATGTCCATTATTAGTTAATATTTCAAATGAAACCCTGATTTCATTGGGTATGGCATGGGTATTACCTCCATCAACAGAGATCACAGTCCTATCAGCCTTTACTATATAGTCTTCATGAGCTACTGTAGCCAAACCAAAAATACATACATAGATGTATATGTATATACATACACATACATACATACATGTATATGTATAGAGGTATATACGTATATATGCATACACACATATATGCAAATGTGTGTATGTATTATATATACATATATATACACACGTACATACATACACACCCATATGGCCAATCTTATGTTTTGGTGATAAGTTTATTTAAGGCTAACCAGGTAGGTTCTCACATATCAGATCCATTCCTTAGGCCTATCCTTAACAATATTTTAGCTAGGTAGGTCCTACAACAGCTTGCATTCCATAAGCTTAGCCATCAAGAACTTATGGTTACCTCTAAACCACAATGAGACATCAGAGCAGGAATATTAGTAAGTATGATGGGTAACAGAAAGTACTTTATAAATTCCCTTGTTTCTCATTACTTCCTATAATACAATAATCCTTTGAAATAGATAAATTTAAGCATATTGCCCCTTATTTTATACATAAGGAAATTGTAATTTTTAGAGTTTCAGTGACTTTTTCAGTATCACATTGCTAGTAAGGGGTAGAGTTGGACTTCAGCTCTGGAGTTGGACTGCAGTCCAGAGGCAGCAGAGTATAGTGAAAAGAATACTGGAGTCAAAAAACATATCCTGTTTCTGCTTTTTTATTACATTGTGACCTTGAAAAAGGCACTTAACATCTCTGGGCCTCAATATCTTCCTTTACAAATGAGGGGTTCTGACAAGGTCATGTCCAGCTTTAAACGCTATCATTATTTCTTGTCATCATATTAGAACTGCCTCCTAGTGACATTATAAAGTATGAATTGTTCTAAAGGAACATACCCTGGCTTTTTAAGGTTATCATTTACTTTTCTTTTTTTTCTTTTTTTTAAATTAATTTATTTATGTTTAGTTTTCAACAATCACTTCTATAAGCTTTTGAGTTTTAAATTTTCTCCCCCTGCCTCCCCACCTCCTTCTCCAAGATGGCATGCAATCTGATATAGGCTCTACATATACATTCCTATTAAACATATTTTTACATTAGTCATGTTGTAAAGAAGAATTAGAACCATTAGGAGGAGCCACAAGAAAGAAGGAACAAAACAAAACAAAACAGAAGAAAAAAAAAAGAGCAAATAGTATGTATGCTTTGATCTGCATTCAAACTCCATAGTTCTTTCTCTGAATGTGGATAGCATTTTCCATCATGAGACTTTTGGAGCTTAGATCCTTCCATTACTGAGAAGAGCCAAGTCTAACAAAGTTAGTCATCCCACAACGTCACTGTTACTATGTACAACGTTCTCCTGGTTCTGCTTACTTCACTCAGCATCCATCATTTATTTTTCAAAGTGTTCAGAAACCATATATTGTACAATTCATTAAATCTACCGGGGATTAAAGTTAAGCTTATTATATGTTTTATAAAGTCTACCTTCTTTCTCATTTTTGAAAATTAGGACATTTGCTTATCTCTAGTCTCCTTGGGCCTCATCTTTGCTCTATAATTTTGATATGAATTTCCTGGTAAAAATGTTTCTAGTTCTATCCATGTCAAATACTTCATCCAAGCTAAATTTTAGAGCCAGACTACTCCCCACACTTGGGACAAAAGCTGTCCCAGGTATAAGGACTTAGTGTACCACTGCCTGAATTATCAAGGATGCCATGAGCATTTTTATTAATTTTTTTACTTCCTATGTACTTATTATGCTTACTATGTACCATGAACTATGCTATACATTGGAGATATATTAAGAAAAAGAAAGTCCTTACCCTATAGGAGCTTACATGCTAATTGAAAAAGGTAACATATAAAAGAGAGCTGAAAAGCAAAGGGTGACAGGAAGGAAGAGAAAGAAGATACCTATGGCATGGTGGTGAACTATAGGAGAATGTTATATATACACTACATCACCATGAATATTTCAACTTTCTGCTTCATTTTACTGTATAAATAAATGTTTCTAGTAATTGCTTTTGTTGAATTCGGAGATTTTTCATCTTTACTAAGATTAATTTGTGACAAGGGTGGGGTCGGTATTTTATATGGAGTTGTCAAAGCTGTGGATTTTGTTGACAATTTTAAAAGTACTTCAGAGTTATAATATGTTCATGCTGCCTTTAGTCAATTGCCAGCCTGAAGAAGTGAATGTCCAAAGCTACCCATCTAACAAGTAAAAAGAACTCAATACTGAATTTTATAATAATAATGATAATAACAACAACTAGCATCTATATGTTACTTTAAGGTCTATAAAATACTTTACAAATATAATCTTATTTGATCTTCACAACAACCCTGGGAAGCAAGTGCTACTTCTATCTCCATTTTACAGAGGAAGAAACTGAGGCAAACAGACATTAAGTGTATTTCACAAGGTCACACATCTAGTAAGTGTCTAAGGCAGGATTGGAATGTGAGTTTTCCTGACTCCAATACTTTATCCTTCAACTAAATCCATCTTTTATCCAAAAAACAGTAAACAAAGTTATTATTTCCTATCACATTATTCGTATTTGTTCTTAGTTTTTATTTCTTTAAGCTAACATCAGAAAGAAGAGGAATAACCCATATACTTAGACCATTTTCATTTAAAATAAAATGGTAGCAAGATGAGGTAGATTCATTTTATCCTATTTCTTCAGAAAGCATTTGGCAAAAACAAGTTCTGCAAACTCAGCCAGCCATCTTTGAAGGCCATTTGCCCTGGTACAATTATATATTACATGATAAGTACACCCAATAATTAACTGGTTTCTTTGGGAAACTATCAGAAATGTCAGGAATTGAAAAATATTTAGATTGCCTCTGTGAATCCTGCTGAAGAAACATCTGGTTCTTTTTTCTTCAATCAACATGTACCCTGAAAGGGCCCAAATTCAAAAATGATTATATTTTATGTCACTTATGTGCCTTAGAGTTTGACAAATTTAACTTGTAAGAATAAGTGATTCCTCGTTCAATTTACGTTGATCCCATTTTCAGACATCCAAAGAGAGAGAACCATTATAGATTGATAAAAGCTGCTGATTGATCTATTGATTTCCAGACCTTAAATCTCCTAGGGAAGTCTTTGTAAAGTTCATGTTCATAAAATTCTTGTTCTGCCACAAAAGCTCCCAGTGGATTGTATTTCTCAACTACAAGGAAAATCATCAGGGAAAAACCCAGAAAATGTTTCTTTAGTACACACCTGGCAGGAGTTCCTTCCAAATTCAGTCTCAATCTGGCTTCTTCAAAGATTTATTTTTATTTCATTTTTTGAAAACTTTTAATTTGAAGAGGGTGAAAAAAGCCCTTTAAAGGATAACAACCTGCAGTGATGTAAGTATCTTTCTGTCTCATATATAATCATGTCTGTTTGGACATGCTGAGTGTCATGTCCAGTGCTACGGTGCCACATTGAGAACAATATTGAACTAAATAGTCTTGACAGAACAGTTGAACCTTTTCTTGGGGCTTCTGCTATATTGCATATATGCCTCTTTGTGCACAACAGGGTGAGTGAATGATGGAAAGGCAGAGAGTTCAATTGTGGATAGAGTCAGCAAAAGAGCTTTCAGGACAAGCCTGCATGTATGTCCAAGAGACAGAGGACAAATTACTGCATTTTAGAGATTATCAATATGAATAAGGAAGATTTTCTTCCCTAAAGTGTTTTCTGTGGCACAATAAAAGCTTCATATCACAAGCTATACTCATGCAGTTTGTCACAAGCCCAAATGTCCAACATCTAAAATAAAATTTCAAAACTTAGATTCTCATTTCTATTCTCTTTGTGATAAAATTTTATGGATATTAAGAGGTGTGGAGAACTTTGAATGCCTGGCTAGAGACAGATGCTTATGTTCTTTTATCATTGTAATACACAGACCAACCCATTTGCCTCCTTGCACTACTTGTTATCAATTTTATTTGAACACCTCTCAAATTTACACTTCCAGCCAAACCTGTTCATGTTTCTTGCCATTTTGAATACTCACCTTAAAACTAAATAAGTTAAAAATGAACCTTGCTATCTTCGTCACTCATTACCTGTGAGATATTGGGAATTCAACCAAAAATCAACTGAAGCAATTTATTAAGTACCTACTGTGTGCCAGGCATTGTACTAGGTATTCATTCTACTTGACCTGAGAAAGAAGAATTAGAAACAATGAGTAGAAGCTATGGGGTGGCAGATTTTGGTTATGTAACACCTGTTTCAAAAAGCCTCTTCTACAAAGGCTATAATTACTGTTATTGTAGCTTTAAGAGCCAAATGGAATGTTTAGAATTTGGCAATTGGGGCTGGCAGTTTTTGAGAAACTATGAAGAGAGTTAATGGAAGTGGTTTAAAATAAACTGTGGAAAATACACAGAAAAAAAAATGAAGAATAGGGAAGTATACCCTTGAATCATCCTAAACTCAGAATTATGAGTTCAACAGAAAGAAAAAACTTCTCTGTCCAAGGGTTAAATGCACTGCTTGTAGATCTTCAGGTAGATGCTTGATGACCACTTGTTGAGGTTATTTTATTATAGAGGGGATTTATACCTTTGGTGTCAATTGGACATCTAATATTCTTTCCTCCTTTAAAATTCTATAATTCTTTGTTGGAAGAACATTAAAAGGACCAAGAATGGTGTTTTTAATCTAGGAAAACACTAAAGGAATAAACAATAGCTCTCTTTACTTTTTCCTTTGAAGGTCTTCCCTATATAAAATGGATTAGGCATATTCTGTCCAAAAACTGAAAAATTTGTTCCTTTGTTTGGTAACAAGTTCTATGTGCAAGTCTTTAAGCAATTGATGGAGGATTCCTGTATTGTGAAGATGGCAAATCTAACTATCCTCTACAGTATTTTTCAAATCTAATAGGAGAAGATCCAGAGGTTGGCAACTAAAATGGTAAAGGATCTTAAGTTCATGACCTATGAGACCATCTAAAGGAACTGGAGATGTCTGTCCTAGAGAATTCTATTTCTTTTTTCTTTCTATTAAACTAAGCTCAGTTTCTGTCATTAGTTATTCTATAGGCAAATCTTGACAGTGGAGAAAACATTCTTGACTCCAGGACAAATAGTTCTTTCTTCACTGAAGCTTTGCTGTAGGTCTCTTCATTAAGATCAACAAACAAAAAATAATAATAATAAAAAAAAAGATCAACAAACAAGGTTTTTCTGCAAATACCCGCTTATTGTCTCATAAACTCTTTACTCTTAGAATACCAACTAAGAAATAGGGGACCAAGCTTCAGTTATGAGTTTTTCATGTTGTTGAGGGGAAGGAGAGAAACAACAGGGGCCAATTCACTCAGGATCTCTAGAATTAGACAACAATAGGTCCCTGCCCAAGCACCACTTAATGGTTATTTTTGGGACCTCCTGGCTCAGAGTGAATGTAAATAGTAACTGTTTCTCTTTTGGCCAGAAACCCTGAGGGTCTTCCCCTCCCAGTTTAATTTTTTTTTTGATTAAAGGGGCCATCCTTTGACTTCTTAAAAAGGCCTATTCACTGAATGGGTGTTGCCTCACTCAAAGTGAAGAAACCGAAAAGACCTAAGCTGAAAAGGGCCAAGGTCTCCCACTACATCCTGGGCCATCTCCAGTCATCCTGATAGACATCTGGCCCCTGGGCTCAGATGGCTGTGGAAGAGAAAGTGAGGCTAGGGACTTTGCACAGCCCTCTCTCACTCAAATCAAAGTCAATTGCAAATCATGTTATCATCTCCCTGGTGTCATGGTCCTCGTCAAGAATGAAGGACAAACCACACGCACAAATATGGGTCTGAGTTTCCTCAGCTATAAAACGAAGGATTTAGATGTCACGGATAGCTTTTCTATTGCTCTATACCTTATTTTGACTACTGTGACTAATCTTACAATTCAAGGTGTTACTGATGTATTGATTTGAACTTGTGAATATAAGGCTACAGTGGCAAACTGAGTCCTGCCATAGCTGTTATATAAAGAAACTTCCAAGTTCAACCTCCTTTCTTAAAGAGAAGAAACATTTGTACTGAGCTTAATTTATTGTAATTTTTACTTGAATACTAAGACAATGATTTTCTTTGAAGCATGACTTCTTGTCACCTCATTGTTTCATATAAAAGATTCAACAGTTGTTTTCCCCCATTTTAACTGTGGCCAGAAGTTTAGGGAGGTTTCTATATCCCACTCCCACTTCCACACACAGTAAAAATAATAAAAACTTCTTTGAAAGTCATTCTCTGAATGATTATTTGCAGCTGACCTAAACAGGCTGCCCATTTTGAGATAATGCTACCTTGGAAAGTAAATGAATATATATCATCTTTAACCTAATTATGAGAAAATGCCTGTCTCTTCAGAAGATAGGCACCCAATCTAAGGCCATTTAGGTTCTTGAATATATGTCAAGCCAAAAATCAACCTGGGGGTAGCAACTTTCAAATTCCTTCTACTCGCTATACCTCTGACATCTAGCTAACTGTAATATTCTTCAATAACTCCCACTGAAATATGCACGCATAATACATTGGTTTTGATTTTGCCCCTTAGTAGTATATAGATAACATTTACTGCATAGCTATCCACTTAGATAGCATTTGCTGCTAAAGGTTGGTTAGCAGGAAGAAAAATTGATCATCTTTCCAGTCTTTAAAATTAGCTCCTTAAATCTAAGACATCAAAAAAAAAATTTAGATGTTAAGGAGTTATTTTCTTTGTCATTGTATTGGCCAGAGCAGAACACAGTGCCTGGCACATAGTAGATGTTCAATAAAAGTTTATTGATTAATTGGTTGACTCTGGACCATCTGATCTCTATTGTTGCTTCCTGCTCGAGAAGCTTATGATCATGTGAGAATAGGGCTGTACAGTTTACTGAACACATTTCAAAATCTACTGAACTTCTTTTCCAATCTCCTATTAGTTCACCTCCCCCTCTCTTTCTTCTTCTCCCTCTCTCCCTCCTTACCTTCTCCTTTCTCTTCCACTCTCCCCCTTTTCTCTTCTTCTCTCCTCTCTCTCTTACTCAAACTATTGTTTTAGTGCTGTTAGTCAATAACAAGCACTTATTAAGTGCTTACTATCAGCCAAACACTATGCTAAGTACCGGAAATAGATATACAAGCAAAAAGAAAGATAGTCACTACTTTCAAGGAGTTTACACTCTAATGGGGAAAGACAACACATAAAAGGAAGAGGGAGGCAAGGAGAAGAAGTTACCCAGTGGGGATGGAGGCATTGTAGAGAAAATCCAGAATACAGCTCAGAAAGGAATAAGATATGGCTGTCCTGGGTGCCCTCCTCAAATGAATGTTCTGGGAGGAGCCATCAATCAAAAGAGGCTGAAAGGATGTGTGGAGGGGGAGTGGGGGGGGAGGCAGAATATTTACAAAATAAGAATTTCACTTTTTGATTGAGTGTTAGGGTAAAAAGATTTCTGGGACATGATAGAGGAAGTCTAGGGTGCATCATAGAGAGACCATTAATTTCTCTATTTCCCCCTCTCTTTCCCAGACTGACTCCAGTTCAGATTCTCTCTCCCTCTTTCTCTCTCTCTTCCTCTCTCTCCCCTGCTTATTCTCTCTGCCTACTCTATCTCCATTATTAAACATTGAACTGAAATGTATCTCTCTTTTGCCATTTCTCATTTCATTAAATACAATATTATGTTCTTTGTTCTTAATTTTAAAAGCTAGAAATCAAACGGTTTATATTTGTCTAAGGGGAAAAGAAGTTGCTTCCAACTTCTATGTGGCTTGCACACATGTATGGGGTCAGTGGACCTTGATATAAAAATTTCTTCACCTCAATCTTAGATTTGCTTGGTATTATAGTAGCCTCTGGGGCACACATTCATAATCCCAAGGCATAAACCAGAGCTGTTTCAGTACAAAAGATTAAAGTAATTTCAAAAGAACAACAAAAAGGTTGAATTACTGAAATAGTAATGAAGATATACTCTTAGAGAAAATTGTAGGGAGTCCTTCAGGAGTTTTTAAGGCTTCATCTCAAAGACCGTTGCAGAATAAACATGGTATTCAATCTCTGTACCTCAAAAGGGCTGTTGGAATTTGAACCAATATTCCCAAGGAACCTATGTATTTATAAGGCCCCAGTTAGACTATGAACATTTCCATCTGCTTTACCATCTCACCCAGCTATTCAATATAAGAATTTTCATTCCTTTCCAAGTGAAATGATTTCATTAAAATATTAATTGCAGTGAAACCATCCCATTGTTTCAGCTATATATAAATGTACAGACTAGCATTCTTCTATCTTTTAAAAATGCCATGGCTTTTTTTTTAGATATTTTCCTAAAAATACAAAAGTACTTCAAAAGTCTTTCATTTTGTGAGGATACACTTAAACACATAGAGACAGACACAGATACCCACACTCTCTCCCCGCCCCCTAAAAAAAGTGAACAAATAGCCATAGAAAAATGCTGAAACATACTTTTCAGTTCCAGGTCAAGATTAAAACCCAGTTTATCTGTGAGTACTGTTGACTAGGCTATCTTGTTTCTCCCTTATACAAAATAAGGTACAACAAAAATACTAGACATAGAGATTACAGACAAAACATCAAGTTCAAAGAGCAGCTAGAAGTCCAGTTTGGCTGAATTTAGCATATTATGAGAGTAATATGATATAAATTTGGAAAGGCCTATTAGAATCAGATTATAGAGGGCTTAATATGCGAAGCTGAGCAGTATATAGTTTGTCTTATAGGAAATAGGAAACTAATGAAGATTTTTGATCAGGAATGACCTAGCCAAACCTGTGTCTTAGGGATATTACTATGACAGTTGTGTGTACTTAGGCTGGTGAGACTGGAAGCAGTGAGACCAATCAAAAGACTATTAGTAAAAAGAAAATAAGACTTAAACTAGGGTAGTGGTCATGTGAGTAGAGAGGGAGTAGAAGAGGAAGAACTGAGAAAATATGGCAAGTGATTATATGTAGGAGATAAGGGAAAGAAAAGAGTTAGGGATGCTGTTGAGATTTTAAACTTGGGCAAATAAATGTATTGTAGTGCTTTCATCTGATATTGAAAAGCTTGTAGGAAGAGGAGGTTTGAGGAAGAGGGTAGAAATAATGAGTTCTAACTTAAATACGTTGAATTTCAGATGCTAGGTAGAAAAACAGATATACAAAAAGCAGTTGATTGAATTTAACAAATTTAGGAATCAGTGACATAGAGATGATGATTGAACTTATGGGAAATGATGAGTGTTCAGAGTGATGAGAGCCAAAAATAGAATTTGAAGGACACCCACACCTCAGGGTGGGAACTGGTTGATGATTCAGCAACCATGCCCGAAAAGAATCAATAGTCATTAATGTAGAAAAAAATAATGAAAGGAGGAAGAGGGGAAGTTAAAAGGGGAGGGGGGGGAGAAAGAGGAGGAGGAGAAGTAAAAGGAGGAGGAGGAGGAGAGCTAGTAGGAATTCATGGTTAGGGTCTCAATTCACGGGTGGCAATAAGACGCAGAGGCAAGGGATTTAAAGATTGAGCTTCTCAGCTACAGAGTGAAGACTGTGAAGGTAGGAAAATGAGGCTGGAGTACAGAAGATGAACTGGGATATCAAGAAAGTGTGAATGGACTAGAGGTCACAGTGAATACACAGTGAGATTAAGAGTGAGGTGGAGGGAGAGATGTGAAAGTTAGAAATTTATGATTAGAAAAAATGTAAAAGTTCAAGATCATGAAGGTCCTTTTGTTATGGGTTTATGGTGAGATCTATGGTATGGATATCCTTGTGGTTTGAGGTGAATTAAAGATACAGTTCACAGAAATTGAGAAGATTGATAAGCTGAAAAACTTGGTATATGAAGGAACATTAATTTGTATATTCAATTCCCTAGGTATGAACATAGATGTTGGGGTGAAGAAAAATATTATGAGCCAAGTACTGAACTCCTAGAAAAAGAAAACTATATACTCTGCCCCTGAATCCCATTTCTATGAGAGGTGAGCTTTCACTTTAGTTTGCCAAGGCTGAGGCCTGCAGGCCACTTCCCTGCCCACTCACCATGTCACTACACATCATCACCCTCTTTTCCAGTACCCCTTTATGGGTTGTATTCCCCTATTACAACATAAGTTTCTTGAGACACAGACAGTCTTACTTCCTTGTATTTGTATCCACAGCAGTTAGTTTAGTGCTCAATGTGTAGTAAGCACTTAATAAATATTCTATCTAACTATCTCACTAGCTAGTTATTTTAACATATAAAAGATGCATGCAACAAAGATATGAATAAGATGACAAAGGCAGATGGAATCAACCTGAAAAGGAAAGATGCTATTGAGTGAAGTCAACAGAGAGAATCTAGAAATGGCAGTCATGAGCAAAGAGTATGCATCTTTACGCCCAACATTTCAGGGTCTTGTGAAAGAAACATCCAGTACTGGAAAGGATGGCCAGAAATGAAGTGTTTTCCAAAGAAAGCCAGATTTTCATGAATATAGGAAGATAGAGTATAAGAATAACAGGTTTAGGAAGAAAGGAATATGGCATATAAAGGAAGGACACAATGGAAGAACACAATAGGAGAGAACAGGACTTCCCCTACTCATAGAATCTATGGAGGGGGAGAGCTGAGATGGATAAAAAAGCAGAGAGTGCCAGCAAGGAAAGGAAGTTTTCAAATCTTTAACAGTAATGGAATCAAAGGATAGAGGTAAGATTTTGTCAACTATAAAATAACCTAAGTACCAGTGTTTATGAACCCATCCTCCACATTCCTGCTATGACATAGATTGGCATCATTCTGTTCTTTCTCCAAATACATGGAAGGAAGAGTTGTTCAAGAAAGGAGATCAGAATGGGCATCTGAGTCATTAAATACATGGTGATCAGGTTCTCAGAGACCTTGCTGAATTTAAACTCAGTATTTATTCTTTTTGTCATCATTCATCCCTCTATCTCTCTATTTCTTATATATTAATTTTCCCCAGTGCCATGAAGATGATAACTAAACCCATAGGCACTGATGAAATCACTAAGTGAGAGAGCATTGAGAAAAAAAGAGGGGTACTCAGGACAAATTCCACTTTGGGTGATACTCACACTTCACACACAAGGGTCTCCAGCAAAAGAGAAAGGTTTCAAGCAAGTAAGAAAAGGAGGGAAGCAGGAGGGGAGGGGAAGGAGAGACAGACAGAGAGAGAGACCAGAGAGAGAGAGACAGAGAAAGAGAGACAGAGGCAGAGAGAGAGAAATAGTGTTATGGAAACCCATAGAGAAGAGAGTGTGTCAAGGATGAGAGGATGTTCTGCAAAAGGTCAAGAAGGATAAGGATTGTAAAATACATTATATGTGACAATTCGATTATTTGGTAACTTTGGAGAGAGCAGTTTCAGTTGAGTGATGAGGCCAGAAGTCAGAATGCAGAGGGTTTAGAAGAGAGTGAGACAAAAAGAAATAGAAGCCACCAGTGTACACAGCTAGATTATTTTTTTGAATTCTCAAAATTGGCAACAAAGGGCAGCTTTATTATTGCTCTGTACAAAACGAAGGTAGCTTTTAACCAAAGTGACAATCAGATAGTCAGTTAATAAGCATTTTTTCTTCTTTTTAATGTAATTTTACTTTATTTTCAGCTCCAAATTTTCTCCCTCCATTGAGAAAGCAAGGAAAAAAATTGATTACAAACATGTGTAGTCACACATGACTACATTTACAAACATGTAGCCATGTCAAAAAAAAAAACCTCTATCTGCTCTCTAAGTACATCCTTTGGAGGCAGGTAGCTTGTTTCATAAGTCCTCTGGAATTGTGGTTGGTTATTGTGCTGATCAGAATTTCTAAGTCTTCTAAAGTTGTTCTGAAAGTTGGGCAGCTTTCTTAAAAGTTTCAGTGATGAGGGGGAGATACAAGACTGCAGGACCTAGCAATAGTTTTTTTGTTTGTTTTTTGCTTTTTGGTGGGCAGTCGGGATTAAGTGACTTGCCCAGGGTCACACAGCTAGTAAGTATCAAGTGATCGAGTGTCTGAGGTCATACTTGAACTCGGGTCTTCCTAACTCCAGAGCCAGTGCTCTATGCACTGTGCCACATAGCTGCCCCCTAGCAATAGTTTTTAAAGCATGCAGACAACTTGGGTATTTTATATCTGTTGCTCTCTATCTTCTGGCACTCACACTCCCACCCTCAAATGACACAGCATCCCTTGGCATACTTTCTAGTATTGGTTGCAACTTCTTATGCCTGAATTCAGTGATCCAGGAGGTAGAGTTGGAATGAATACTCTTTTTTCCCCATTGTCATTACCAGACTCTCCTTTGATGCCATCCCTCATTATCTCCTTCACTCCAGTTTCTGGTGAAGAGGTGACCTTTCTCCAAGTCTAAATACTCTACATGGTACCCTAGATCTTATCTGCTTCCATCTTCTCCATCAAGTTGCACCAACTAATAGCCCCACATTTTTGCTAATCTTCAATCTCTCCCTTTCAATTGATGCATTCCCTACTACCTATGACTCTGCCTACAGGAAGTTTATTGATCATGAAATAAAAATATCAAAGAGCTAATCAGAAGAGGCATGTGGGTCTGGGGCATAAAAGGGGGAGGTTGAGGTGGACAAGGATGACAAAAAAAGGAATCAGGAGTTGGGAAGAAGCATGATTTACTCTTAGACAGCTATGGATTCAGCATCTGGGAGAGTAAGACAGAATGTGGGGGGGAGGGGCAGAGATGGTGTTTGCTAAACATTGGGAAATGATCCTAGGTAGAGTATCAGTGGATATAGGAATAGCTTTGCTAATAGATAAGTCAGCAGACTGCCTCATGGTCTTTATGTATGGTCATGGTTTTAGCATGATCTCAGGCTTGGGACTGTTTATCTCTTGGCCTTGGCACAACTTGGCCATCACAGTGTCCAAATGGAAAAGAGATTCCTCCCAATCCCTCAGGCTCATAACCTGGGTGTCATCCTCAACTCCTTCCTATCTCTTACCCCTCCCTCCATATCCAAACTAGTTAGTTTCACCTTTGCAGCTTCTCTTAAATATGCCAACCCTTCTCTCCTTTGATACTATCACCACCCTCATACATGCCCTTATCACCTCATGCTTAGACTACTGCAATACCTTGGTGGTGGATCTACCTGACACAAATCTCCTCATTCCAATCCATTCCATTTAGCTGCCAAAGTGATTTTTTTGAAGTTCAGGTCCAATTATGTTATTCCCATATTCAATAAACTCCAGTGGCTCCCTATCACCTTTAGGACCAAATATAAAATCCTCTATTTGGCATTCAAAGCTTTTCATGACCTAGCAACTGCCTGTTTTCACCTCTTCTTATACCTTGCTCTTCACTATGTACTCTTTGATCTAGTGACACTTGCCTCCTTGCTATTTTACAAACAATACATTCCCATCTCTTGGCTCCAGGGATTTTCTTATTTTTTATTTATTAATTTATTTTGATTTATCAATAATCACTTCCATATGCTTTTGAGTTTAAAATTTTTCTCCCCCTTCCTCCCCACCACCCTCCCCAAGAAGGCACACAATCTGATATAGGCTATACATTTACATTCATATTAAACATATTTTCACATTAGTGATGTTGTAAGTAAAAATTAAAACCAATAGGAGGAACCATCAGAAAGAGGAAACCAAACTCAACAGAAGAGAAAAAAATAGCAATTCAACTTCCATAGTTCTTTCTTTGGATGTGGATAGCATTTTCCATCACAAGGGCTCTGGAGATGTCTTAGATCCTTGTATTGCCAGGAAGGGTTAAGTTTATCAATATTAGTCATCACACAACATGGTTGTTATTGTGTACAACATTCTCTTGGTTCTGCTCACTTCACTCAGCATCAGACCATACAAGTCTTTCCAGGTTTTTCTGAAGTCAGCCTGTTCATCATTTCTTATAGCACAATAGTATTCCATCACATTCATATACCACAACTTGCTCAGCCATTCCCCAATTGATGGGCATCCTCTCAATTTCCAATTCTTTGCCACCACAAAAAGAGCTGTTATGAATATTTTTGTACATGTAGGTCCCTTTCCCGATTGTGTGATCTCTTTGGGATATAGCCCTAGAAGTGCTATTGCTGGGTCAAAGGGTATGCACATTTTTATAGCCTTTTGGGCATAGTTCCCAATTGCTCTCCAGAATAGTTGGATCATTTCACAACTCCACCGACAATGCATTAGTGTTCCAATTTTCCCACATCTTCTCCAACATTCATCATTTTCCTGTTTTGTCATGTTGGCCATTCTGATAGGTGTGATGTGGTACTTCAGAATTGTTTTGATTTGCATTTCTCTAATCAATAGTGATCTAGAGCATTTTTTCATATGACTATAGATGGCTTTAATTCCTTCATCTGAAAACTGTCTGTTCATATCCTTTGACCATTTATCAATTGCGGAATGGCTTGTATTTTTGTAAATTTGACTTAATTCTCTATATATTTTAGAAACGAGGCCCTTATCAGAGAGACTGGTTGTAAAAATTCTTTCCCAATTTTCTACCTTCTTTCTAATCTTAGTTGCATTGGCTTTGTTTGTGCAAAAACTTTTCAATTTAATGTAATCAAAATTATCTGGTTTGCTTTTCGTAATGTTCTCTATCTCCTGTTTGGTCATGCATTCTTCTGTTCTCCATAGATCTGACAGGTAAACTATTCCTTGCTCTTCCAGTTTGCTTAGAGTATCAGCCTTTATACATAAATCATGAACCCATTTTGACTTTATTTTGGTATATGGTGTGAGATTTTGGTCTGTGCCTAGTTTCTGCCATACTCTTTTCCAATTTTCCCAGCAGTTTTTTTCAAAGAGTGGGCTCTTATCCCAGAAGCTAGGGTCTTTGGGTTTATCAAATAATAGATTACCATAGTCATTGAATACTGTGTCTTGCATATTTAACCTATTCCATTGATCCACCACTCTATTTCTTAGCCAGTACCAAGCAGTTTTGATGATTGCTGCTTTATAATACAATTTAAGATCTGGAATGGCTAGGCCATCTTCCCCTGCATTTCTTTTTATTAGTTCCCTTGATATTCTGGACCTTTTGTTCTTCCAAATGAATCTTGTTATTATTTTTTCTAACTCTATAAAATAATTTTTGGTAGTTTGATTGGTATGGCATTGAAAAAGTAAATTACCTTAGGTAGAATTGTCATTTTTATTATATTAGCTCACCTTCCCATGAGCAACTGATGTTTTTCCAATTATTTAGATCTGACTTTATTTGTGTGAAAAGTATTTTGTAATTGTGTTCATAGAGTTCCTGGGTTTGTTTTGGGAGGTAGACTCCTAAATATTTTATAATGTCTACAGTAAGTTTAAATGGAATTTCTCTATCTCTTGCTGTTGGGCTTTGTTGGTAATATATAGAAATGCCAATGATTCATGTGGGTTTATTTTATAGCCCGCAACTTTGCTAAAGTTGTCTATTATTTCAAATAGTTTTTTACTTGATTCTCTGGGATTCTCTAAGTATAACATCATGTCATCTGCAAAGAGTGATAGCTTTATTTCTTCTTTGCCCATTCTGATACCTTCAATGTCTTTTTCTTCTTTTATTGCTAAAGCTAATGTTTCCAGTATGATGTTGAATAACAGTGGCGATAATGAACATCCTTGTTTCACCCCCCATCTTATTGGAAATGCTTCTAGGTTGTCCCCATTACATATTATGCTTGCTGAAGGTTTTAGATAGATGCTATTTATTATTTTAAGGAAGACTCCATTTATACCTATGCTCTCTAGTGTTTTTAATAGGAATGGGTGTTGTATTTTGTCAAAAGCTTTTTCTGCATCTATTAAGATGATCATGTGGTTTCTGTTAGTTTTGGTGTTGATATGATGAATTATGCTGAGTTTTCCTTATATTGAACCAGCCCTGCATTCCTGGTATAAATCCTACCTGGTCATAGTGTATTATTCTTGTGATAAGTTGCTGTAATCTATTTGCTAATATTTTGTTTAAAATTTTTGCATCTATATTCATTAGAGAAATTGGTCTATAACTTTCTTTCTCTGTTTTGACTCTTCCTGGTTTAGGTATCAGTACCATATTTGTATCATAAAAAGAATTTGGTAAGACTCCTTCTTCACCTATTTTACCAAATAGTCTATATAGTATTGGAATTAATTGTTCTTTAAATGTATGATAGAATTCACATGTAAATACATCTGGCCCTGGAGATTTTTTCCTAGGGAGTTCATCAATGGCTTGTTCAATTTCTTTTTCTGAGATGGGGTTATTTAACTATTTTACTTCCTCTTCTGTTAATCTGGGCAATTTATATTTTTGTAAATATGTATCTATTTTGCTAAGATTGTCAAATTTGTTGGCATACAGTTGGGCAAAATAATTCCTAATTGTTGTTTTAATTTCCTCTTCCTTGGTGATAGCTTCACCCTTTTCATTCTTGATACTAGTAATTTGGTTTTCTTCTTTCTTTTTTTTAAAATTAGATTAACCAAAGGTTTGTCTATTTTATTGGTTTTTTCATAAAACCAGCTCTTAATTTTATTTATTAGTTCAATAGTTTTCTTAACTTCCATTTTATTAACTTTTCCTTTGGTTTTCAATATTTCTAATTTGGTGTTTAATTGAGGATTTTTAATTTGTTCTTTTTCTAATTTTTTTAGTTGTATTCTCAATTCATTGATCTCCTCTTTTTCTATTTTATTTATGTAAGCATTTAGAGACCAAAAACTTCCCCTAAGAATTGCTTTTTCTGCATCCTGTAAGTTTTGGCAGGTTGTCTCATTATTGTCATTCTCTTGAATGAAATTATTGATTGTTTCTATGATTTGTTGTTTGACCCAATCATTTTTTAGGATTAGATTATTTAGTTTCCAATTATTTTTCAGTCTACCTTTTCATGGCCCTTTATTACATATAATTTTTATTGCATCATGATCTGAAAAGGATGCATTTAATATTTCTGCCTTTCTGCATTGGATTGTGAGGTTTTTATGCCCTAGTACATGGTCAATTTTTATGTATGTACCATGTGCAGCCGAAAAAAAAGTATATTCCTTTCTATCCCCATTCAGTTTTCTCCAGAGGTCTATCATACCTAACTTTTTAAATGTTCTATTCACCTCAACTTCTTTCTTGTTTATTTTGTGGTTAGATTTATCTAGTTCAGAGAGGGGGAGGTTGAGGTCCCCCACTAGTATAGTTTTGCTGTCTATTTCTTCCTGTAACTCCCTAAACTTCTCCTCTGAGAATTTGGGATGCTATACTATTTGGTGCATATATGTTTAGTTATGATATTACTTCATTGTCTATGGTGCCTTTTAGCAGGATGTAGTTTCCTTCCTTATTTCTTTTGATAAGATCTATTTTTGCTTTTGCTTTGACTGAGATCAGGATTGCTACCCCTGCTTTTTTTTACTTCACCTGAAGCACAATATATTTTGCTCCAGCCTTTTACCTTTACCCTGTCTGTGTCACTCTTTTTCAAATGTGTTTCTTGTAAATGATGTATTGTAGGGTTACGGTTTTTAATCCATTCTGCTACACATTTCTGTTTTATGGGAGAGTTCATCCCATTCACATTCACAGTTATGATTACTATCTGTGTCTTTTTCTCCATCCTTTTTTCCCCATTTATGCTTTTCTTTCTCCTTTCCCCCCCAACTAGTGTTTTGCTTTTGACCATTGCCTCCTTCAGTCCCACCTCTCTTCTGTTATCCCTTTCCCTTTTCTTCCCCTTTACCATTACTGCTTCTTCCCTCCCTTCTATCCCCCCTCCCTTTTCTTTCCCCTTTTCCCTCCTACTGCCTATAGTGCAAGTTAGATTTCTATACCTAACTGATTATGTTATTCCCTTCTTGAGCCAAATCTGGCGAGAGTAAGGTTCAAATAATGCTCATCCTCCTCCCTTCTTTACCTCTGCTCTAATAGGTTTTTGTGTCTTTTTCTGTAATGTAATTTACCCTTGTCTGCCTCCTCCTTTCTCAGTACATTTTCTTAGGTCAGACTAATCCACTTACTTGGATCCATTTAACCACTTGATTAGATTTTTTTTTATCATTACATCAAAGTCAACTTATATCCACCCCCTTTATGTATATTCCTTTAACATGGTATAATAACAATACAGTTCTCAAGAGTCGCAATTGTCATCTTCCCTCGTAGGGATGTAAACATTTTGCCCTTATTAACAACATATTGTATCTTTCTGTTCAATTTACCTTTTTATGTCTCTCTTGAGTCTTGTACTTGAAGATCAAATTTTTTGTTGAGCTCTGGTCTTTTTATCAGGAAGGTTTGGAAGTCCCCTATTTTGTTGAATATCCATCTCCTTCCCTGAAAAATCATGCTCATTTTTGCTGGGTAGTTAATCCTTGACTGCATTCCTAGTTCCTTTGCCTTATGGAATATCATGTTCCATACCCTTTCAATGTAGAGGCTGCAAGGTCCTGTGTAATCCTGACTATGGTTCCATGATATTTAAATTGTTTCTTTCTGGTTACTTGCAGTATTTTCTCTTTAATTTTGTAATTTAGCTATTATATTCCTTGGCATTTTCAATTTGGGATCTCTTTCAGGTGGGGAGTGGTAGATTCTTTCTACAGTTATTTTGCCTTCTGGCTCTAGGACTTCAGGGCAGTTTTCCTTTAAGATTTCCTGAAGGATATTGCCCAGGCGCTTTTTTTCATCATGATTTGCAGGTAGGCCTATGATTTTTAAATTGTCTCTCCTGGATCAATTTTCCAGGTCAGTTGTTTTACCCATGAGGTATTTTATGCTTTCATCTATTTTTTCATTTTTTTTTGTTTCTGTTTGACTGATTCTTGCTCTCTCATAGAGTCATTAGTTTCCATTTGTTCGATTCTAATTTTTACAATATTGTTTTCTTCTGTTAGATTTTGTACTTTCTTCTCCAATTGGTCAATTGTATTTTTAAGGGATTTGTTTTCTTCAGTGTCCTTTTTTTCCAGTTGGCCAATTGTGTTTTTTAGGGACTTGTTTTCTTCAGTGTACTTTTTTCCAATTGGCCAATTGTACTTTTTAAGGACTCCTCTACCTCTCTCATTTGACCTTTAAAATCCTTCTTGGGCTCTTCTAAGAAGGCTTTTTGGGCTTCAGACCAGTTCATATTCCCTTTTTATGTTGCAGATGTGGGTTTGATGACAATGTTGTCCTCTTCAGAATTTCTGTCTTGATCTTCACTCTTCTCATAATATGAATCTATCGTACATTTCTTTTTACTCATGGTGTTTCTTTATTCCCTGACCTTTAAAGAGATTATGCTCTCCTGCTGGGGAGCAGAGGGCACTGACCCAAGCTTGTTGTGTTGGGAGCCTAGGTCTTGATCACTGGTTTTGTGTGCTGGGGTCTTTTATGTTGGCAATTGGAGGCTGTAGGGTTCTGGCAGCTTGCCTGGTGTTGGGCTGGAGTCAGCAAGGCTGGGACTTTCAGGTAAATCTAGGTTGCCTGCTTTTCCTTTCCATTAGCTTTGTTCATCTCCTTTTAGATGGGTGCTGCCAGGTATTTATCTGTCTGGGACCCCTTGCAGTGCTGCCTCCCCTAGTTCCACTGAGGCACTGGAAGACTCCTTTGCTGCAAAATGCCAAGGCACCTGATGGTTTTCTGAGCCAGTCTCCATCAATTCCCCACACCCACCGAGGCACTCAGAGGTCCAGCTGCTGGTGCCCACCTGCTTGACCACCTGGGCTTCGGGATCTCCTCCTGGTTGGCAGTTGGAGACTGTAGGGTTCTGACAGCTTACCTGGTGTTGGGCTGGAATCAACAAGGCTGGAACTTTCAGACAAATCTAGGTTGCTTTCTTCAGCTCCTTCCACACGAATGCTGCAGGGTGCCTATCCACCTGGGGCCCTTTGTAGTGCTACTTCCCTTATTTTTGCTGAGGCACTGGAAGACCCATTTACTGTAGAATGCCAAGGCACCAGAATCTCCTCCTGGTGTGCTAAAGTGGGTCTTTCCACTAGCTGGCTGGGTGACTCCAGGTTCTGTACTGCTCCCCTTCCCCCAGAGTAAGAGGGGCCTTTCCCGTTAATCCCTCTAGCTACCTGGGCTACTGCACTGCTGTACCCTGTCTTTCTTCTGGGTCAGCTGTTCCAGGGTTTTTTCTGGGGTGATATTTTCTGGGTTTTCAGAGCTTGATAGGAGAGGGTGAGAGCAACTACCTTTTTACTCCGCCATCTTGGCTCCCGGAAGCGGTAGTTCCAAGGATTTTCTTTAGCTGCCTCCTACACCCTCTTCTTCCACATATTCACATACTGACTGACTTCCTTCAAGTCCCAGTTACAATAGCATCTCCTACAGGAAGCCTTTCCTAACCCCTCTTAATTCTAGTGTCTTTCTTCTTTTAATTATGTCCTATTTAGCCTGAATATAGCTTGTTTGTACATATTTGTTTGCTTGTTGCCTGCCACATTAGACTGTGAATTCCTTGAGGGCCAATCTTTTGCCTCTTTTTGTATTTCCAGACCTTGGCATGTGCCTGACACATAATAGGTGCTTAATAAATGTGGTTGTGGTTTGTCCTTCATTCTTGAAAAGGACCATGACATTAGGGAGATAATGACATGATTTGTAATTGACTTTGATTTGAGTGAAGGAGGGCTGTACAAAGTCACGTCTCACTTTCTCCTCCAGAGCCATCTGGGTCCAGTGACCAGATGTCTATCAGGATGACTAGAGATGGCCTAGGATGCAGTGGGAGACCTTGGCCCTTTTCAGCTAAGGTCTTTTCAGGCGATACCCATTCAGTGAATAGGCCTCTTTAAGAAGTGAGTCAAGGGATGGTCCCTTTAATAAAAATAAAAAAAAATTAAACTGGGAGGGGAAGACCCTCAGCATTGCTGGCCAAAAGAGAAACAGTTACTATTTACATTCACTCTGAGCCAGGAGGCCCCCCCCCCAAAAAAAACATTAAGTGGTGCTTGGACAGGGACCTATTATTATCCAATCCAAGTGATCCAGAGGGAATCGGGTTTAAGACTTGGTCTTAGAGAAAGAAATCTCATGACTGACTGAATCACTGATAGTGGGAGATCCTCCAGATACTCCTCTTTGTAAATGGCATTTGCCTTATTACATAAACTCTTTAAATATTGTAGAGTCTCCCAAATGAGATTAGTAATCATTCAAAGAGTATGGCATAACTATCTGCTCAAGAAAAACCAAGTGGATGAAGAATGGCTATAGTGTAGATTATGATACGAATATGGATGGGCCAACAATAATATTGATCCATTGGAACAAATATCTTGGATGATTATGGCAGATACATGATGAAATGAAATGAATAAGAGGAAGGTCGATTTCATTTAGGAAATTGTATAATGCATCCCAAGAGATCCCAAGTCTCTCCTTGAAATAAAAATGTATCTTTTTAACACCAATATTCTTCCAACAGGCTCAGGGAAGCTGAGCAGCAGGCACAACGTCCAGTGGTGAGGGTGGTAAGAAGAAGAAGCCTGGGAAGCAGCCCAAGAAGCAAACCCAGGAAATAGAGGAGGAAGATATCGCTTTCAAACAAAAACAAAAAGAACAGAAAAAACTGGAAGAGTTAAAAGCAGAAGCTGCTAGGAAGGGACCACTTGCCAGTGGGATTAAGAAATCTGGCAAAAAGCAGACATTCCTGTGTAGATAAGATTGTGATTCCTGTTGGTTTCTTTCTTGCTTTGTGACATCTGCATTTCCTACTTCAACATCTGTAGTAGCCTGCAGCCAAGATTAAGTGTTATCTTAATGAGTCTATTGTACATTGTAATAAACTGTTTTTAAAAATCAAGAAAACCAAAAAATATTCTTCCAATAAAGTTTTGTGGCTGTGAATTATGGAACACCAAAATTTCTAATGAATCAAAATTGGAGGTCACCCAAAAGCTGATGGACAGATACATGGTCATAAATAGGATGTAGCTTATTTCCAATGAAAATTTTCATGCTAAAGCATCAAAAAAGCTATCATCAAACAGATACACAATAGAAAAGGGAGGCAGACTGGTCACAGATTAAGAACAAGGGATGACAGATGGACAACCTACGTCCTGCCCTTCTATACTCACATAATTTAAAAGATCTAGCAGAAGGCACTCAGTATATTGAGTAGACCCCCTGTAAAGGATCTGCCTGAGGCTATGGACAATACTCTCACAGGATGAGAAATTTTAAATACCTTGTAATAAGAGTGACATCTCCTAAAAGGCAAATCAACAATTTAGACTTAATTGGTCCAGGAGACTAAGGTTCAAACCATCGATGTAATTTCTTGGTCACCTATGTATAAAAACCAAGCATAAGAAGGGTCAGGAGGTCCTCAGGCTTAATACACAATCCCAACTTGGCTTGCCCTCAATGATAAGTGCAGAAGCAGGAGAGCAATGCCCAAGAGAACCAACACTACCTTTGCTGAATATCTGTTGTATAATATTGTTAAGTCAATATCCTTTTAACAATAGATAATCTACAAGTATATCATTTCATTCCAATACTGAACCTGAACCACTGCACCAGGATGAATCAGGTTCAAACCACAATTGTTATGTATTATTAGAAAGTATGCCCAAACTGAAGGAATCCTACATCCATTGAAATACTGAAACACAAATATACATTCATATCATCTGTACTCTATAGTACAAGAGAAATCATGTAAACTCATGAAAATTCTTGTAAAAGGAACTTTTTTAAAAATACAACCAGAATGGGAGATAGAGAAAAATACCACAAGATGCTAATAAAAATGGCCAATGCAGAAATCCAGGAAAAGTTGCCACACTGGTGACAGTTCATTTTAGCATCATCATTCACTGGAAAACTGCTCCTTAAATGTGCTAAATTATTTTTAGATAAGCCCATCACTTAAAAAAAATATGGAACTGAAAACTACAGTATATCAACAAGTCGGAATATAAGTGTAATCCTTCTATTGGCAAAATACTTTTCCAGAAGTGAAGCCAGAAAAAACTTTCCTAGCCTTGCAGAATGATCTCTTTTTGTTATTTTCTTAATTGTTTTGAGCATGGTTAGGATATCAAAGAAAGACAAAGAAGCTACTAATGCTAGTTTGCAATGCAATGCAGTTTTTCACTGTATGATCTCTCCTTGTATCACTTCTTGACATAAATTAATGCATCTCATTCATGCCATGGAGATAACAAGTTCTTCTCTACTCAGAGCTCTAAGTGCGTAGTGTTGGGAGCATCTTGACTCAGAGATGTCATAGATGGAATGGGAAGGATGATCACTTCAGTTTGAAGACAGAAAAGCTAAAGTAATGAGAAAGCCTGTATTGTATATTGAGGAAAGCATGAGGTTGGAAACCAAAGACCTAGACTTTAGTCTAAGTACTTCCCCATAGCTGTGTGGGCCATAGGATCAGAGAATTATACATCTAGAGCTGAAAGGAACCTCAAAGGCCATTTGGCTTAACACCCTCACTTAACAGAGAAGGAAACTGGGGCCCAAAAATGTTGTGAATTGCCCAAGGTCACAGAATCAGTAAACATCAGAGTTAGATTTGAACCCAGGTCTTTTGACTCCAGAGTCATTATTCTCTCCACTGTACTATAAGGCATTCATTACAAATTCTGTTATCTAATCTCGAATGAAGCCTTGATACAGCTGACAATAATTCACACTTCCCTAATCAACCATCTATCCCACTCACTACAGTGGTTATTCTAAACTTCCTCTTCCTTCTTCAAGACTCTCATAGTACCCCTTGACTCACACTCTCAGCTAAAGACCTTGCCTTATACTTCACCCAAAAACTGAGGCCATTTATCAAGAACTCCCTTCTCCTATTTTCCTGTCATTTCTCTGTCATTATCTCCTACTAGTGCTTCCTTCCTTCTAACCTCTGATAAAGAGATGAACTTCCACTTTATCAAAACTAACCTCTCTACAAGTGCCCTCAATGTTTCCCTCTCTTCTCTACCTAATTGTCTTAATACTATCCTCCCCATTCTCTCTAATTTTCATCTCCCTGTCAATAGGTTTCCAGCAGACACCTGTGGTTTTCCCATTCTTACAAAGACCTCACTATATCCTAACATCCTCTCTAGCTACTATTTTACATCTCTCCTTCCCATATCAACTAAATTCCTGGAAAAGTCATCTGTACTTGATGCTTCTGCTTCCTCTTTTCCCAATATCTTCTCAAGTCTCAGTAATCTGACTTCTGACCTCATCTCTCAACCAAAATTGATCTCTCCAAGGCTCTGTTTTGCACCTTCTTCTCTTGTTTTGTAAATTGTCTCAGTGATCTCATCATCTCTCATAGGTTCAATTATCATCTCAATGTTGATGATTCATTAGACTGTAAGCTCCTTGAGGATAGTGACTGTCATACCATATTCCCAGCTCTTAGCAAGGTACCTGGCACATAGTATGTGCTTAATAAATGTGTATTGATTGATTAATGATTCCCAGATCTTATATCTCTAGACTTTCTCTCCTGAGCTTCAATTCAATACCCCCAACTGCCTGTTACACATTTTGAACTGATACTCCATAGGAATCTCAAATGGAACATGCCCATAGTAGAACTAATTACATTTTCCCCAAACTCATCCCTCTTCCAAATCTCCCTGTTCTCTCAAAGGTGCCATTGCTCTTCTAATAACACAGGTTTACAACCTCCATGTCATCCTAAACCTCTTATTCTCAGTCACCTCAGATATCCAAGAATTTGTCAAGTTATTTTCTACCTTCACACTTCTCTCACATACATCACTATCTCTCACTGTCTCTTTCCTCCATTAAACAAACTCCCATGGCTCCCTATTACCTCAAGATTGCATATAAAATCCTTTTTTCTTCCTTTCTTTCCTCCCCCCCCCTTTTTTTTGGTATTTAAAGCTCTTTGCCACTTGGTTTCTTCCAAGCTTTCTAGTCTCCTTACATGTTACTTTTCTCCACATACTCTTCCATGCACATATATTGGCCTATTTGCAGTTTCTTATATATGATACTCCATCTCTTATCTCAGTGTAGGTCCTTAACATATGTTTTTTGACTACTGGCTATTGTGATGGGTGAAATCTGAAATAATGAGGAAACAAAGGTTCAAACTTCCAAGCATATCAATTTATTAAGTAATGCATGGCAATTGTATAACAAAACAGGGCCTGGCCTCCTTAGCTTGGCACTGGACCCTGAATACAGGGGGAGACAGATTTTTATGTATTGAAAGAAAACAAATAACAGTATATAAACCAGGATACAAGATTAGGGGATCTGGTTTCTAATTGGAGAAAAGATTAGGGGTTTTCCAAGTTGGGAGGGGGATGAGTGAGTTTTAGGAGTTGGAGGGGGGAAAGCAAGCAGATGCAATTCCCTGAAATCAGAAAAAGAGGTGTTTCACTCCTGTGTCCCCAAGTACCTGTATTCAACCAAAGGAATAAGGAAACTAATTGACAAGTATGGGGCCAGCTTTGAAATAAAACATATGAGTTGCTTGAGATGTATAATCATAAGAATCTTCAGATTTAACTGGGTTTAGATCCTCAGTTAAGGGTCTCAAAGCAACAGATAGAGGTGGTCCAGCTTCCCAGTCATGCAGGACTAGATTCAAACAATGCAATAAAGTTCTCTGACAATTTCCATAATTGAAAAAAGTTTTTTCACAAGACAGAAACTGGACTAGACTCATAATTTAATAGAAAGAGAACTGAGATAGATCCCGAATTGAGTCACAAGATGGAATCAGTGTGGTTTACTTAATTCCCACAATTCTATTCCTTGATTTGCCCCCTCCCCCATGAATCACTTATGTATAAGCCAAATGTGTAAGGTTTTCCATATATTCATAATCAGAATTATTTAAATCAGGCTATAGATCAAACTACTTATGGGGCTAAAATGGACTAATTTTGAGAAGAAAGATTTACATGTTAACCAAGAGAATTCAGCATAAATACCATGAAACAAAGGCCAAAGCAATACAATTTTGATCATCAATATTAACTAACATCAAGTCTGTTTGTATCCTAGTAATCCATTCCCAATATCCAAAGACACATTTTGTCTTGAGTCCCAGATATTCCATGCAGTCATCTGGTCCCTAGAAAATATCTTCTCTTGGACATTCTGGAATAGGTCTCATCTTCAGGGAAGCTCTGAAGAGAGCTCTGATTCTCTGGTTCCAAATCATTTGTAGCGATTCCTAAAAAATTTTGCTAAAACCTGCTAGTAACAAGACAATACAATTTAGTACAACTTCCTAAATTTGATTTTTCAATAAGTAGCTCATGTGGTGAAAATCAGCTCAAGTCTTTTGGTTCTAATCCTATTAGCATAGAGGGTATAAGAAAAATATCAGATTAGGAACCCATACTCACCTAAGACTTCAGAGAATTTCAGTTTTAATACATCACTTGTTGTTTCTTCTTTACCTAAACCCAGTACTTGACATAAAAATCTTAAAAAATCATGAAGGTCTGACTTATAAAATGAACCCTTATGTCTTTTACATTTATTAGATAGATACTTTAAAATGAGAAAATAATTTCACTTTCTTTACAATTATCAGTGCAATTTTATATGTAAAATCCTTAATCCAATTTTGAGAATTTATTATTAAAACATATGCAAAGCCTGAATTTTCATACTAGATATATTTGGAAGCCAGTCATATACATATGTATATAATTCTTGGAGATAACAGTCTAATCCTATTGTTTTCCCAAATTTTATTATTTCATTTAATTAGAAATCTTTTACATTACATCTTTGTCTTATTACTTTGTCCAATTTCCCCTTTAGGAGAATATCATCCCTATCTAATAATTTGACCACAAATGCAGATTAAAATTGTGTGATTGTTCATACTTGCATCCTGTTATAGTAACTCAGAGATGCTCCATTATCAATCTATTAATTAATAGATTTAGTGTTGTTATAAAACTTCTACTGCTCACATGCCCTCATCACAGAAATTTGCTATGAAAAGAAAAGGAAGGGAAGCTGGGTGACACAGAGGATAGAGCTCTGGCCTTGGAGTGAGGAGGAACTGAATTCAAATATGACCTCAAACACTTTACACTTACTAGCTGTGTGACCCCTGAACAAGTCATTTAACTCCAACTGCCTAACCAAAATAGAAAAGAAAAGGAGAGACATAGTTATAAAAATGTCAAGACTCATCCCCTCAAGGACACAGACTGACCTGACATACATGATAACAGGGAAAAAATACCCTTATCTCTGTTTGATTCCAGGCTCATGTCATATCTGACAACCAATCACATAACAAAGCTCAACATTTTTCACAGGATATCAAAAGCCAGGCTCAGGATTAACCAGATGGGAAATTTCCTGTCCAGAAAGGAAATAATACAATGGGGAAACTGTGTCAAGAGAATCCAATCATTAACCATGCCAAGGTCATCCCCTTTACTTTTCCCAGGGACAGACATCCACCTGTAACTGTTCTCAGACTGGAACACACACCACTTTCTCCTATTGACTGCATGACAATTCAGACAACTATGTCTGCAATCAAAACTCAGAACAATATTAAATTACAATCCCAAGAATTTTTACTTCAATAAGCAAATTTTTTTACTAATCACAGTTTAGGGCTTGAAAATTATTAGTTTTCTCATGTTTCCCTAACATTACATGTCACTTATCCTGAATCTCATTCCAGGGTTTCAGACATACAGCAAATACCTGATAGTTGACTCATATTAACATATTGAAGTTATATCTTTAAGCCATCCTATATATTTTCATGATTTTTATATGTAATAGCACACAAATTCCAGATGAAAACTCATTCTTTATTATAGCAAACTTGTAAATTCCCCCTTTTGACAAAGAGTAGGAGAAGGGATCCTATTTTCTTAGTTTTAGGTTCTCAAACTTTACTACATTATATTTTGCAACATGTGGTCATTAAGGTTAATAAGATCTAACCTGAACATAAATTCCCAAGGGATCTCACAGAATTCTTTAAGGGTCTGTGGAACTTTTCCCCCGAGCAGTAAATTGTTGTTGTTGTTGTTATTGTTATCTGTTTTAAAATGAAATATATGGTTCTGGGAAGGTTCCCCTCTTACACTTTCTATGATGTGGCCATATTGTCCAATTTATATTGAGAAGAAAACCCAAAGCTACTCATTCTGATCATAGGTTGCATGATTTTAAAAAAAAAGCATAAACAGGTAAAAAGGGAAAAGAAAACATAAGGGATTCAATCAAGCTAATCTGTTTACATCCCTACGTTGGAAGATGATACATGTAATTCTTAAAAATCAAATCACTAATTGTACAGCTAGAAGGAATATACATAGATTGAGGGTATGAGTACAAGGTGAATTTAAGGTAAAGACATAAAAATATTGGAAATTGGGGAGAGGCCCATCAATTGGGAAATGGTTGAATAAGTTGCAGTATGTGAATGTAATGGAATGCCATTCTGCAATAAAAAATGATGAACAGGCAGGTTTCAGAAAAGTCTGGAAAGGACTTGTACAAACTGATGCAAAGCGAAATGAGCAGAACCAGGAAAATATTGGACACAGTATCAGCAACACTGTGTGATGATCAACTATGAATCACTCAGCATTTCTTAATAACACAATAATCCAAGACAAGTACAAAGGACTCAAGAAGGAAAATGCTATCCACATTCAGATGAAGAATTGATGGATTTAATAAAGATCGAAGCATTTTTTTCACTTTATTCTTTTTCATATTTTTCTTTTGATCTGTTTCTTCTTTCACAACTGTAACTAATATGAAAATATGTTTTATATGACAGCACATGTATAACCTATATCAAATTGCCTACCATTTTAGGAATAGGGGATAGCAAGAAGGGAGGGAAAAAAATTGTAATTCAAAATCTCATAAAAATGAATGCTTGTCTTGACATATAATTGGGGGAAATATACTATTTAAAAAAAATTTTAAAACAAAACATATCCCATTAAATATTGAACAGTTTCTAAATATCTGTCTTTATTGCATTCATTTAAAGCTCAATTCATAATTTAACAACATCCAGATTAAAAGAAAAGTTGTTTTTATAACAGAATTTCTGATACAATACAATACAGCATTTCTGACTCAGTATCATGCATTCAAAACATGAAATAAAACCTATTACCAGGCAGATGACATCAATTCAGCTGAATGCATTTCCAAATTATCTTACATAGAAAATCATTTTATCACCTTTGGAATTTTATACTAATCACATCTAAACCCAGCATAAAGTTATGATAATATATAATCAAAAAAGCAATAACAATAGTTAATATTTATGTAGAGCTTACCATATGATCAGCAATGTATTAAGCACTTCATAATCATTATATCATTTGATCCTCAAAACAATCTTGGGAGGTGGGCACTATTTTTTTTCCTCTTTGGAAATCAGGAAACTGAGGTAAACAAAGATAAGATAACTCACTTAAGTCACACAGCTAATAACATTCAGAGACCAGAATGTAACTCAGATTTTCCTGCATTTATCTATCATTTTTTCTTTGAATTTGATGCCACAATTAATAGAAAACATTTTACTACATCATAATTTAGTTACAGAACAAATCTCAACCAATTAAATCAGGATTTATAACCACAAAATCAAAACCCCAATTTTCCAGGGCTAATAGTCACCTGTACTTTGAAATTTAGAGGCCAGAGTTAGCAATTGGCTTTTTTTTTTTAGGCAATTGGGGTTAAGTGACTTGCCCGGGGTCACACAGTTGGTAAGTGTCAAGTGTTTGCTCTGAGGTCAGATTTGAACTTAGGTCCCCCTGATTTCAGGGCCAGTGCTCTATCCACTGGGCCACCTAGCTGCCCCTAATTGACTTATTTTCAAAAATCTCCCAAAGAGCAAAATTTATTCCCTTCATTTTCATAACCCAGCCCACTCTCTCTTTCCTAAGGCTTTTCAATTTTAACACCTAGCAAAAGACAGGAATAGATTCCAAGTGGCAGCCTCACATTCCCACCATCCCCTTACTTTGGAGCTCATGAGATTCTAAAGATTGAGGAAAATGCTCCTGGAATGGCTTTCAGGACAGAGTACTGTATTTCCTAATCATATGCCAAACTATCTAAATAACTAATCTTTAATCCACAGAATTTGTCCTTTGCAACTTAGCACAAATTTAGGCTTTCAATGGGAGATTAGGTTAAAAAAAAATTTCAAGATGCTTTCTCTTTGTCATTTCAGCCCTGGCTACATTGGAATTACAGGGATAAAGTCAGATAATCAAAGAAAAGAAAAACTTTTTCCTGGTTTGGAGGAATTTGTGGCATTATAAATGAATTAGAGATTCCAAATTATGGTAATTGCTAAAAAAACATCCTAGTAGATTTTGGAGTTTTATAGATTAAGGAGTTTGGAGATTAATTGCAATGCTGTTATCCTTTTGGGTTCCTAAGGATGTACAAATGCATGGTTTCATTCTAATTTTCTTTGGTGATCTTGTTTCTAGTATAACTAAACAATTAATTCCATTATTAAAAGCTTTGCAAGTTCTACTCCAGCCTTCCCAAAAGACATTCCTAGTTCCTGGTCACCTCCCCTAATCCCATTATTATGAATATCTATCCCCATTTTCCACAACAGAGTCTTGTCCCAGGTGACAGTGAGGGTGATTTAGGGGGTACCTCCTCAATCCTCACAGACCTCTTTTTGGTTTAAATTACTCTTTCCATTCCTTAATTAAATTTTACTCATTTTCAAGTTACTCCCTGATTTAAACAAGCTTTTCTCTTTTCATGATCAAGAAAAAATTAATGAGAGGCAGCTTTTTAAGTTTCAGATAAATTTAAAATGCAAACCACATACCTATTTTTTTTCTTCAACATGGAATTACTTTCAAATGAGCAGCCTTCTTTCATTATACTAAACAATCGCTCTATCAGTCTTCAAGGGAAAGGTGATCCAAGTGCTTTTTACCCCTGAAACTTTCACAGAATTTAATTCTTATTTTTCCTTAAAATAAACTCTACAGAGTGGTACCTCAAAACTCACTAAGGTATTTTAAGATTCTGATAAATGTCTTATCAGTTAGCACAAAGAGAAGGGGGTGAGTTTCTGGAATTACACAAAGTTCCAAAAGTTCTCCTCTGCAATCTTAATATGATTAATCTACAAACTCCGTAATCTATAAAACTCCAAAATCTACTAAGGTGTTTTTTAGCAATTACCATAATTTGGAATCTCTAATTCATTTATAATGCCACAAATTCCTCCAAACCAGGAAAAAGTTTTTCCTTTCTTTGATTATCTGACTTTATCCCTGAAATTCCAATGTAGCCAGGGCTGAAATGACAAAGAGAAAGCATCTTGAAATTTTTTTTTTGTTTTTTTTTTAATCTAATCTCCCACTGAAAGCCTAAAGTATGAATTAGACCTGCTGACTAGGACAGAGAGTTTAGCATCAGATTACAGAAAACTGGAAGAACTGCTTCAGATATGATGTTTCACTAATCTTCTCAGTGTACTGAACTCTTTAACTGTAGCTTTTGAGCAGTCTGACTGGTTGCATTTTCCTCTTAGAAATGTTTAAAGATAACAGAATCTATAAACACTAAACATGACACAAAATAAATATTTGAGCATTTTACAAAGACATAAAAACACAAACAAAATGATAAGACAGAAAAAATTAGCACACACAATTTCCCAAAACTTGCAGTAATTGAAAGTCCTTTCTTCAGGCCAAATATAGGACCCATTTAGATTTTTATATGCTTTAGCATAATTTGAGAACTTTATCATCCCCTCTTCCACTCCTGCAGCAGAAGTTCCTAGCCAATAAGAATTTCCCTAAAGCGTTTTCAGTTTAATAGCATGACCTTACACTGGTCTCATGCCAAAAGAAATTTTATCTGAGGAGTAATCCTTTGGTATATTACTATTACTAGAGCCTATCATTCCCTTTAAAGAAATATCTCTTAACCCATCATTCCCTTAAAGGGAGTTATCTTTTTTCTAGTGGGCTTGGGATAAACCATCCCAGCAGGGTGGGGCTAAACCTTACCTTAGCTTGGAAGAATATGAAATAAAAGGAGTAGTCTGGCCTACAGGGGCAGTCTTTCCTGGAGAAGTCCCATAGAGACAATCTGGAGTACTCAAAAGAGTTTCTCTGAAAGGCTATCATCCCCAGGGGTCAGAATCCTGACTTAATCTAGCTAGCTTTGCCAAACCCTCTCCAGGGGTTAGAATGCTCTCTCCTTCACCTCAAGAATAGTGTAGTGGATAATGCATTGTTGTTGGAGTTGTGAAATGATCCAACCATTTTGAAGAGCAATTTGGAACTATGCCCAAAGGGCTATAAAAATGTGCATACCCTTTGACCCAGTAATAGCATTTCTAGGGCTATATCCCAAAGAGATCATGCAAATGAGAAAAGGATTCACATGTACAAAAATATTCATAGCAGCTCTTTTTGTGGTGGCAAGGAATTGGAAATTGAGATGATGCCCATTGATTGGGGAATGGCTGAGCAAGTTGTGGTATATGAATGTGATGGAATAAGATGCTATAAGAAATGATGAACAGGCTGACTTCAGAAAAACCTGGAAAGACTTGTATGGTCTGATGTTGAGTGAAGCGAGCAGAGCCAAGAGAACTCTGTACACAATAATAACCATGTTGTGTGATGACTAATATTGATAAACTTAACCCTTCCTGTCAATACAAGGATCTAAGACATCTCCAGAGCCCTTGTGATGGAAAATGCTATCCACATCCAAAAAAGATGTGGAATTGCTGAATTGCTATTTTTTTTCTCTTCTGTTGAGTTTTGTTTCCTCTTTCTGGTGGTTCCTCCTATTGGTTTTAATTTTTACTTACAACATCACTAATGTGAAAATATGTTTAATATGAATGTAAATGTATAGCCTATATCAGATTGTGCACTGTCTTGGGGAGGGTGGTGGGGAGGAAGGGGGAGAAAAATTTTAAACTCAAAAGCATATGGAAGTGATTATTGATAAATCAAAATAAATTAATAAAAAAAAGAAAAGAATAGTGTAGTGGAGAGAGGACTGAACTTACAGGAAGGATGACCCAGGCTCAAATCCTGCCTCCGAAAGTTAGCATCTGTGTGACCTTAGGTAACACACCTAATCTCTATTGACTTTATATTTAGATGGTTATGATGCATTTTAGGGGTTCAGGGGTGCTGGGACCCCAAAATCACAACACGCAGATCCTGCCCAAAAGAATTCAACCCAAGCCTTCTTTCAGCCAAAGACAAGGTTTATTAGAACATCCGCCATATTGGCCAGACTCTCAAGGAGTCTGAACATGGGTAAGCAGTGGCTAGATTATAAGAATCTAAGCCTTGGCTACATTTTAAGAATCTAACAGTTCCTTTCTGGGGCCTAGATCCCAACCCCATAAGTTAGACTTGATAACCTCTGCCATCTCTTCTACCTTTACTTCTATAATCCTATTAATTCCTAGCTCTTAGAATCTCTGGTTTCATTTAAGACTCGAGTTAAAAAGGCCACTTCTGGAGGAAGTCTTTCCCAGTGCTCCCTGCCACTAGTAGCTCCCTCTCCAAGGTTACCTTCCATCTGTTCTGTATGGATCTTTTATGTAACTATATCCATGTTGACTGACTGATTGACATTGGTTAAGTCAATTCATCTCTCTTTGCCTTGGTTTTCTTGTCTGTAAATTTAGGTGGTTGAAAAATAGTCTATCAAAATAGAATTATAAAATGTGCAGAATATAGCTGTGATGGGGTTGAGATCTGGACCTCAGAAAGGAAAAACTCTGGATTTTCCCAAATCTCTGGCATTTGCCTGAGGCTATTATCCCATCAACTAGCCTTTTGTTATCACCTATACCCAATCCCCCAATTCTCTGTTACCCTTAACCTAGCCTAGCCCTCCACTGTCTTACTTCCCTATGGCCCCCAGCTACTTCCCCCCCCCTTAATCCTATCTAGGCCCCATTCTCCCTTGGCCAAGTGGTCCAGGTCCCTGCATTCTATTACCTCTCCCTGCAAACTACTTGCCACTCCTAGATCCCTCCCACAGTCTTTCTGTATATAAGGTCCATCTTGTCTCCATAAAGGGGCTGAGATTCTTATAATCTAGCCACTGCTCAGATATTTTACAATCTAGCCAATAGCTCACAGGTGCTCAGATTCCTTAAGAGTCTGCCCAATATGAGGGATGTTCTAATAAACCTCATGTCTGGCTGAAAGAAGGCTTGGGTCACATTTTTTCAGGCAGGACCCATGTGTCATGATTTTGGGGTCCCAGTACCCCTAAACCTGTAGACCACATCATATGGTTCCCTGCACTGGGAATAACTGCCAAATCCCAAATTCTTCTCCAGCTAAGACTGCAAGGTACCTCCCCCTCTCCCTAATCCCTTTCTTGCCCTGTGGTTGGAAGGGGATTTCCAAGCACCTAGCAAGGGTTGGCTTGGGAGTGTTTTTCAAGCCTGACCTCTCAGGTCCCATTAGGTGAGACAGCTATGAGACTGTCTCAAACTCAACTTGATGCTCTCAGGTTCTCAGTCCAATGATTGTTTGATCATGGACCTGGGCACACCTTCTGATTCCCTATCTGGAAGCCTAGGCCCAATCCTCTCAATTCTCTCAGCTCTAGGGACTTGGGACAACTTAAGGTACTCCTTTGGGCTTTTGGTTTTTTTGTTTGTTTCCCAAATCCTCTTTAAGAAGGGAGGGACTTTCAGCCTCCACTCTGGCAAAAAGTCAATCCTCTTCGATTCCTGAAGACTCACCTTTGGGCTGTCTTACAAAATTGGAGAAAATTTAGTTTCTCTAAAGAACTAAAAAAGAAAAGGCTGGTGTTCTTTTGCAACACCATTTGGCCTCAGTATCACCTGGAAAATTATGAGGCATGGCCCGTTTTTGGGACATTACAGCAACATACTCTCTCAGAGTTAGAACAGTATTGCAGCAGAGAAAGAAAATGGGAGGAGATTCCCTACATAATGACTTTTGTTGAACTTTCTCAAGACCCCATTCTCAGAAAAGATTGTAGGATGCTCACAGCTAGGGCTGCCCCACAAATGGGGAATGGGGATCAAACAGACTTTTTGTATGACCCTCTTATGGCCCCCAGGGCTAAAGCACCCCCCTTCTTCCTATCCTCCATTAATACCATCTCCCCAGCTCCTATCTCAACCCAATTCTCCCCTGGCCTCCCCGCCTGTTTTGCATGCCCCTCCTTGGTTTACCTTCCCTTTTCCTCTAGCCCACCTTCTTTCATATCCTGCCTTGTCCACCTTCCATGTATCCTACCCTGCATTTCCTCCCCAGGCCCCTGCTAAAGAAGTGACCTCTACTCAGGCTTTGGACAACGGCCTTGCCTCAGTACCTCCTCCCCAGGCCCTTTACCCTGAGACAAGGACTACCGAGGCCCCAGTCTTGGTGGTATCTCATCCCCTGACCCCTCCCCTTCCTCAGGTGCCAGCTGATTTTTCCCCTTGCCAGCCAGATCCCCTGGTTTTGCAGTCCAGTCCAGTTCAGCCAGCATTCCCCAGTCACTCACTCACAAGAAGTGGGACTTCCTATCTCCTTTCCTCCCCAGTCCCAGTTCCCACAGTGCTTTCAGGGCTTATTCCCCTAAGGGAAGTTCCTGTCTCTCCTAATGGGACAATTAGGGTGCATGTTCCAGTCTGCATTTCAGACCTCTTTTAGGTCAAAGACAAACTGAGGTGATACTAAGAAGATCCCACTAAGTTTATTGAGAGCTTTAGGAATGTGTCCCTACAATTCAAGCTTTCTTGGGGTGATTTGCATATTCTCTTCTCCACCTGTTGTACCACTGAGGAGAATCTGAGAACAAGCCCAAAAATTTGGGGACCATTTGGCTAGCAATGACCCCACAAAATACCCCCCCAGGAACAGCTGCTGTTCCCACTACTGACCCAGGATGGGATTATCAGAAGAGTGAGGATAGGGTAAAGAGAGACTATATGGTAATTTGCCTGTTAGAAGACCTAAGGACTGCATTTCAAAAGCAAGTAAATTTTCAAAAAATTAAAGAAATTACTCAGGGAGAAAAGGAAAACCTTGCCCTTTTCCAAGATGGGCTAGCAGAAGAAACCCCTAAACCTCAACAGCTACAGTAGTGCTTAACGAAAAATTTGTCTCTCTAAACACATAACACTAGAGATAAATAAAAGATCAATGAAATAAGCATGCAAATACAAGAAAACATAGAAAATCAATAAATTAGTAGTCCTCAAATAAGCACAAAAATAGGAATCCAAAAAATTATTTTTATTGCATTTAAAAAGGGATCCAGAGGCTTCACCAGATTACCAAAGGGGCCCATGACACACACAAAAGGTTAAGAAGCAAACTTTAACAAAAACCAAGACCTAACAATGGAAACTTTATTTGTAAGGATAAGAAAGAATCTCCACTGTCTCCATTATTATTTGACAAAGTATTAGAACTACTAGATATAGAAATAAGACAAGTGAAAAATAGATTGTTTGCATAGTAAAGAGGAGATAAAATGATCTCTATTTGCAGATGTAATGGTTTTCTTAGAGAATCTGAATAAGCACCAAACAAAAAAAAAATTATAAAGATATGTTTTGTTCTTGTGTAGACCTATGATTTCATCAAGATAGGGAACTCCTGGCTCAGATTCTTAAAATCTAGCCACCGCTCAGATTCTTAAGATCTGGTCCGCTATACAAATGATTAGATTTCTTAAGAGTCTGCCTAACATAACAGATGTTCTAATAAACCTTGTCTTTGGCTGAGAGAAGGCTTGGGTCAAATTCATTTGGGCAGGACCCTGTATTGTGATTTTGGGGGTCCCAGTGCCCCTCAACCCCTGAACCTCAACATTTTGGTGGCCCGCACAGGGAAGCTGACTAACCCCAAGTTCTTCTCCAGCCAAGCTGGAAGGTATATAAGCCTCCCTACCTTCTTTCTTGCTCTGCAGTTGGGGTCACTCTCCTAGCACCTAGAAAGGCTTGGGGGTGCTTTTCAGGCAGATAGTCATAAGGCTGTCTCAGACTTGGTCTCTCAGACTCTCAGTCTGAGGACAGCATAGAGGACAAGGACAGATGCCCTATCCGGAAGCGTATGCCCAGTTCTGTCAATTTTCTTGGCACTAGGGAATTGGGAAAACTGCAGGTGCTTTTTGGTACCCTAAGGCTTACTTCCTTCCCTCTACACCCCTGAATCCTCTTTCATGGAGGTTACAGGGAAAAGTTAGAACAGCTAAAAACAGATTCTGGAAGTTCTATGATGGAACATTAAGGAGTTTTTTTTGCTTGTTTTTTGGTTTGTTTGGGTTTTTGTTTTTTTTTTTTGGTTATGCAATGGAGTTAAGTGACTTGCCCAGCATCACATAGCTAGAAATGATAGGTCTAGAGGTTAGGGGTCCTGGAATCCCAAAATCACGACACGTAGGTCCTGCCCAAAAGAATTCAACCCAAGCCTTCTTTCAGCCAAAAACAAGGTTTATTGAAGATTTGCCATATTACCTGGACTCTTAAGGAATCTGAGCATCTGTGGGCTATTGGCTAGATTGTGAAAATCTTATAATCTAGCAGTGTCTAGATTACAAGAATCAGAGCATCTTAATGTAAACAAGATGGACCTTATATACACAAAGACTATGGGAGGGATCTAGGAGTGACCAAGTAGTCTGAGGTAATAGAACTCCAGGGGTGGCCAAGGGAGAATGGAGTGGGAAATGACAGGGGGTAGGGTGCACAGGGAGGTAAGACATTGGAGGGCCAGGCTAGGTTAAGGGTAACAGAGATTGAGCAAAGCCACAATGAAAGACCAGTTGATAGGATTGTAGCCTCAGGGAAACGCCAGAGATTAGGCCATGTGGGAAAGTCCAGGGTTTTCCCTTTTTGGGGTTGAGCTCCCATTCTCTTCATTAAGTGTCAAGTGTCTGAGGCCAGATTTGAACTCAGGTCCTCCTGACTCTAGGGCTGGTGCTACCTAGCTGCCCCCATTAGGGAGTTTTGAAATACCTCCTTACAACCTTTACCCACTCCCTTCCCTTGAGTCAAGAGGATATCTGTTAATCCGTCTCATAGGGGAAGAGAGTTTCACCTTTACCCCCCACCTCTGCATTCACCCTCTACAGTATGGGCCCCACTGGCCTTGGGCCATGAGGCAACCTTTGCCTGAAAGCATCACCCAGGTTCAGCACATCCTGCTCAAGGTAAAGAAGCTAGCTTCCGAACTTGGACTACAGTTGGTAGCAAACAGAGGGTACTAGACAACTTCCCCCCATCATTCCCTAGATGCAGCCTGTGCTCAGTTCCAGTCAATCTCCTCTTTGGGACCCCCTCAAGGCAGGGACAGCTCTTCACCCCTTGCCAGCAGGAAGCAGTTTCAGAAGCCAAGACTTTTGCACCTTACTCCAAAAGAATTTGGGTCCCATTTGTTTGAGGGGGGAATGATAAGGATGGATCTGGACCCCAAAAAGGAAAAACTCTGGACTTTCCCACATGGCCAAATCTCTGGCTTTCCCTTGAGGCTACAATCCTATCAACTGGCCTTTCATTATCACCCAATATACCTCCAAATGACTTCAGGCCACTTCCCACCCTTAATCCTAGCTAGGCTCCATTCTCCCTTGTCCTCCAGGAACCAGGTGTTCTGTTCACCCTAGCTTAGTGGCCACTCCCATCCAGATCTTCCAGACCTCTCCTTCAGGCACCCCAAACTACTTGGCCACTCCTAGATCCCTCCCACAGTCTTTCTGTATATAAGGTCCATCTTGTCTTTATTAAGGTGCTCAGATTCTTAAAATCTAGCCACTGCTCAGATTCTTAAGATCTGGCCCACTTGCATTAACAATACAAATGCTTAGATTCCTTAAGAGTCTGCTCAATATGACAGATGTTTTAATAAATCTTGTCTTTGGCTGAAAAAAAAAATATAGGGAACTTCTAGTATGGCACGTTCCTACACTGGTGTAGGTCAGTAACTTGATAGTAATTTGTACCCTGCAATGAAAGTTATGTAATTTGATCATAGTTATTTAATGACTATGTGTAAAATGAAAGATTTGAATCCATGCCTTTGTAACTCAAATGCTGCCCTCTATTCACTATGCCACAATGCCACCTAAGATAGTAAGTTCAATAAAGTAACAGGATATAAAATAAATCCTCTTAATAATCAGTTTTTCTGTATAATTCATTAAAAACTCAGGAAGAAGAGAGAGAAAAAGAAATTCTATTTAAAATAACAAAAGGCGTTAAATATCTGGGAATTAATCAACCAGAATATATGCATGATTCACTTTATTACAACTACAAATTGATTTTAACAGAAAAAGGAAGATCTACATAATTAGAGAAATAGTAGGTGTTCTTATCTATGTCATCACAATAAAAACTGATGTTACCTAAATACCAATTATATACTAAAAGAATATTTCATAGAATTAGAAAAGGTAGTTAAAATCATTTTTGAGGAAAAAAAGGTTAAGAATGTCAAGTAATATAATAAAAAAAAAGCAGGAAGGAGAAATTGCTACTCTTAGATCTTAAATTAATGCAATGTTTTTTCTATTCTTAAATGTAAATATATAGATATAGACATAGACATAGATGTAGACATATATGTAAATCAATGTCTTGCATAAAGGTATAAATGGAATACTCCTCAAATTCTCATATGACGTTAACTTGGTGAGTGGAAAATCCAATATGTTGAATGATAGTATTAGTACACTAAAAGATCCTGAAAAGTTAGAATGTTGTTCTAAATCATATAAGATGAAATTTAATAGGGATAAATGTAAAGTCTTAGCAAAATACTGTGACATATTGGTTAGAGCATTGGGCTTAAAGTTAAGGTGACACATTCAAATTTCACCTCTGACACTTGTTAACTTGTTTTCCATTTGGCGTTTTCTTAGCAAAGATACTGGAGTGGTTTGCCATTTTCTCCTCCTGCTCATTTTACAGATGAGGAACTGAGGCAAATAGGGTTAAGTGAATTGCCCAGGGTCACACAGCTAGCAAATGTCTATGGCCACATTTGAACTCAGGTCTTCCTCACTTCAAACTTGACACTGTGCTACCTAGCTGCCCTCAATCTATCTATCAAGTTGCAACTAGATTGTTGATCTGCATTAATGGTAAAAGTCCCCAGACCAGAGTTTCCTACACTGATGAAATGACAGAACTATTGCCCATTCCGTTATATGCATAGATTTAAAGGGTTATACTGGGGTTAAAAAATCAATTTCATCAACACAAGATGGTAGACATATGACTTGGCAACAATTCATGTGAAAAAAATCTGGGTATACTGAAAGCTCAAAATGAGTCAACAGTGTGATATGGCAACCATATCCCCCAAAAAGCTAGTATAATCTTAGACTACATTGAGAGGTATAATGTCAAGAATATGAAGAAGGTAGTAACTTTTACTCTCATCTGGTAAGACCCAAACTGGGGTTTGTGTTCAGTTCTGGGTGCCACATTTTAGGAATAATATTAAAAAGTTTAAGAGCTTCCAGCGGAGGGCATCTAGAATGGTGAAGGTCTATATAATTGACTCATATGAGAGAATAATAAAAGGAACTGAGGATGTTTAACTTGGAAAGAATTAGAGAAGACATGACAATTATGTAGTATTATAAGAACTGCCATGTGGAAGAGAGATGAAGCTTGTTTTGCTTAACTAGAACTAGTATCACTGAATGGAAATTGCAGAATATAGAATTGAAAATTGATACTCCACTTTATTTTGTATTATTTTAAGAAGGTTTAGTCAATTTATTACGTATTAATGATCCATCAACCATGAATCGGTTGGCCCTCTCATCATGTGAGTTTGGGCTCCCACAAGCCTACTACTTCAGTTGACTATTATGAAATTTGAAAATTGATATGTCATGATTACTTACTGATTGAGAATTGTATCTATTAAGTCTACCTAATCAGAATCAATATTTATGAATCAAACTCAGACTAGCTCCTATTAGTAAGATGTCTAAGAGTTTAACTTCCTTATTCTTATGGGCTTCAGTACAACTACAAAAGTTCTGATTTGTGAGCTTTTGCTGATAATAGAGGAAGATAAAGTCAGTCTGGTGCTAAGATGTTCACATACCACAGGACTTTCCAGGACATGTTAGTCAACTCTGATACTTTCTTTTTCCTGTTGCCCTGGGTTATAGAAATCTCTCTCTGAATCAGGCCAAGCATAGCCTACCCTCCATATCTGAGTCAGATGATCACAGTATCAGATGTTATTTGCATCATTGGACTATTTCTGTAACCTATGCAACCTTCTGCATTTTGAACTGTATAAAGTTGCTCTATCAGATGGATCGTTGACTACTGAGAAATCCCAGATCCAATTTATTGGTATTTGCTAGCCATACTAATAAACTGATCATTCTTGTAACTTTGTGCCTTAGTATTTTTTGTTTGTTTTGCTTTGTTGTTTGTTTTTGGTTTTTTGCTAGGCAATGGAGTTAAGTGAATTCCCCAGGTTCACACAGCTAGTAAGTGTCAAGTGTCTGAGGCCTTAGGTCCTCCTGACTCCAGGGCCAGTGCCCTATCCACTGCACCACCTAGCTGCCCCCTTACTATTTTTTTTCATTGTAACAGTGGTCAAATTTAGACTTGGTATGAGGAAAAATTTGATAATTGGAGCTATCCAAAAGTGGAATTAGATACCTCTAGAGGCATGGAAAGAGATACTGTCAGGAGACACTTGATTCTACCTTACTGGAGGTCTTCAAACAAAGCTAAATGACTACTCATTTGACATGTGTAAAGTGAATTCATTCAGGTATGAGATGTATTAGATGATTTTAGTTATGCCCTTCTAATTCTGAGATTATGTTATTCTCATCATATTTTCATGACTTATTTTTTTTTCTGGAAAATGGCTCCTAGTCCTATTAGAAGCTCATTAATTTCCTGAAGATTTTGAATGGGAAATAGCAGATATATTGGGAAAAATGGGTTTTTTCTCCACTTTCTTATCAATTCTTCTATCTCTAGCTACATTGATTTTAGTTGTGCAAAATCTTTTTACATTATATAATCAAATACTTTATTTTTGTATTTTATAATAATATAACATGGTTAACACTTTATTAACTGCTTACTAAGTATACTAAGCACTTACACTGTGCTAAGCACTTGGATTATAAAGAAAAGTAAAAACACAGTCCCTGCCCTCAGAGACCTCACTTTGTAATAATGCAGACAACAGTAAACAACTATGTATATACAAAAAGTATTCAGGGTAAGTTGTAAATAAACTTAGAGGGAAATCACTAGTGGTGAGCAGAACCTGGAAAGGTCACTTAGAGATGGTAAGATTTGTGCTGAGTCTGTAAGGTTTACAAGGAAGCCAGGAAGCAGAGAAAGGAAGGAGAGCATTTGAATCAGAAACTGCCAGTAAAAAGGCATAGAGATGGGGATGGAAAATCTTATGTGAAGAAGAGCAAGTAGGCCAGTATTGTTAGATGCTAAGAAAATGACACGGAGTATAAGAAGACTGAAAAGGTAGGGAAAGGGGCTTTAGAAAATAAACAGAGAATTTTATATTTGATCTTGGGGGTAATAAGGAGCCTTTGAATTAACTGGGGGTGGGGAAAGGGAAGAGAGAGTGGCTACTTCAGAACTATGTTCTGTGAAGATCATTTTGACAGATAAGTTGAGAAGACACTAGAATATTTCTTCTACCCACAGTCAAAAAATTATGCAATTCCATTATCTTCTGGGATTTTCATTTTTTTTTTCTGGTGGCCTGACTTTTTGTATTTAAGTTGTTTGTAATTTATTGTGGCATAACAAGCTGATCAAAAACCACTTAATCTAACTATCATTCAGTTATTATAGCAGTTTTGTGAAATATTTCGCTTCTTCCTCATTTTTTGTGCTTTTGATTTATCAAAAACTAGTTTATTTCTGTCTCACTTGTCTAAATTATTTTACTGATCTTTTTTTTATTTTTTTCTCCTATACCATATAATTTTTTATAATTACTACTTAGAGTATAATTTTAGATCTGGTAATTCCATTCACACATTTATAATTTTTTTTTCATTATTCTCCTTGATTTTCTCAAAACTTTATCATATCACATGAATTTGGATATTTTGTCTCTTCTATAAGATATAACATTAAAATACTGTGATTAAGTCAAGTGGTATTGTTATCTTTATTACATCACCTAAACTCAGCCATCATCACAGAATCTTTAATTATTTATATTTTCTTTATTTGTATAAAATATAGTTTTATTTATACAACTTGTATATTTTGGGACATTAGCTCCAGATAGTTAATGTATTTTTGCTACCATAAATGGTATTTATTCTTCTATCATCCCTCTCATTTTGTTAGTAATGAATAGTAATTTGTTGCTTATTTTATTAGTAAAGGAGGGAGGTAGTATGAGGTACACCAACAGTTCTCAAACTTTTTAGACTCAGGACACTTCCCTCTTAAAGATTAATGAACCCCTCCCCAAAAGTTTTTATGTGAGTTACATTTATTGACATTTCCTTTATTAGAAATCAAAATATTTTAGTATTATTAAAATTAGTTTTTCCCTCATAGATGTCTCAGGGACCTCAAGGAATCCCTAGACTTCACAAAAAAAAAAACTACTGTTATAGTGGATTCTAAACCATTGGCTCCATAAATATGGACAAATATTAGGTCTAAGATATGAATAATTTCAAAGGTGGGAACTTGTTTTCAAGTTCATTGGAGATTAACCTCATCTAATGAATACTGCAGCACTTTGACTATTTGAAATGTGAAAAGTTACTGGGCCTAAGGTGTACAATGTAGGGTAGGAGAACATTTGATTTGGAGATAGCCAAGAAGCAATAAGTCCTTACTCTGTGCTAGACACATTTCAGATCTTGGCTTCATGACTTGCGTGACTTGAACAAATCGTTCAACATTTCCAGCTTCAATGTGTTCATCTGTAAAAGCAGAGAACTAAATGATCACAAAACCTCCTCCTTATTGTAAGTCCTACAACCTTGAGGTCTAATTGTTATATGGAAAGGCTAAGTCAGATGTGTTTACCTAGATTGATACTGTCCTTTATTGGCATTACCTTCTGGTATTAACATAACATGTCATCTTTTGGGAGCCAAGAAGGTGGAGTAAGCAGTAAGTCACTCTCACCCTCCCTTACTGACTTTGAAAAACCCAGAAAATATCACCCCAGGAAAAATCCTGGAACAGTGGAGCCAGCAGAAAGATGGGGTACAACAGTCTTTTAGCTCAGGAGGCCAGAGGGATTAACTGGAAAGGTCCCTCTTGCTGTGACTGATGGGGACCAATACAGGACAGGAGGCATCCCAGCAAGCTAGGGGCAAGCCCCACCTCAGCAAACCAGCAGGAGATCCTGAGCCCCAGGGTGGCAGAGTAGGCAAGTGCCAACACCAGGACCCCTCATGTGCCTTGACACAACCAGTGGAACTGTCAGACTCCAGTGTGGAGAACCACCATGTGCCAGTGGACAGGCAGCTACCCTATAATAGCTGAATGTACCCATGTACTAGCCCAGCCCTGGGTGAGGAGGCAACCTCCAGGGGCCAGACAACCCTCACTGCCACCCCCACCCCACAAGCTTCAGCATAACCCTGAGAAAATTCAGAAAAGCCCTACCTGGCTTTGGCATACACCAGCCACCACCACCAGTTTTAGATCAGCACCAGATAAGCTACCAGACCCCTACAGCCTCCAGCTGCCAGCACCTGAGGCCCCAGAACACAAAGTCAGTAACTATGTCCCTAGACCACAGCACATGAAGTGTGGGACAGGGTCCCATATGCCCCAGAAGCAGGAATCAACTTTAAAAGCCAGGAAAAAGGCAAACACCATGAGAAAAAAGTAACAAAGAAAAACACTGATCATAGAAAATCATCATGCTGACAAGGAAGATCAAAACACAAATTCAAAGGGAAGGACAACATTGTCAATATACCCACATCCAAAACCTCAAATGGGAATATGAACTGGCCTCAAGCCCAAAAACCATTTTAAGTCAAATAAAAGAGGTAGAAGAAAAACTGAAAAATTCATTTAAAAATACAATTAATAAAATAGGGGGGTGGGGAAGTACACCAAAGAAAACAACTCCTTAAAAAATAGAATTGGCCAAATGGAAAAGGAGGTACAAAAGCTAATTGAAGGAAACAATTCATTAAAAATTAGAATTGGGCAAGTGGAAGCTAATGACTGACACCTCAAGAATCAGTCAAACAAAATCAAAAGGACGTAGATAGTAATCATAACTGTGAAAGTGAAAGCGGGGCAGCTAGGTGGTGCAGTGAATAGAGCTCTGGAGGACTTGAGTTCAAATCTGGCCTCAGACACTTCACACTTACTAGCTGTATGACCCTGGGCAAGTAACTTAACCCCAACTACCTCACCAAAAAGAAAAAAAAGTGAACAGGATGAACTCTCCCATAAAATGGAAGTGGATAGCAGAATGAATTAAAAACTATAATCCTACAATATGTTGTTTACAAGAAACACATTTGAAATGAAGGGATACACACTGAATAAAGGTAAAAGGCTGGAGTAGAATATATTCTACTGCAGCTGAAGTAAAAAAAAAAAAAAAAAGGAAAAAAAGCAGAAGTAGCAATCCTGAGCAAGGAATAGTTTACCTGTCAGATTTATGGAGAATGGAAGAATTTATGACCAAACAAAAGATAGAGGACATTATGAAATGCAAAATGGATAATTCTGATTACATTAAATTGAAAAGCTTTTGCACAAAGCCTATGTAACCAAGATTAGGAAGGAAGCAGAAAACTGGGAAAGAATTTTTATAACCAGTCTCTCTGATAAGGGCCTCATTTCTAAAATATATGGAGAACTGAGTCAAGTTGATAAGAATAGAAGTGATTCCCCAAATGATAAATGTAAAATCCTTTGGGTCAAAGGATCTGAACAGGCAGTTTTCAGATGAAGAAATTACAGCTATCTATTCTCATATGAAAAAAATGCTCCAAATCACTACTGATTAGAGAAATGCAAATCAAAACAATTCTGAAGTACCACATCGCACCTATCAGACTGCCTAACATGACAAAACAGGAAAATGATAAATGCTGGAGATGTGGGAAAATTGGAACACTTATGCATTATTGGTGGAGTTGTGAACTGATCCAACCATTCTGCAGAGCAATTGGGAACTATGCCCAAAGAGTTATAAAAATATGTATACGCTTTGACCCAGCAATACCACTTCAAGGGCTGTATCCCAAAGAGATCATTCAAATGGGAAAAGGACCTACATGTACAAAAATATTTATAGCCGCTCTTATTGTGGTGGCAAAGAAATGGAAATTGAGGGGATTCCTATCAGTTGGGGAATGGATGAACAAGCTGTGGTGTGTGAATGTAATGGAATATGATTGTGCTATAAGAAACAATGAGCAGATGGACTTCAGAAAAACCTGGAAAGATTTATACAAACTGATGCTTAGTGAAGTGAGCAGAACCAGGAGAACATTGTACACAGTAACAACCACACTGTGTGATGACTAACTTTGATAGACTTATCTCTTCTTAGCAATGCAAGGATCTAAGACAACTACAAAAGACTCATGATGGAAAATGCTATCCACATCCAGAAAAAGAACTATGGGGTAGGAATGCAAATCAAAGCATATTATTTGCTCTTTTATTTTCTTCTTTCTTGTGGTTTCTCCTGTTGGTTCTAATTCTTCTTTACAATATAACTAATGTGAAAATAGGTTTAATATGAATATATATGTAGAGCCTATATCAAATTACATGCCATCTTGGGGTGGGGGGAGGGGAGAGATGGGGAGAAAATTTGGAACTCAAAATCTTATGGAAGTGAATGTTGAAAACTCAAAATAAATAAATAAAATAAGTAAATAAAATGAATAAATATAGAAGTTTAGATGAACAAATTATGTGAAATAATAAAAAAGACATGACAACATGTCCTTGTAGGTTTAAGCAGGTTCACTTTCTTAGGAGTAAAGGGGAGATTAGAGAGTGAGGACTTGCATCAATGTTGTCAATATCAGTATCATATACAAAAAGGTATGGTTGATCAGTAGCCCCTTCCTGCCTAGAATTTTGGTTTGAAGAAGTGGTTTTACAAGAATCACACTGACTGGGCATTTGCATTTTATTTGATTACTTAATTACCAAAATCCTATCTATGTGGAAGTGTCATGAAAAAGTCAATGGAAATTTGTTCACTGAGATAAATGGTCTCATGGTTACATAGGAAAGTAAAGGGAATAAGTATGTAGAACCTACTATGGTGCTAGGCACTATGCTAGGAATTTTACAAATATCTTATTTGATCCTCACAAAAACCCTGTGAAGTAAGTGCTTTTATCCTCATTTTACAACTGAGGCAGAAGTTAAGTGACTAGCCCAGGGTTATGTAGCTAGATGCCAGATTTGAACTCAGGTCTGACTCCAGGCCCAACACTCACCTGGCTGCCTGAGGAGAAGGGACCAGCCATCCCCACCAACTGACAACCAACTGCCACTCATAGGGCAAGCAAGCTAACCTAACTGAAGCAGCAAAGCACCCTGGGGAAGAGATGGGAGTCAGACAGGTCAGACCACCACCATCTTGATCATTGTTTTCCCTCAGCATGATGGAGACAATCCAAAACCCTGCACCCAATAACCTTGAGAATGGCAATACTTCTAGCCTATGTCCATAGCCATCATCTTGGTTAGCAACTACTTTGGAGACTCAGCTTGGCAATTGCTCCTACAGCTGCTATAGCCACATCTATCAAAGACCCAGAAAAGCAAGTTATTGTCACCAAAGTCTTTGGCACTGTCATTTGGTTCAACATCAGAAACTGAGATGATTTTCAGTGGAAAATGGCATTAAAAAGAAGTATTACCATCTTTGTTGCTGTCCCCTAAGGACGAGTCCTTTCCATCTGATTTGCAGATAAAACCTTCCAAATATATTATTTTCCCCCCATTACAATGTAAGCTTCTTGAGAGCAAGAACTATTTTACTTCTCTATTAGTAAGCCCAGCACAGCACACTGCTTTGCACGTAGAAAGCATTTAATAAATTTATTCAAAGAAAAAGAAAACTACTGGTCTAGTGACCAGAACACCTGATTTGTAGTAAGAGAATCTGGGTTCAAATCAGCTCTGCTGCTTCTTACCTATGTGATAGTGTTTTAAGTCATCACATTCCTCTGGGACTTGGTTTCCCTCTCTGCAAATGAAGGGCTTGTAGTAGATGATCTTTAAAGTTTCTTCTAGCTCTAAATCTATGCTACTATGCTCTCCCTTACCTCTTATCTAATCAGTTACCAAGACTAGGTAATTATTATATTTATTGTATTTTTATCATCTGTCCCTCTTCATCTATCCCCCCATCAAGACCCTGTTGTAGTTCCTCATTTGCCAGTCAGGACTATTGCAATAATCTCCTGTTAGAATGTAAACCCCTTGAGGTTAAGTACCCTGATTTACCTTTCTTTGTACCCCAACCCCCTCAGTGTTTAGCACAACATCTGGCACACCACAAACACTTTAAAAATGTTAGTTGACTAATACTCTGTCCTGCCTCCCACTCTGTCCCATGGAATCTATAGTTGATACTGCTCCTAGAACTGTCTTTCTTATTCATAGATCTGGTTATGTTACTCCTATGCTCAAAAAAAATTTCAATAACTCTATTGTGTACTCAATAAACTTCAAACACCTTTTTATTTTGTCATTCGAGACACTACACAGGCAGATGTCATCATACTACCTTTCTTGACATGTCATACCATTCCCCTTGTTAGGGGATCATTGTATGACCCTACCAAATGAAATTGCTCCCTGCCCTTTTCCTCCTGTCACCCCACATATCCTACACTCTCCTGCCTCTCCTCCTTTGACTAAATCTATAATTGCATCTGTTTCCCCACCAATTGCCTATTGAAATTCTACCCTTCCTTTAAACTTCAACTCAAACACTACATTGCCCTCAAAACTTCACCTAGGTGGTAGTGACTTCCCCCCCTTGGTCAGCTAATGTATTTATTGTGTAATATTGTGCATAAAAGGGGAGATTTGGTTTCCCTACCCTATCCCTACCACTACAGATGTAGTTACAGAAAATAAATAGAGATAATAGAGGTAATGAGGTGTTAATGTGTTAACAAGGTGATGCCCTTAAAAAGTATGAATACCTCCTTGATTAAGTCAGGAGGGAATAGCAAATTGGCTGAGCAAACAAATTAATGGTGGCCTTAAATAGCTAAATGCTGGAGAGTTAGAGCAAGTCTGAACTGAAAGACATAAGCAGAGGAGAAGCAGGCCCCTGAGAGCAAAGTGCTCTCGGAAGTGGGAGGAGGAGATTTCTCCTATTTCAAATTCATATGGTTGATGAAGGAAAAAGTTACTTCACTAGGAGACAGTCCATCCAATGGAAGAGAGACATTCTAGACAGACACAGGCACAAAGAAGCAGTCACTTGAGAAAGGAAGCAGCATCCATGAGTGGACCTCTGGAAATAAAAGAGAAAGCTGACTATGGATTTGAGAGAGAACTAGCACTGGAAATTGGGAGCCATATGACAGAGACAAGGCAGACCCTAGGATCCCAGCTAATCAACCTGACCAAAAGACGTACTGTGCCTAGAGTAGAGGATTGTGAAGACTTCTCTTGGAGAGAAACGACTTCTTGTTTAGCTACAAATATATGTGTGCCTCATCATCACTGTACTCTGTGTCTGTTCTGCCTATGGATGGATTCTTCCTATGTTCTTTCTATGGCAGAGAACATGCTAGGTTCACAAGAGGAATGTTGTATAGCTACTAGTTTTCATTTTTTTTTTATTATTTCATCTGAGCAAATATCTTTATTAAGAGTTAATTGGGCATATATAACATATCAGATTGCTTACCATATCACAATGGAGGGAGGGGAAGGAGTGATAGGATTTGGAACTCAAAACTTTTTAAAAATGTTAAAATTGTTTTAACACATAATTGGGGGAAAATACTTTTTTTAAAAAAAGCTAATTGTGTAAATTGGTTCATTATTAATGGGAAACATACCAGTAGGTGCTCATGAAATACGAAGTCGGAGCAAGTAACACAAACTAACACTTGAACTTAAGAATAACAAACACCCTCTCAGGATCCAATCATAAGTAATCAGGGTGTAGATCACAGTGGGTGCTATGTGGGAATCTTAGCTACCTGTGTTTTTATCTTATTTTCCTAATAGACTGCAAGCTTCATGATAGCAATTCCAAGTCTTTCCTAATCACTGTTACCTCCCTAATGTCTAGCACGGAATGCATTTAATAAAAATATGTTCAATGAGTACTAAAATGAGAAACAACATAGTAAAGAGGATAGAGAACTAACCTCAGCCAAAAAAGAGCATGTTCATGTCCCACCTGACACATACTGACTATGTGACCCTGAGTAATTCACTTAACCTCTCAATTAATTTCTAAGACAATAAGTGGCTAAACAGTTGTTGATTTGCATTGGTAGAGTCCCCTTTACCACTGAAATTGTAGGTCAATCCAATTTTTTTTAAGTTATAGATTGTTATGATAGGTTGATATGAGCCTTAGGGTACAAAAAGGAATTTATCCGAAGGTTTACACCACCCTGCATGCAGCAGCATCTCCTTTCTTCTTCCTCTCCATTTTTTATAGATCAACAAATAACATTTAACACCTTGAGTTGTCTACCAACTTCTGTGGCTTCTTAGCTATGGATCTGAAACAATTTATTTTATTTTTTGGTGTTTTATATATTTAGACATACTAACGATTTTAATTGATCTCTTCGAACTCTACAGGAGCTATTTCCACTATGTTTGTTTAAAAAAAAAACCTCTAGTGAACACATAATAGTGAGTTCTAGAAAGCAGATAATTTCTTTTGCTTAATAATAGTTTTCTTTCCTCTTGGCTGCAGATTCTCATAACTAGCACCATGCCAAACATTCGAAGATTGGATTATGGCCTGTCGTACTTGATTATTTTTGTCAGCATGCTGACCCAGGGTGCCCTTTTCTTGTGTTGTTCCTTCTGTTTCCATTTTTCATGACATCCAGCTTTTCATCTTGTCAATCAGCTTTTGACTTCCTGATTAAAGTGTCTGTCACAGGAGCAGTCTGGTCTCCAGTCAGTTGTTTAATTTGTTCCTCATGGCATCCAATTGAGTTATTCATCTGGCCCAGCTGTTCCCAAGTGCTTCCAGCATCACTTTTTCATGTGTTTGGGTTTAACCTCTATATCTATGTACAACAGTGTGAATTGTTCCATTCATTCTGTTGTTGACTGTGGCTTGCTTTGCCTCGGCCTAATGCCTTGACGCTACTGGGCTGGCTGCTTTACTGTGGCTAACCCAACTGAGAAAGAGGCAATATTTCAAACTGATGTTATGGTAACAAATATAACTAAACAGACTAGTTTTCAAGAATTATAACAGGCCCCTTTTTTTAACAATTAGGACTATGTAATGGAAACTCAGAGTTGTTCGGATTCAGATCCTCCCAAAAATAATGTTGATGGTGCTTGGCAAAGGAAAGGAAACATTAGTCTGCCAACAGTTGTGGATACTACAACGTACGCTCCAGGATTTAGTTGTTGCATTAGGTTACATGAGATACTTTATGGGTCAGAATTGATGCAGATATCCAATTGGAAAAATGAACTTAAGTAAATCTACTGTGGTTACTGTGTTAAAATTTGTCTTCTGGTGGTCTGTGGATTTATATCATGCAGCATTCAAGAAGCCACATAATGCAACAGGAAACTAAAGAAATAAAATACTAGGCTATATTTCCTAGCCTCTTTTTCAAACCATTCAAACCTAATCAATCCACAATTTCAGGAGATTGTTCATGAATGGACAACTCCTTCCTTCTATTCCTGTTCTGTTTCTGCCTCACTTCTTACAGACTTTAAATAGGAATTCCATTATACCAGACATGAAAATAAGCCCTGGCTCATGTGCCTAGATCCTAAAAGAAAATAAGGCTGGCCTAATGAGAATCAGGTAGAAAATTTAAAATAGTACACCATAAATCTGCTTTCTGGTCCCTTTTTGTTTTATTTCATGTAAATTTCTTTTGTCGGGGTACTTTTGGTTCTCTTACAGTTCAATGGTCTTGGAATTTTTAATGTATTAATATGAGAAGTGAAAGGATGTAAGAATGATTCATATCAGGGGATGGCGCTATTAAAATTTTATCAGCTAGAGTAGAGTTTTTGGTTTTGGTAAACTATGGCAGCTGTGTGGCATAGCGGGTAGAGCTTTGGACCTGGTGTCAAGAAGACATGAGTTCAAATACTGCTTTAGACACTTTATTAGCTATTTAACCCAGGGCAAATCATTTATAACACCTGTTTCCTCATATATAAAATGGGGATAATAATAGCACTTATCAAATGTGAAGCACTTTGAAAATCTTAAAGTACTTTAAAACTATAGATATAAAATGAGGGCACAAGAAAAATTATTAAAAAATAGTCTGTAAAAATAGTGACGTCTTTATCTTTAATTCTATCCACCATGTTTTATCTTGCTAGGTATTTGTTAGGTACTAAATTTTTATAGTCCACAAATGATATGTTACACAGTTTTTACCGTGTTCAAGCAAAATATAATTTGGTTTGAGCCATTCATTTGATAGTTCATTGTTGTCACTCTGTTGGCTGAGCATATATGATGTTATTCATGAAAGGACTTTTAATCCCAGATTTGGATGTTAGTTTCATTCATTGCCACTGGACCCAAATGGCTCTGGAGGAGAAAGTGAGGCTGTTGACTTTGCACAGCCCTCCCTCACTTAAATCCAATTCACTTGCAAGTCATGGCATCACCTTCCTGATATAATGATCCTCTTCTACATAGAAGGGCAAACAACAACAACAACAATATTCATTGCTTTATTTAGTAGTTAAGGTAAAAAATCATGCATTGGTCATACCCCTCCCTCAATAATAAGTCTCAATATGTACTCTGAGTCCATCACCTATTTTTCAGGAGCTAGGTAGCATGATTAATAATGAGTCTTCTAGATCTGCTATTGGTCATTATGTTGATCAGCATTCCTAAGTCTCTCCAGGTTATTTATTATTACAATATTGTTACTTTCTGCATAAATTTTTCTTTTGATTCTCCTCACCCCACTCTGCATCAGTTCATACAAGTCTTCCCAGAATTCTCTGAAACAATTCTCTTCATACTTGCTTACAGCACAATAGTATACTATCACATCTGTATACATGTCCAGCCATTTCCCAGTCAATGGGATTAGTCACTCAGTTTCCAATTCTTTGCCACCACATAAAAAACAGCTATCATTTTTATTTTTGTATATGTGGGTCTCTCTCCTCTTTCTTTGATCACTTTAGGTATAAGCATATTTGCAGTATTTCTTGATCAAAAGTTTTATATACACAGTTTTACAGCTTTTCTGGCAGAGTTCTAGAATGACTAGACTAGTTAACAGGTCCATCAATAGTGCGTTTAATGTGCCAGTTTCCCAGTTAGGTTTTTGTTTTTTTGGTCAATGTTGCCAATCTGATGGATTTAAAGTGGAAACTTGGAGTTTTTGGTTTTTTTAGTTTGTATTTCTCTAATAGTATTCATATAGATAATTTTTCATATGTGCATCAATAGCTTGAATGTCTTCCTCTAATAACTGCCTGTTTATATCCTAACCATTAATCAATTAGGGAATGGCTGTTATTCTTATAAATCTGAATCAATTCCCTTCAAATGAGACCATTACCAGGGAAACTTGCTGCAAAAATTTGTTTTCTTATTTACCTGCTTTTTTTCTAATTTAATCTTCATTGGTTTTATTTGTGCAAAAATGTTTTAACTTTATGTAATCAAAATTGTCCATTATACCTTCTGTGATCTTCTCCATTTCTTGTTTGGCTGTGAACATTTCCCCTTTTCATGGATCTGACAGGTAATTCATTCCTTGCTCCTCTCATTTGTTTATAATGTCACCCTTTTTGTCTAAGTCATTTGGAGCTTATCTTGCTATATGTGGGGAAATGTCAGTCTAAGTTTCTGTCAGATTGCTTTGCAGTTTTACCAACAGTTTTGGGCAAATAATGAAATCTTACCCCAATAGCTGAGATCTTTGGGTTTATCAAACATTAGGCTATTGTGCTTGTGTCTTGATTCATATTGGTACCTAATCTGTTCCACTTATTAGCCTCACTACTTCATAACCAGTACCAAATTGTTTTGATGATAACAGCTTTTTGGAGTAGATTGAGATCTAACACTGCTAGGTTCTCTTCATTTCCACTTTTTTTTCATTAATTCCCATGAAATTCTTGATCTTTTGTTCCTCCAGAAAATTAAAAAAAAATTTTTATATTTCTATAAAATAATCCTTTGGCAATTTGATTGGCATGGAACCAAATAATTAAATTAATTTTATTAATATTGTCATTTTATTATATTGTCTCTGCTTACTCATGAGTAATTAATATTTCTCCATTTTTTGGATCTACCATATTTGTATAAAGATTTTTTTTTATAATTGTGTTCATATAGTTCCTGGGTATGTTGACAGGTACTTTATACTTTTTCTGCATTTTAAATGGAATTTCACTATCACTTCCAGCTGGAATCTGTTGCTAATGATTTATATGAATTTATTTTATATTCCACAACTTTGCCAAAGTTGTTGTTTCAGTTAATTTTTAATTGATTTTCTGGGGTTCTCTATGTCAACCATCATATCATCCAGAAAAAGTGATAATTTTGCTTCTTTTTTTGCCTATGCTTATTCCCTGAAGTTTTTTTTCCCCCCTCATTGCTATAGCTAGCATTTCTAGCACTGTATTGAATAGCAATGGTTATAATGGCCATTCTTGTTTTAACCCTAATCTTACTGGAAAGGTCTCTAAATTATTCCCATTACATATAATGCTGGCTCTTGGGTTAAAATAGATGCTACTTATAATATTAAGTAAAAATCCATTTATTCTCATCCTTTCTAGTGTTTCTAATATGAAAGAGTGCTGTTATCAAAAACTTTTTCTACATCTATTGATATAATGATAAGATTTTGTTGTTTTTGTTATTAATATTTGCCTTGAGTCTTTGAAATGTATAATGTTGATTCTGCCTAATGTTGGACTCAATTACCTAGAAAGTAACTTTATATTACTCTCCTTCTCCTTCTTCCACCTCCAGCTCAGCACTACAATGAAAACAGGGACAAATTTCAGTTACTTTGCATTCTTGGTGGCAATAAGGGTCAGGTACTTTACAGTTCTCACATCAGGCTGTTTCCATTAATGCTTTGAGGAAAGCTTTCTACATTCTTTTCTGTCTCATTCTTTGTCTCCTGAGGGACTCTTCCCCCTTTCTTCTAAAAGAATATAGTAATATAATGTGAATATGATGAAATTAGAATAAGAAAAATTTTCCAAACATATCCTTGAATAAAAATTAGTATATGATTATAAAGAATGGTTATCAATCAAAGCTGTATATTTACTCAAGGGTTGAATTTTTCCTGCAACATTATTCTTTTTGAATGTCATTCTATTCCTATATTATTTTCCTATATTTGTTCATTGGAAAGGCTTCTATAATAATAGTCACTTCTTGAGTATTTAGGGAAGGCTGTGTCACATTGTTCTTTACCCCTTTTAGTTTGGGATTTGTTTTTTTCTTTTACTTACATGGAACAGCAAAGAAGATTAGCTACAGAAAAGAACATTTTTAGAGTTCATATTTATTTTAATTATTGATGCTGTCAAAATGACTAAATTATGTTCTGATTTTAACAAAATTCTGAAGCTTCCATCTCATGTGAATTGAAGTAACTTTTTGGATCTGCTAAGCAATTAAGATATAAACTCTGTTACTCCTCATTTTTAATATATATTTTAGCATTAAGGTTTAATTAATCAATTAATTATAAAAACATTTTTAAATTCTATGAAAAATATATAGAGGATTGAAGAATAATTTTTTTTATTATTTTCTTCTCCTTCTATATAAATGGTACAGATTCATTCAGTCTGTTTTAATACAATTCATTTTCATAGTCACACTTTAAGAATCCAGAAATATTAGCCTTGTCAGCCATGCTTACTGTGGAAAAAACTGTCATGAACCAGACCAAAGATCTCAGATTAAGCATTAATTTATTTAATCTGTGTTGGTCCAAATTCTCTTCTCTGTCTTTGTCTCTCAGTTTCTCTTTGTCTCCATCTCACACATATGCATAACATAAACTGAAACTTCTACATATGCAATGCATAGAATGAGTGTGTATGTGTGTATACACACATATATGTATGTATATACATATATACACATATATGTGCATATATTTGAATATATCTGTGTTTGAGGAACAGGAGAGTATTATGAATTAGTACCTGACCATGGATCCAGGAAAACCTAGTTCCTGGTTCCAGTCTTAGACACGTACTAGATGCATGACTATGCTCAAGTCACCTAATTTCTCAGTTTTGAAGCACATTGACACTGTACATGTTAGACAAATTGCTAATCTGCAGGGGTCGAAGAAATTTATGTACTGAGAGTTCCCTATACCATTGAAAGTATAGCTTTCTCCTCCAGAAAGTTTGTGTGCATATAATATATGTACAGATAGCTATTTGTATGTATATGTGTGATGCAAATAAAGACATGCATATAAATCTAGTCATGATACTCTTTAATCTAGATTTGTAAGCTTCTTGAGGGGAGAGAGTGACTTGCCTCTTTTTGTATTCCCAGCACTACCACAGTCCCTGGAACATCACAGGCACATAATAAATGTTTATTGATTTGGGGGGGGTGGCAAGAAATAGAGAAGATGCTAGGACTCAGACTTTTGCTTGTATGCTACATGTAATGACATGACTTACGGGTTTGCTATCACAAACATATTCTAGCAAGGGATGGCTAGCCTTTTATCCATTGTAGAATAGACTCTTGTTCAGGGATAAGTTGGCCTAGATAACTTTTGAGATCCTATCTAACTCTGATGTTCTGTGATCTTCTAAAACACTAAATAGACAAAACAGAGGCACTCTGTTTTAGAGGTGGCTCTCAGACCAGCAGTGGAATGATATATTAGAAAACAGAGATGGGTTGGAGTGGCTTTCTGGTAGCTCTTTGCCTCTTGAACAGGACAGTAATGAGTAGCCAAGACCAGAGCTGTAGGTATGTGCCTAGTATATAAACACTTGTTTTAGGTGCCTGGTAATTGTCTTAGGCATGTAAGCAGTGACCTATTTGCATGACTGACAATGTAAATATAAAATATTCTTATCATTTATGTTCACTGGGAGCTGTGGAGTGAAAGGACTATAGAAACCCAAAGAAATAAATAGTGTTATCTTTGTCTGCTGGAAAATAGTAGTCAACTACATAGCAAATCTTCATAATATTTTCATCTGTTAGCTAGACAAATCCATAAGTAATTCTCTATTTAAAATTATAGAGGGAAAGTGTGAAAGAATCTTATTCCTATGTTTCCATCTACTTTTTAAAAAATGATGAATAGAACCTTTGATACTTAAGTTTAAATGAATAATATATGTTTTGGCTGGGCGTCAAAGCCTTAACAGAATGTGTACTATAGTCTCCTGACAGGAAAAAACAAATACTTTAACAGTGAGACATTTTGAAACAGGTGCTCTGGATACTCAGAGAATGCTGTGAATCTTGGAGGAATCCTTGAATTTGAAATACATATATTTTAAAAAGAATATCAAATTGTTGCTTTGCTGAAAGGAGAAAAGGTTAGAACTCATTGACCAAAGAGAAGAGTAACAATTGGTAATGTTTAATGTGTAAGAGAACTTACATTCACAAAAAAAAAACCAAACCCTGAATATTATAGACCTAAGTGGTTTGGGTAGCATAGGAAGACACCAGTTTAGATGCACTCTAATATATTTATCTAACGTTTCATGACCATCATGATATTGAAGGATAAAAGGGACAGAATTTATTTGTAATGAGCAAGGTAACAAATGGGAGTAGCATTATATAAACAAAAACACAGGAAAAGAAAGTGTGTGAAAGGAAAAATGGATAAGTAAATGCAAAGAAAAAAGAAAAAAGGAGGAAAAAGGAATTAAGAAAAATTGAATAAAGGGGAAGAGAAAAGATGATGGAGGAGTCCAATGAAAAATTAACTTATAAGTCTTTTTTGCAAAGTAAAAGCAGGATAGTCAGAGAAAATGTACTATCATAAAAAAGGTTAAAATTGTGGTGCCTAAGATAGTAGAAGTACAATATCACACACACACACACACACACACACACACACACACACACACACACACACACACAAATGTAATGGCCCAGGGAGGAAAGTTCTGGGTTCTGATTCATTCCTATAACAAGCAAAATAGAAGGCTCAGCTGTGTCCATATTTTCTGTGAAGGTAAAATGTAAGAAAATTAAATGACTAATCCATGTCAAACAAAATGCATTATTGAAAATATAACCATGCCTTGGAACTTGTGTGAGTATGTGACCATAAGTTGGAAAACTAGTTGTTTTCTGCAAACTTCTCCAAATCAGAAACTTAAAAGGAATTGTGCAGCAAATAGTGACTAAAACTGAACCCATAACATAAGAAGAGAGAAACACTGTACAAAGTTAAAACTTCACAAAATAACATCTGCTAACTTAAATATTCAGAATTCCCAGTAAGCATCCCTATCTCAACCCACTCTATATTACATGTTACAGTAAGCACATGTAACATTGAAGGCTTATGCTTCAGAATCCAGTGGTAAGGATCCCACAAAGGAGGTTACAGGTACATTTTCTGTACAGTTATGCAAGTGAAAGAGAGAGGGGAAGCAAAATACGTTGGTACCTAAAGCACAGTGTAGAACCATAGGCAAAAGCAGAAACATTTTTCATCCAATGGAAAAGGGACTAGAAATAAGGATTTTGCCACCTAGCAATTACTCTGGATAAAGACCAGGGATGGTCCTCTAAAACCATAAAGCACAGAAACTGAGGACACCTTGTCTCAGGAATCTGTATTTGCAGTGGAAAGAAGTGCCAAAGAGTGTGTAGGGAAAACAGAGACAAGTAACTTGGACTTAAAGAGAAAGGCTAAAGGGAAAGACAAAGGGAGAAAATTCAGCCAAATCAAAAGCATACAAACCAACAGAGAGGGCCATAAAGACAGAAGTAAGAATTTGTAAAAATTCAGAGACCATAGAACAATGAAAAACTATTTTAACATAAAGGAAAATGAACTTGTATTCCCAAAAGAGTAACTACAGTGAGAAAGTTTAGAATGGTTCAAAAGAGCAATAAAGCTGTTTAAAAAAAAGATATTACAAGAGAAGTTAAGTAAGGAACTTTAACCACAGAACTTTTTTTAAAAAAGCGCAAAAAGGAACTTAGAAGGCATGACATATCCTCTGCCAAAAATAAGAGAATCTATATAATAAAATGACAGATTTGAAACACCAAAAATATAGAAGTGGAAGAAAATTGTCAGAAAAAGAAAAAAGATAACACTTGTCAGAAGAAAAAATATAACAATAATATAGGAAAAAACATAGATTCTATAAAAATCAAAGTAAATTACTTTCAAGGAAGGTTAAGTTACATGGGTTTTCCAGAAGAATGTCAAAGGACAAATAAAAAATTTGATGCTACAGGAAATAATATAATAAAACTGTCCAGAAATTTTGAATAAAGACAACAAAGCAACAACCACTTTATCTAATGAATCCATATATTGATATGGTGAGGGAAATACTACATTGAAAACTTCCAGGAATGTAACGGCTAAATTTCAAATTTTTCACCCCCAAAAGCAAATTTTCCAAGAAATATCATGAGAATATGAAGAAACATCAAATCAAACAACAAAAAGATTAGTCCTCAGTCACAAGAAATTAGTGAAAGGAAAAATATGATCCCCAAAATGAAGAAGGTCAAACTGTAACATATATCCTAAAAAGCTAAACCTAATAGTAAATGAGAAAAAAAGATGGCTATCCAACAAAGCAGGAGGCATTTGAAATATTTCTGCATGGGGTGGAGCCAAGATGGCAGGGTAAAGAGAGGGACTTGCTTGAACTCTCCTCCAAACTCCTCCAAATACCTGTAAAAAATGACTCTAAATAGATTCTACAGTAGCAGAACCCATGAAAAGACAGAGTGAAACAAATTTCCAGCCCAAGAAAACCGGGAAGGTTGAGAGAGGAGAGCAGACTGGCACAGAGCGCACGAGCACAGACCAGGTCCCAGCAAACCCTGAGCAGACCTCAGGGGACTGAATCACTGGTAGCTGTGGTAGTTTCCAGACTTCTCAACCCACAAACACCAAGCAACTTAGAAGGTCAATAGGAAAGGTCTGTCAGACCTGGGTGAGAGAGGAACACAGGTCACCTCCAGGACGAGTATAGCCCTGGGATGGTGGTAGTGGTGGCAGTGGCAGCAGTGGTTGCTTCCAGAACTCTCAGTCCACATAGAGTAAGGGGATTGAACGACTGTTCAGAAAGAGATTACAGGGGTCTCTTTGCAGGCACTGAGGCAGGATTCTGTTGCTTCACCTATACCTGGATCTGGGTTGCATTCCTAGATGACAGTCCTTGGGCAAAGAGGAGCACTGGCATAGCAGAGCTTGTGGCAGTAGTGGAGAGGTAAGCCTCCTCACAGTTCCAGGGCAGAAAAGAGTGCTTGTGGTCATTCACAGATCAGAGCACAGGCCAAGAGAGAATTAAACACTTCTCCTTAGATCATACTACCTTGGGAGAACTGAAAACTTACAGGTCCCTAGAAGTATTTCTGAAAACAGCTACACAAAACCCCCAAAGCCTGGGACAGTACACCCTTCACACTGGAAGCAGAGCCCCACCTTAACAAAGACTTAAAAAGACAAGTAATTGGCTGGGAAAATGAGCAAACAACAGAAAAAACTCAGACTATAGAATCTTACTTTGGTGATAAGAAAGATGAAAATATACACTCAGAAGAAGACAACAAAGTCAAAGCTCCTACATCCAAAGCCTCCAAGAAAAATATGAATTGGTCTCAGGCCATGGAAGAGCTCAAAAAAGATATTGAAAAGCAAGTAAGAGAAGCAGAAGAAAAACTGGGAAGAGAAATGAGAGTGATGCAAGAAAATCATGAAACCCTTAAAAAATAAAATAACCCACGGGGTGGCTAAGTGGTGCAGTGGACAGAGCACCAGCCCTGGAGTCAGGAGGACTTGAGTTCAAATCCAGCCTCAGACCAAATACTTGACACTTATTAGCTGTGTGACCCTGGGCAAGTCACTTAACCCCAACTGCCTAAAAATTAAAAAAAAATTTTTTTAATAAAAAAAAATAGACTAACTCAAATGGCAAAAGAGTCCAAAAAGTCAATGAGGAGAAGAACGCCCTAAAAGGCACAACTGACCAAATGGAAAAGGAAGTCCAAAAGTTCGCTAAAGAAAAAAATTCCTGGGGGGCTGAGCCAAGATGGCAGAGGGAAAGCAGTGACTGTCTTGAGCTCTCTCCCAAAGCCCTCCAAATACCTAAAAAAATGGCTGTAAACAAATTCTAAAGCAGCAGAGTGAAAAGACAGAGTGAAAAAAATTTCCACCCAAAGACAGCCTGGATGGTTGATCAGAAAGGTATATCGCACCGGGCAGGAGAGGAGTGCAGTTTGGCATGGGTGCGCAGACCACAGCGACCCTGGAGCAGGCCTCAGAGGACTGAATCGCGGGCAGCTGTGGTGGTTTCCAGACTTCTCAACCCATGAACACCAAAGACAACATGGAAGGTCAGTGGGAAAAGTCTGTGACTGTGGTGAGAGAGGAGCTAGGTCTCAGCCACAAGTCTGGAGTGCGGCCTGGGGCAGCAACTGTTTCCTGAGCTTCCAGCCCACAGACTGAGGGGGAATTGAGTGGCTTATCAAAGGGGGATTGCAAGGATCTCTTTGCCAGTACTGAGGCAGGAATCTCTTGCTTTGCCTATGCTTGGATCTGGGTCACAGTTTTGAGGGGCGGTCCTGGGGCTAGGAGGAACGCTGGCGTGGTGAAGCTTGTTGTAGCTGTGGAAAGGAAACACCTCACCCTTATCATACCTCCTTGGAAAAACTGAAAATTTACAGGTCCCTAGAAGTACCTCTGAAAACAGCTGTACAAACCCCTGAAGCATGGGACAGTACACTCTTCACATTGGAAGCAGACTTCTACCTTAACAAAGAGTTTAAAACTCAAGTAATTGGCCAGGATCATGAGTAAGCAGCGCAAACAGAGTCAGACTATATTATCTCACTTTGGTGACAAAGAAGATCAAAACATACAACCAGAAGAAAACAAAGCCAAAGCTCCTACATCCAAAGTCTCCAAGAAAAATATGAATCAGTCCCAGGCCTTGGAAGAGCTCAAAAGGGATTTTGAGAAGCAAGTAAGAGAAGGAGAGGAAAAACTAGGAAGAGAAATGAGAATGATGCAAGAAAATCATGAAAAAAAAGTCAACAGCTTGCAAAAGGAGACCCAAAAAAAAAAAATACTGAAGAAAATAACACCTTAAAAAATAGCCTAACCCAAATGGCAAAAGAGGTCCAAAAAGCCAATGAGGAGAAGAATGCCCTAAAAAGCAAAATTGGCCAAATGGAAAAGAAAATCCAAAAGATTACTGAAGAAAATACTCCTTTAAAAATTAGAATAGAGCAATTGGAAGCTAGTGATTTTATGAGAAGTCAAGACACTGTAAAACAAATCCAAAAAAATGAAAAATTAGAAAACAATGTGAAATATCTCATTGGAAAAACAACTGACCTGGAAAATAGATCCAGGAGAGAGAATTTTAAAATTATTGGACTATCTGAAAGTCATGATCAAAAAAAGAGCCTAGACATCATCTTTCAAGAAATTATCAAGGAAAACTGCTCTGATATTTTAGAACCAGAAGGCAAAATAGAAGTGGAAAGAATCCACTGATCTCCTCCTGAAAGAGATCCCCAAAGGAAAACTCCTAGGAATATTATAGCCAAATTCCAGAGTTCCCAGGTCAAGGAGAAAATATTACAAGCAGCCAGAAAGAAACAATTCAAGTATTGTGAAAACACAATCAGGATAACACAAGATTTAGCTGCTTCTACATTAAGGGATTAGATAGTTTGGAATATAATATTCTGGAGGGCATAGGAGATAGGATTACAACCAAGAATCACCTACCCAGCAAAACTGAGTATAATCCTTCAGGGGGAAAAATGGTCATTCAGTGAAATAGAGGACTTTCAAGCATTCTTGATGAAAAGACCAGAGTTGAATAGGAAATTTGATTTTCAAATACAAGACTCAAGTGGAACATGAAGAGATAAACAGGAAAGAGAAAATCATAAGATACTTACTAAGGTTGAACTGTTTACATTCCTGCATGGAAAGATGATATTTGTAACTCATGAGACCTTTGTCAGTATTAGGGTAGTTGGAGGGGAAAAAATTATATGTACATATATAGATATAGATAGATAGAGGGCACAGGGTAGGTTGAAAATGAAAGGGTCAAATCTGGAGAATAAAATTAAGGGGTGAGAGAGGATTATACTGGGAGAAGGAGAGAGTGAGAGGTAGAACAGGGTAAATTATCCCACAAAAAAAAAAAGAAAAGAAAAGGCTCTTACAGTGGAGGGGAAATGGGGGAAGGTGAGAGGGAATGAGTGAATCTTATTCTCATAGGATTTGACTTAAGGAGGGAATAACATACACACTCAATTGGGTGTGGAAATCTGTCTTACCCTACAGGAAAATAGGGGGGGAAGGGGACAAGAGAGTAGAGGAATGATAGAGAGGAGGGCAGATTGGGAAAGGGAGTAATCAGAAGCAAATACTTCTGAGGAGGGGCAGGGTCAAAAGAAAGAATAGAATAAATGGGTGGGCGGGATAGGATTAAGGGAAATAGAGTTAGTTTTTCACAGCATGTCTACTATGGAAGCGTTTTGCATAACTGCACATATATAACCTATATTTAGTTGCTTGCCTTATCAATGAGGGTGGGTGGGGAGGGAGGAAGGGAGAAAATTTGGAACCCAAAGTTTTAAAAACACATGTTTAAAAAAAATGTTTTCACATGCAACTGGGAAATAAGAAATACAGGAAATGCGGTACAGAAATCCATCCTGCCCTACAGGAAAATTGAAGGGGAAGGGGATAAGAGAGGAGGGGAGAGATAGAAGGGAAGGCAGAACAAGGGAAAGGGTATTTAGAATGCATGCCATCTTGGGGTGAGGGGAGGGGCAAAATGGGGTGAAAATTTGGAACTCAAAATCTTGTGGAAGTAAATGTTGAAAACAAAAAAATAAATAAAAATTAACATAAAAAAAGAAAAAAATTCCTTAAAAATTAGAATAGCGCAAATGGAAACTAATGACTCTATGAGAAATCAAGAAATTATAAAATAAAACCAAAAGAATGAAAAAAATAGAAAACAATGTGAAATATCTCATTGGAAAAACAACTGACCTGGAAAATAGATCCAGGAGAGAGAATTTAAAAATGATTGGATTATATGAAAGCCATGATCAAAAAAAGAGCCTACACATCATCTTTCAAAACATTATCAAGGAAAACTGTCCCGGTATTCTAGAACCAGAAGGTAAAATAGACATAGAAAGAATCCACCGATCACCTCCTGAAACAGATCCCAAAAGGAAAACTCCCCGGAATATTACAGTCAAACTCAAGAGTTACCAAGTCAAGGAGAAAATATTGCCAGCAGCCAGAAAGAAACAATTCAAGTACTGTGAAAACACAATCAGGATAACACAAAATTTAGCAGCTTCTACATTAAGGGATTAGAGGGCTTAGAATATGATATTCCGGAGGTCAAAGGAGCTAGGATTAAAACCAAGAATCACCTACCCAGTGAAACTGAGTATAATCCTTCAGGGGAAAAAATTGATATTCAATGAGGTAGAGAAATTTAATGTATTCTTGAGAAAAAAACAGACCTAAATAAAAAACCAACTTTCAAATATAAGACTCAAGAGAAGCATGAAAAGGTAAACAGGAAAGAGAAATCATAAGGGACTTATTAAAGTTTAACTGTTTACATTCCTGCATGGAAAGATGATATTTGTAACTCATGAGACCTTTCTCATTATTAGGGTAGTTAGAGGGAATATAGATAGATACATAGATAGATTGATAAACAGAGGGCACAGGGTGAGTTGAACATGAAGGGATGATATCTAAAAAATAAAATTAAGGGGGGGAAAGAGGAATGGACAGGGAGAATGAGAAAGGGAGAGGTAGAACAGGGCACATTATCTCACATAAAAGAAGCAAGAAAAAGCTTTTATAGTGGCGGGGAGAGGGAGGAGGTAAGAGGGAATGAGTGAACCATACTCTCATAGGATTTGGTTTAAGGAGGGAATAACATGCATACCTAATGGAAATCTATCTTCCCTACAGGAAAATAGGGTGGAAGGGCATGGAGGGGTGATAGAAGGGAGGGCAGATTGGGGGAGGGGGTAATCAGAGCAAAGATTTTTGACAAGGGACAGGGTCAAAGAAGAGAATAGAATAAATGGGTGGTTGGATAGGATGTAGGAAATATAGTTTCACAACATGACTATTATGGAAGTGTTTTGCATAACTACACATGTACAACCTACATCAAATTGCTTGCCTTCTCAATGAGGGTGGGTAGAGAGGAAGGAAGAGAGAGAATTGGGAACTCAAAGTTTTAAAAACAAATGTTAAAAATTGTTTTTACATGTAACAGGGAGATTAGATACATAGGCAATAGGGTATAGAAATCTATCTTACCCTATAGGAAAATAGAAGGGGAAGGGAATAAGAGAAAGGGGAGTGTGTGTGAAATAAAGGAGGGCAGATTGGTTGAAGGAGTAATCAGAATACACACTGTCTTGGGGTCGGGGAAAGGGGAAAGATGGGGAGAAAATTTGGAACTCAAAATCTTGTGGAAGTGAATGTTGAAAACTAAAAATAAATAAATAAAATTTTTAAAAAAAGAAACATTTCTGCAAAAGAAAAATTGTTAAGGAAAATGCTCTACTTGCAATCAAAACAACAGAAATAGAATTGAAAAAGAACAATTATTAAGAAAAGACTAAATAATAAAATCAATTCCCTCCATTTTATAGGATTTTTTTTTTAAAGAGAAAGAACTGGGGCATAAAAGAAAGAACAAAGGAGGATCACTTAAAAACCAAAAAAAAAACATGTACTTAAAGATTTAAAGGGAATTTCAGGAATCAATAGATAAAAGACAGAAACATGGATTAATACTCCATAGACCAAATCCTATTTTTTAAAACTCATTGCATTACAATGTTTATGAATTATTTCATACATTGTAAGCTAGGGAAGTAATGAGAAGGGAGGTAAAAGACAGAAAGGTCCTGGAGATATAATCCACCAATTCCATAGGTGATCTGTGAATATAAAATGATTTCCTTCATCTTTCAGGAAGAAAGAGGGGTTTATGAGAACAGTATGGAAGTGAAGGACTGGAATGAAGGGAGTGGAAGGATAGCTTGCAAATTCTCAAAGGAAAGTGTATCACTAAAGACATTCCAGGGGGAGGAGGTATAGATCTGTGATATTGGGTATGATGTTGGGATCTTGTAAGGGGCTTCACCTATGGGAAATTTGCATATTATGAGAGCATCTTCTCTGTGAGAGCATGATGCCTTTGATTATTGAATCCTACCTGTGAAGAGGAAATGAATGAGTCCCCAAAGGTAAAGAAAACTCAGACTAATAGGGATAATATAGAACCAGAGACAAGAACAAATGACCTTCGAAGAGTAAAGTAGTGATAATAAGGGCCAGGATAGGGCTGGTTAGCACCCTAAACAGGACAATGCTTCCATCTCACCTCATTTCCTACATGAACTGATATTTCTAAGAGTTAGATATAACTGAAAATAGGGAGGATAGGAGTACTAACATCTAGTATATGTTCAATAACCTAAAATGGAATAGAGATATGAATTCAAATTTAGTACCTAAAACTCTATCCACATAAAGTGCACAAAAAAAAGAAGGAAAAACATGGATATGGATATAACCCACGAATCAGAGAATAAAATTCAAAAAAGCCTAGAGAGGAATGGAAGTAATTAGAACACAAAGGAAAACATGTAAAGGTGCAGGACAAAATAATATTATTTAAAATTTGATCTTAGAAAACTTGGGAGGGAGGAAAGGTTTTGAACCACATGTTAAATATGCAAAGAAAGAATAAGGCAGAGAAAGAAGGAAGGATAGAAGGAAGGCAGGAAGGAAGGATAGAAGGAAGGCAGGAAGGAAAGAAAAAAGGAAGGAAGGAAGGAAGGAAGGAAGGAAGGAAGGAAGGAAGGAAG
>NW_020954608.1:42494934-42498567 GCF_900497805.2 Vombatus ursinus
GAAGGAAGGAAGGAAGGAAGGAAGGAAGGAAGGAAGGAAGGAAGGAAACAAAGATTTTGAGACAGGTAATATAAACAGAAAAGAATGAAGGAAAACCCATGAAAGTATTGCAGCAAAGTAGTACAAGTAAAACCAGGGACAGATACTGACTAAAATGAAGTATGATAAAATTAATATAAAACAAATAAAGGGAAGAAAACACAAGTTTAATCATCATAACTTTAAATGTAAATTTTTGCAATGATAGCATGGCATTGTGGACAGAGTGCTAGACTGAGACCAAGAGAAGTTAAATGACTTACCCAAATGGTAAATATTTCAGCAAGGATGGATTTGCAAAGTCTATGTAAAATTTGGGGGTTTGAGCTGACCTTTAAGGTCTCTTCCAGCTATATGACCCTATGGTCTTATAAATGGATTACAAGATTAAATAAAGTAAAAATCAATGGAAAAAATGAATTTTTAAAATATCCTGTAACCCACTGCATATAAGAAACTTCTGAAAGTAAAATACATATGCAGAATGATAATGAATATCTGGGAAAAAATTTATTTTGTATCATTTAATTCCAAAAGAAAAAATGGTTTCAATTATGCTATTGCACAAAGCAAAAATACTGAGAAGTAAACAGGGAAAATACATTACACTAAAACATTAGGAAATGGAAAACAAGGAAACAACAGTAAAAAAAAACAAACAAACAAACCAGAACAAGTACTAAATGGCGTAACATATCAATTAATAAAGGAAAAGTTAGCTGAATTGCAAAAAAAAATACATGAATAGCAGCACATGTATTTTAGCAGACTTTAATGTTCCTATCTCAGAATTGGATAATTATCAAAAAGATAAAAAAAAAAAGTATACTATAGAATTGAAAAAAAAGAGAAATTAAGTCTTAAATGCTCATGTGACTTTCTGAAAATGAAGGTTAATGAATATTCATATTTCTTGAATCACATGGTATCTTTACAAATAGAGTATTATTCATTAGAAAATAGAGAAATTATATAGAAATATGACAAATAGCAAACTAAACATTTATAGAGTGTAGTACTGTAAATATCTTAACATAAGAAAAAAAAATCCCAAACCAAAATGGAAACTTAATAATGAAATTCTGAACGATATGTAGATCAATGAACAAACAATAAATAGCTGTGAAAGAGAATGATAGTGATAAGACAACATAACAGAATTATGCAATTCAGTGAAAGCAGTTCTTAGAAGAAAAACTATATCTCTAAAAACATGCACTAACAAAATATAAAAAGGTAAGGTTAATGAACTAAGTATACAAATTAAAATTAGAAAATGAAAATGGAAAAAACCAAAACAAGCACAAAAGGAGACTTTGAAAATTAGAGGAGAAATAGTTAAAATGGAAACCAAGAAGGAACACAGAAATGACACAAAAAATTAAAAACTAGTATTTTTAAAAGACTGAAAAAATAAATAAACCTTTACCTAACCAAACTATGGACAATTAAGCCATTATGGAAAGTAATTTTGTTGTTTTAAAGTGACTGACTTGGAGGGGCAGAGCCAAGATGGCAGAGTGAAAGCAGTGACTTCCTTGAGCTCTCCCCCAAACCTCTCCAAATACCTATTAAAAATGGCTCTAAACAAATTCTAAAGCAGCAGAACCCACAAAAAGACAAAGTGAAAGAAATTTCCAGTCCAAGACAACCTGGATGGTTGATCAGAAAGGTAAATTGTGCTGTGCTGGGAGAGGAATGCAGTTCGGCATGGGCGCGCAGGCCACAGCAAACTTGGAGCAGGCCTCAGAGGACTGAATCACGGGCAGCTGTGGTGGATTCCAGAACTCTCAACCCATGAACACCAAAGAAAACTTAGAAGGTCAGTGGGAAAAGTATGTTTCTGCGGTGGTGAGAGAGAAGCACAGTGGGGTTCCAGACCCAGTCCCCCAAGCTCAGCCCCAGGGCGGTGGCTGCCTCCTGAGTTTCTGGCCAAGAGACTAAGGGAGAATTGAGTGGCTGATCAGAGGGGGATTGCAGGGATCTCTCTGCTGGTTCAGGATTCTCTTGCTTTCCCTGTGATTGGATCTGGGTCACAGTTCTGGGTAGTGGTCCTGGGGCAAGGAGGAGCACTGACATGGTAGAGCCTGTAGTGGCTGTGGAGAGAAAATCTTCCTCACAGTTCCAAGATAGAAAAGGGTGCTTGTGGTCACTCACAGACGAGCACAGGCTAGGAAAGGATTAAACATCTTGCCTTTGATCATAGCACCTTGGAAGAACTGAAAATTTACAGGTCCCTAGAAGTATCTCTGAAAATACCTGCACAAAACCCCTGAAGCTTGGGACAGAACATTCTCCACACTGGAAACAGACTCTTACTTAACAAAGAGTTTATAACTCAAGCAATTGGTCGGGATCATGAGCAAGCAGTGCAAAAAGAGTCAGACTATATTATCTTACTTTGGTGACAAAGAAGATCAAAACATACAACCAGAAGAAGATAATGAAGTCAAAGGTCCTACATCCAAAGCCTCCAAGAAAAATATGAATCAGTCCCAGGTCATGGAAGAGCTCAAAAAGGATTTTGAGAAGCAAGTAAGAGAAGTAGAGGAAAAACTGAGAGTGATGCTAAAGGAGACCCAAAAAAATACTGAAGGAAATAACACCTTAAAAAATAGCTTAACCCAAATGGTAAAAGAGGTCCAAAAAGCCAATGAGGAGAATGCCCTAAAAAGCAAAATTGGCCAAATGGAAAAGGAAGTCCAAAAGATTACTGAAGAAAATACTTCCTTAAAAATTAGAATGGAGCAATTGGAAGCTAGTGACAATTTGAGAAATCAAGGCACTGTAACACTAATCCAAAAGAATGAAAAAATAGAAGAGAACATGAAATATCTCATTGGAAAAACAACTGGTCTGGAAAATAGATCCAGGAGAGAGAATTTTAAAATTATTGGACTATATGAAAGCCATGATCAAAAAAAGAGCCTAGACATCATCTTTCAAGAAATTATCAAGGAAAACTGTCCTGATATTTTAGAACCAGAGGGCAAAATAGAAATGGAAAGAATCCACTGATCACCTCCTGAAAGAGATCCCCAAAGGAAAACTTCTAGGAATATTGTAGCCAAATTCCATAATTCCCAGATCAAGGAGAAAATATTGCAGGCAGCCAGAAAGAAATAATTCAAGTATTGTGGAAACACAATCAGGACAACACAAGATTTAGCAGCTTCTATATTAAGGAACCGGAGGGCATGGAGTATGATATTCTGGAGGGCAAAGGAGATAGGATTACAACCAAGAATCACCTACCCAGCAAAACTGAGTATAATCCTTCAGGGGAAAAAATGGTCATTCAATGAAATAGGGGACTTTCAAGCATTCCTGAGGAAAAGACCAGAGCTGAATATAAAATTTGACTTTCAAATACAAGACTCAAGTGAAACATGGAAGAGGTAAACAGGAAAGAGAAATGATAAGAGACTTATTAAGGTTGAACTGTTTACATTCGTGCATGGAAAAATGATATTTGTAACTCATGAGTCCTTTGTCAGTATTAGGGCAGTGGGAGGGAAAAAAATTATATGTAGTTATAGATAGATACATAGATAGATAGATAGATAGATAGATAGATAGATAGATAGATAGATA
>NW_020954608.1:42498577-42701156 GCF_900497805.2 Vombatus ursinus
ATAGATAGATAGATAGATAGATAGATAGATAGATAGATAGATAGATAGATAGATAGATAGATAGCACAGGGTGTGTTGAAGATGAAGGGGCGATATCTGGAAAATAAAATTAAGGGGTGAGAGAGGATTATACTGGGAGAAGGAAAAAGGGAGAAGTAGAATGGGGTAAATTATCTCACATGAAACAGACAAGAAAAGGCTTTTACAGTGGAGGGGAAATGGAGGAAGGTGAGAGAGAATGAATGAATCCTGTTCTCATAGGATTTGGCTTAAGGAGAGAATAACATACACAATGAGGTATGGAAATCTATCTTAACCCACAGGAAAATAAGGGGGGAAGGGGACAAGAAAACAGAGGGTTGATAGAGGGGAGGGCAGATTGGGGGAGAGGATAATCAGAAGCAGACACTTCTGAGGAGGGACAGGGTCAAAAGAGAGAATAGAATAAATGGGGGATAGGGTAGGATGAAGGGAAATATACTTAGTTTTTCACAACACGACTACTATGGAAGTGTTTTGCATGACTACATATCTGTAACTTGTATCGAGATGCTTGCCTTTTCAATGAGGGTGGGTGGGGAGGGAGGAAGGGAGAAAATTTGTAACCCAAAGTTTTAAAAACACATGTTAAAAAAAAAAGAAATCTTCAACATCATTTAAACCATTGGACTGATCTAAATTTAAAATCATGATCCAGAAATTTTTTAAAAAAAGTGACTAAAATGTACATGTTCTTAGAGTAGAGTTTAAAACAGAATAAAGGCCCCATATTCATCAAAATATATCAACATTTTTGTGATACCAAAGAATGGGAGGCAAATTTGGCAATAGATAAATAAATCATGGTATATAAATCTAATGTAATATTATTGTACGTAAGAAATAAACGTAAGAAATGTTTAACATGAAGAATTAAGATAAACAGAGAAAACCTGTATGAACTATCAAAAGCATAAAATGAGGTATACATTAAACACAGTGGCAAAACAATCTCAGTGAAATAACTCGCCTCCCCAAAACAGAGATTGAATGTTGTGCAATTACAAAGCCCAAGCTTGACCCTAAGATAAGTTAAGAACATATATTGTCTTCAATTCATTACAAAGTTGAGAGGCAGTAGATATGAAATGTGTCTATACTTTTGGTTAGTGTTGACAAACTATGGGAGATATACTCTTCAAACTAACTAGATAGTTGTTTAACTCTCTACTTCTAGATAGATAGTTAGACAAACAAATAGATAGATTAGGATAGGTAGATTAGACAGATAGCTTTAGAGCTAGGCTTTTCAATCCAGTAACGGATTCAATGGACTTAATCCAGTCTTTTGGTATTTATCATTTCAAATATCTTTCCCTCTATTGCTCCATTCATTCTCCAAATTCATAGCTGGCAGCATAAAAATAGAAATGTATAACAGTAAAAAAAAAAAAAAAAAAAAAAGGATACCCAGGAGATGAATGGCCAAAACCATAAAGATAGTCATTTATCTCCAAGATTTCCTTTCTTGATGTTAAATGTTTCTGTTTTTATGCTGCTGGCTATGAATTTGGGGGAATATACTGAATTCATTGCTGGAAATTATCTGTCAAGCTTGAATCTTAATGTATTATCCTAAATACATGAACTTTATTGTTTTTTATTTCTATTCAGTTCCTAAGCAAGTAACTCGGGAAGTAGTCCTTTTTTATTTATAGGATGTGTTTCAATTGGGCATATGCATATTATGTCTTCATTACATAATAATAATATCATATAACATTTATACATGAATCTTCTCTGAGGAGCTCCAAGCAGTTTATATAAATCACATGTCATTTAGCTCATCCCATTGAAATAAGATAGTAGAGAGCAGTTTTTTCTCCATGTTATTGATGAGAAAATCACGACTTAAGAGATTTGTGACAACTGACCCAGTGTCACAAAAAAATTTCAGGTAAAAATAAGTTCACTGGTTACTAGGACCCTTGTTGGATCTAGATTGATTTATCTGCAAAAGAAGTAGAGATGATCATTCAATAATTACAACTACCATCATCATCAACCTACCCCTACTACATACCTAAAGAAAACTACATGGATATATTTATACAGTTGACCTTCACACATCAATCTGCCAATCTTAAAATTGGCTAATTCATTATGAATAATAATCATTGGGGGAAAATTGTGACTTTGGTAGAAGTGTAAGGTAAAATTCCCTGGTAAATTGGGATGAAGGCCTAACAAAGTGAAAAATATACAATCAATACGTTCCACCAAAATGGCCAAACAATTTTAGGAAATTGGCCAAGAAGGATTCATAAATCATAAACTTAGAGCTGAAAGAGACTTTAGAGGATATTTGGTACCATCCCTAACTAAATAATGGATCTTTTCTTGCCATTCATTCATTCAAGAAATATTTATTAAACATCTACCATGAACTATGGCAGAGACAACTAAACTATGACTGCCACAATTCACTTTATAATGTATATTTTGGGTCACATAAGCAACAGGATGGAAGACTAAACTGACGCTTTCTCCAGCAACCAATAATTCTTATGCACTAAGGTACAGAAATTACATCTATTTATACAGAGTAGAAAGTGAAAAGCCAAACAAGGCAATACTTTTATATTTTAACAATGGAGAATGCTAGTCCACACTACCTGATTCAACACTTCTGTCCCACTAACCTCCACATACTGACAGGGTACACAAAATCACTCACTGACTTATACTTTGGTACCCATTCAGGGATTTCTAACTCTTACTGCAGAAACTCTGTTGTAGTCCTACCCTCCTATTACAACAAGCATCAGATATGGACTCTGCCCTACCATGTGAGTAAGGTTAGGAATAAGAGTAGGAAGTCAGATTCCTTCCTGCCTGGGTTAGCCCTTAAGTTAGAAAATCCAAAGACTTCAGAGTTTCTACACAGAATATCCACCCCACCCTCCAACAAACTTGTAAAAAGCCACAGATCCCAATTCAGTCCAGCCAAAGAACTAAAGAACAGAAATGACTAGCCTTTGGGCTAAAGAAGCCAAAGGCTGCAGTTTCTGCCCAGAACACCCTCCCCATCCTCTCACAACACTGTAAAAAGCCACAGATCCTGATTCAGCCCAGCCAAAGAAGTAATGAACAGAAATAACTAGGTCAGAGACCAGTGCATGTTGCTGACTGGGCCTGAAGTACTGAAAGAACACTGAAATCTGATTGACACCATTGCAATTCCTTCTGAATGTACATGAGGCAGGGATCCGAGCCAGTGAAAAGTAAATTCTCCAACATAGGAGGAGGCTGAGATAGTCTTGTGGTCCATACCTAGTAATAAATCCACCATCAAAGAGAAAGAAATCAGAAAGTACATGATAGGGGAATATAAGGTAAAAGGCAAAAAGATTTAAAGTAGAAAAAAATTAAATTAGAAATCTAGGACACAAGCAAATAAATCAATAGTGAAGATGGTAAAAAAAAATAAATAAACAAAAGGAAAGATGAGTACCAAAGTATAATAACCTTTCTTTAGAAGTTTTAACTCCATGAGGAGCATGAAGAGGCAAAAGAAGGAATAAATAAGGAATAAATTCAAGTCATGAATCAAAGAATAAAACAAGGAATAAAGATAGGCGATGAATCAAAGAATAAACATCTGGAATAGATAGAAAGGGAAGTAAACCAAGAGAACAAAGTAAAAAAAAAAAGTCTTCTTGGAAAAAGTGAAAAAAAAAGCTTCCTAATAAAAAGAAGTTGGAATTAAACATGCACAAAGAAGAAATCTTGAAAATGAGAGAAGAAATAAATTGGAAACCAAAGAAATTATGGAACTGATAATCAAAACAAAATAATCTGATTCTTTGAAAAGGCTAACTAAACTGAGAAATGTTTAGTCAATCTTTTTAAAAAGAAGAGAGCAGAAAACTCAGATCAAACAAAAAATGAATCAGGTAAAATCACAAAAATAAACAAAACCAACAACAACAACAAAAAAAACCCCAGAACCTACCATACACAGAAGCTAACAAAATACATCACAAAAGAAATGGTGGAATCCTTCAAAAATATAAAATGTCCAAAATAACAGAAGAACAAATAGAGATCTTAAGTAATCTATACTTTTTAAAAAAAGGAAATAAAATTAAATATAAAGGAAATATCTACAGAAAAAGAACTCACTCCTGACATATTTCTAGGAGAATCCTATCAAGCTTTTAAAGAATGATTAATATTAATATTACATAAATTATGAGCAAAACTTGAAAAAGAAATCCCTCTACCAAATTCCTTTTATGAGACAAGCGTTTTCTTAATGCCTGAATCACAGAAGGATAAAGCAAAGAAAGAGTACTCTAGACCAAGATCTTTAATGAATATTGATTCAAAACTTTTTTTTTAATCCAGTTATACACAGTGCATCAATTTATCCAAGAAATCCTTTATTGGGAGGACAAAGTTGGACCTTCTGTAGGAATGCAAGGATAGGTTCAACCTTAGGACAACCATCAACATAATAAATCATGTTTAAAAATATACAAAATCATATGATTGTCCCAATAGCTGCAGAAATAGCCTTTGACAAAGTACAATAGAATTTATGCTAAAAAGAAAAGTACAGACAGCCAGAGATACTTCTAATATGATTAAAATTATCTATCTAATTGCATTCAATACAAGACCTTGGAAGCATAGATTTAAAATTACTTGGAAATTAAATAATCTAATCCTAAAGGATGTGTGGGTCAAAGAACAAATCATAGAAAGAATCAATAATTTCATTAAAGATAATAACAATGAGACAACATAGCAAAATCTGTGGGACAGAGCCAAGGAAGTACTTAGAGGAAAATTTATATCTCTAAATACTTTTATCAATAAAAGAGAGAAAGAGTAGATCAATAAATAAATAAAATGCAACTAAAAAATACACACAGAAGAAAAAGAACCAATTTTAAATCCCCAATTAAACACCAAAATAGAAATCCTGAAAATCAAAGGAGAGATCAGTAAACTGAAAGTAAAAAATAAATCCCACTAAACTGATAAATAAAAGTAGGAACTGGTTTTATGAAATATATATATATGACTAATTTGATTTAAAAAAAGAAAGAAGCCAAAATACTAGTATTAAAAATTAATTAATTAAAAATGAAAAGGGTAAATATACCACCAATGATGATGAAATTAAAGAAATGATTAGGACCTATTTTGCCCAATTATTATGCCAAAAAAACTGACAATCTAAGTGAAATTAATATTTATAAAAATATAAATTGCCCAGACTAATAGAAGAGGAAACAGAATACTTTAAAAACAACATCTTAGAGAAATTGAACAAGCCATCAATGAACTTCCTGAGAAAAAATCCACAGGTCTGGATGGATTTACAAGTGAATTCTACCTAACCTTTAAGGAACAATTAATCCCAATACAATATAAACTATGTGAGGATTCTTTACAGAATAAAATAAATAATATAACAATAAAATTCACTTAGAGAAACAAGTTTAGAATATCAAGTGGAATAAAATTAAAATGTTGGAATAAAGGAGTCAAATTTTTAGACCTCATAACGTATTATAAATCAGGAATCATCAAAACCATTTCCTCCAATTAAAAAGTAGAAAAGTACATTAATGGAATAGGCTAAACCAGAGAAAACCAAAAAAAAAAGAAAAAGAAAATGGAACCTAATAAGCTAGTGTTCAATAAACACCCAAATATAAAATAAAATTCCTAAGAAAGAACTCCATATTTTGATCAGAACTTTTGGGAAAACTGGAAGGTAGTTCGGCAGAAATTAGGCTTAGACCAACATCTTATACTACATTCCACAATTATTTCAAAATGGATACTCAAATCAAGATAATAAAGATCCTTCCATAAAACCCTGAAAGAGAACTAGAATATAGACAATTCACAAGATGGACTCTTAACTAAATAAGGGGTACAGACAATTACACAAGATAAAATAGATCACTTTAAATATAAAAAATTGAAAAGTTTTTTGCTTTTCAAAACAAAATTGGTACATTAGGATAAAATGAGAAGCAGTAGACTATGGGGAAAAATCTATATATCAAATAATTCTAATAAAGGTTTGTTATCCAAGACATAATAGCAACTAAAAGAAGTACATAAGACCAAAAGTCATTCTCCAGGAGATTAGTGGTCAAAGTATTTTGACTGTTCCTAAAAGAATTATAAACTATTAATGATAAAAATACTTCAAATTACTAAAAAGAAGAGATTTGCCCATCAATCATTGGGAGGTAGGGGGATTATTACACAGAGAGAAACCTAGTTTATGGGAAAATAAAAGATATCTATAAAAATCAACCAAAATGTTAACAAAATGATAATAAGATCTGCTTTATGGTTGCTATGATCTTTCCAATAATATGTGTGTATGTATGTATGTATGTATGTGTGTGTATATATATATATATATACACACACACATATATATGTACACGTATAAATATATAGATACATTTGTAATTTAGATTTTTTTTGTAACTTCGGCTGCCATCCTCCCTTTGTGGATATAAACTAATTGACATCACTTGCTAGAAAATGTCCATAAGTATGTGGACACACACACACACACACACAAATGTATATATATATAATTGCAGCCATCCAATCTCACCAATGAAAGACATCCCCATAAATGAGGTTACTGAATAAAAGGATCTATTGACTTTACCTATAGTATAAAGAATGTGAAGATTGGCTCATGAACATTAAGTTAAATTTTTTTTTAAAAATCAGGCCATGAACAAACTTTGGCACCTTTGTTCATTGTTTTGTCAGGCAGCTCCTATGAGCTCATGACCACCTGTGCAGAGGACTGGGCCCCCTTTGCTCTGGGAACGTTTCTCGGAACCCAGCCAAGATCATAACAGCAGGCCCCTAATTCTATGAGAACAGGTCTAACAAAGTCAGCAACCAGGGTGAATCATACTCTACACTTTTGCTTTCCTCCCCTTCACCATCTCAACCATTTGCAATGTTCATAGTTCCTAAGGAGAAGATTTGGAAGTACAGAGAATTCCTCATTTCTTCACTAATCACTGGCTGAGAAACCTTGGGAGATGAGGAAAATTGTTGAAACACAACTGGCACTAGCTAGAGATAGGATCTTTCCTATATAAAAAGGGAAAACTAGGATTTAATCTTTACTTCTCCCATCCCAAACACACATATACACAATTAGCAAATTTATCTGACAACACAAACAGAGCTGCCAATTAAGATACATCTTGAAAATTTGAAAAATCTGGGGCAGCTAGGTGGGTCAATGGATAGAGCACCAGCCCTGAAGTGAGGAGGACCTGAGTTCAAATCCAGCCTCAGACCAAACACTTGACACTTACTAGCTGCATGACTCTGGGCAAGTCACTTAACCCCAACTGCCTGGAAAAAAAAAAAGAAAGAAAAAGAAAATTTGCTAAATCCTTCATCTTTTGCCCTCCTGAGTCCTTGAATGACTGTGAAGAATATATGGTAATAAGTATGATTTAGATATTTAGATTTTATGTCAGGGCTTTCAGCTTTCCCTTTCTTAGAGATGACATTGATTTACCATATAGTGACTCATTCAGAGAGATATTTACTGACAAATATTAGAATTAAAATGACTAGAAAATCTCAATAAATTCCCTTTCTATTTTAAGGGGAAAAAATAGACTCAAGAAAATAGCATTAAGTTAATTCCTTCAAGTGGCATGTCTGCTCATTGGTCATTGGACCAGAATCTCACATTAAGATTAGTAACAGTTAAATTAAAGCTTATGGTCAGTTTAAAAACTGTTATTCTTTCCTCTGCCTCCCTCCTGCTTTCTGCCACTCTTCCATCATCACTACAGAAGTGGATGGAAACTATAAAGGACTGAGGGCCATTTTGTATTTATCACTATTTTGTGGACTGCCATTGCCAAAGAACTCACCACCTACTTGTAGGGAGCCTTTCCAAACTTAGCTAGGCTAGATCTTTTTAAAAAGAAATAATCTATTGCTGAGGTTATATTTGATAGACCTTGTAAAACTGGCCATAGTTTTCACTTCTTTGTCACAGTCTAAAAACCCAGGGCTGCCACCATACCATTAACAAAATAGAAACTTGTCAATTTATCTTCTAAAATGTGGCACCAAGAACTAGTCATGGAAGAGTACAGTAAAACTTTTGCCTTGTTTATTCATTACACTACACTTCCATTAATTTAGCCTAATATGACACTGGCCTTTTTTCGTGAACACATCATTCTGTTAACTAACAATGTGGTTTAGTGAAAAATCCCTATCCCTGTGGCTCCAGTCCAGGGCTTTTTTAAATTAGCAGCTCCTCCATCACACTACACAAAAAAAGAGAATCACAGCTGAAATTTTTAAAATATGTATGAACTATTGATAATAAGGAATGTGCCCAATGGTAGCAGCATTGCTAGGGGAAAAGGCAAGGGACCTGGGAGTCAGAAGACCTTGGTTTGAAATATGGCTGTCACATACTAGCTAATTGCTATGGTTATTTTTTTTTTAAAAAGTCATTAAATCTTTATAAGTCTCAATTTTTTCACTTATATGTATAAAGTTGGTCAGGAGAGTCTAGCTAACATGCTGAGGTTAAAAAGATAATGTCATTCTTTAGGAGTTTTGATTGCTTAGAGAGGACTCTAATCTTGCCTCTTAGGGAAGTTGGGAACATTCCCGTAGATCAAAGAAGTCTTACTCTTGGGGATGGTGATTAATTCACAATTTTGTGGATTAAAATGATCCCTTTATACAGGCCAAAGGGACCTGCCAAATACTCAAGTGGCTGAATCAAATAGTTGGTAAGTGAGATCTAGAGCAGAACTAAGAGTGAACTTGAGTCCCCAGAAGTGGGAGGAACTCTGCGTATCCATAAATCTCTCTTCAGAGAACTGCTGATGACAGACAGAGAGGCAGTGACTGAGATACGATGAAGTTATTTATGCTCTTAATATCATGACCTAAGTGCTGGCAGTAATCAGAGGTAGTGGAATGATGAGAGAAATTGTAACTCAGTCTTTGGGAGATATATTGAGGGACCTAACCTTGAAGAGGGTGAATGGATCCCCCAGATCTAGGACACTAGATAGAAGAGGAGCAAATACATAACCCCAGAACTGGAATTACACCAAGGTGCTGAAATATGATACAAAGGAGCAAAACTACCATCATTTCTTCAGATGTCTCCAGTTTTGTGGGAAGATAGCAATCCCAACCTTCTCGTTTCTGTGCAAGTCCCTAATAGTATCACAATAAGTGCAATATAACATATATATATATATATGTATGTATGTATGTATGTATGTATACACACACACACAGAAAATAAGTCTGGAGACCTATATCAGTCCTTAGCATGGAAAGTAGGGTCTACCTGAGGGAAGGAGAATATCTGGATTATCATAAGATACATGGTCCTCTGTGTTTTTCTTCATTCTCTCTGTAGCGTGAAATAAAGGTTATATTGCATCTGTCATTGTCAGCTTGGGTGCTTGAATGGAAGCTGAAGCCTTTTTATTGATGTGTGTAGATACAGACATGAACTATAGTCTAGAATTTCCAGGAGATAATCAGAATGAAGCCAATTGAGTCAAATTCTGAGGTTTTCTAGAAAAAACTAGATTGGGAGAAAATAAGCCAAAGATGTTTCAGGATGGCTATGTGTAAAACCTTATATAAATTTGACCCATTTTAATTTAATTTACAGTTTTCTAAAAACCCCAGGTTTATTAATTTATTTTGATTATTATTATTATTATATTTTTTATTATTAATTTATTTTAATTTATCAACAATCACTCCATAAGCTTTTGAGTTTTAAATTTTTCTCCTCCTCTCTCCCCACTTCCCTCCCCCAAACAATGCACAATCTGATATAGGCTATATATATATGCATTCCTATTAAACATATTTTCACATTAGTGATATTGTAAGAATTAGAACCAATAGGAGGAACCACCAAAAAGAGGAAACAAAACACAACAGAAGAAAAAAAAATAGCAAATAGTATGCTTTTATCTGCGTTCAAACTCCATAATTGTTTCTTTGGATGTGGATAGCATTTTCCATCATGAGGCCATTGGAGATGTCTTAGATCCTTGTATTGATGAGAAGGGTTAAGTCTATCAATATTAGTCATCGCACAACATGGCTATTACTGTGTACAATGTTCTCCTGGTCCTGCTCACTTCACTTAGCATCAATCCATACAAGTCTTTACAGGTTTCTCTGAAGTCTGCCTGTTCATCATTTCTTATAGCACAATAGTATTCCATTACATTCATATACCACAACTGGTTCAGTCATTCCCCAATTGATGGGCATCCTCTCAATTTCCAATTTTTTGCCACCGCAAAAATAGCTGCTATGAATATTTTTGTACATGTGGGTCCTTTACCCAATTGTATGACCTCTTTGGTATGCACAGTTTTATAGCCCTTTGAGCATAGTTCCAAATTGCTCTCCAAAATGGTTGGATCATTTCACAACTCCACCAACAATACATTAGTGTTCCAATCCAGGTCTTTTTTTTTTTCATAAGAAGTGCTTTATAACTAGGATTTTATTTCCCACTCCAGTTTCCCACCTTTCAGTTATTGTGGGTTGTTGCTGCTGTTTTGGTAGCTATCCTGTATTTATTTTTCTGTGAACATATTGTATTACAATATTAGAATGTAAGTTTCTTAAAGATAGGAATTGTCTCAAAAACTTTTATATTTGTATCTCTAACCCCTAGCATAGTGATTGGTACATAGTAAAAGCTTAATAAGTGCTTATTAATTTATTGATTGGTTTCTATAATCTTCTTAGGTCTGGTTCATATTTACAAACTGCGAGATTTAGGGGAGATCCAAATTTTATCATCCAATATATTAACTAACCTTTCCATATTTGTGCCATTCAAAAATTTAGTAAATATTTCATTGATAAAAAATGTCAAATTAACTAAGGCTAAGGGACATAGCCCTTTAGGACTGCACTAGAAAGCTCCCTCCAGGTTCCCATTCACTTATTATTGAAGGCTCTTTAGTTCTGGCTATACAATTGCCACAAAGTTCATTTATTTGTATTAACATTTACTCCTTATTTCCTTTCTTAGCCACAAAAAATATTATGAGAGGCTATCAATTATGTCAGGTCTATATCTTCCCCCATATAGTAACCCGGACCAAATAGCAAATTCTTTTATCATTAACTACTTCTAGGATTAATTCTAAGAAAATACAAAAGGTCCCATAGTTTAATGAACCACTAGATATTAAGACTCAAGTCTTTTATTTAAAGTGGTTGCTTAGAAAATAGATGATCATAGATCATTTTGAAGGAAATTAGCAGTCAGAGCCTCTAAAGTTAAAATGCTTTTTATCATTACACTTTTGAAAATATTAAAAATATGTAGCATATTTCCTTAGAATGGATAATAGGATTTTAGAGAGCAAAAAGTCCCTTAAAAATGTCTAGTCCATCACCTTCATTTTATGAATGAAGAAATTTTAGTCTAAAAAGATTAAATAATTTGCCAAAAGTTACACTAGTATGATTTGAACCCAGGTCCTTTGACTCCAAATCTGATGTCCTTTACATTACACCCTGCCACCTTGGAAATGATTGCAAATCACATCTATGATCTCAAATTTCTTTTGTAGATTTCTGAATTATACGAAACAAGGCAATGTTGTCTTAAATTATTATAATGTTTATACATGTAGCCATTAAACACCCATCCCATATTGTCTCTTCTGAATTAACTAACTTGGATGAAAAGTGATATGATAAGATATATGTATATATAGATATAAATATTGACATTTATAATAAAAAGAGATGGCTATATACATACACACGGAGAGAGACAAAGGGTTGATTAAATTCTTTGGAAGGAAAGGATAAAGTGAATTATTCTAATAATCTACAAATAGAATTCCTCACTGAATTCTTGTTTCAGAAAATTTCAAAATACATTTCATTTATATTTTTTTTGTTTTTATACAATTTACATTTCCCAATATATTTCATTGGAACAAAATACAAACAGGAAATTGGAAGAGACATAAAAGATGTCTTAAATTTTAAAGAAATTTAGAAATAAAAAAATGATAGACTGAGTCAGCAGTATGCTGGTAAATATTTTACAAGTAGGGGTGAGGAAAGAGTAAGCATGACACACATTTAGGTTTAAGCTGCATTGTTAACATTTTCTCCATCACTTTATTAGTATAAATAATCAGTAAATCAAGTCCTGATTTCTAATGTTTTCTGATTTTTGAGGTGTAAATGCTCACACTAAAAGTTTAATAATTGGTTCTGTGGTAACAGCTGGCTCCAACACACTCCTAGGCTGATCATATGTGGAGTAAGGGAGTGGATAGCCTGTGGACTACATCGATACCTTTGGGATCTCAAGAAAAAGTAAGGAAGGACACAAGCACATGAGATGGATCCCATGTGTCCTAGTCACATAGGTTGTGACCTACTTGTTGGAGGGAATACTCACATTCTCAGATTTCAGATCTATTGAGGAGAATTAGAGTATCAGTACTTAGTGTAATTCAAAAGTAAAGATAATATTAGCATCTCAAACATCACTGGGACAGAATCTATGAGATTCAGAGTAAATTGGGTGAAAGTCCCTTTTAGCAACAGCTCCTTATCTACCCCCTTTTTTTTATCTCTGCAGGGGAAATCGAAAAAAAAATTAATTCTGAGAATTAACTAAAAAAATTAATTCTGATTAATCATTCTAAAATGTAACAATTGTAGCTAGAAGATTAAAGCAATGAATTTAGAGTGTTGACTTTGTGTGCAAATAAAAATTGGGTAAAATTTAAAGTGAAAAAATTGTAGTGGAAACGATCAGCTAATTTACAAAGTATAGACACTATCTACTGCTTTTCTATGGGTGGGGTAAAAAGAAAATCCAAAGGAAAAATGAAGTCCAGGCAGAGCCAAGATGGCAGAGTAAAAGCAGTGACTTGCTTGAGCTCTCCCCCAAACTCCTTCAAATACCTGTACAAAATAGCTTTAAACAAATTCTAGAGCAGCAGAACCCACAAAAAGATAGAGAAAAACAAATTTCCAGCCCAAGACAACCTGGATAGTTGATTAGAAAGGTCTATTGCACCAGGCTGGGAGAGGAGCACAGTTCAGTGTGGGCCGCACAAATAAAGACAGGACCTCAAAGAACCTGGAGCAGGCCTCAGAGGACTAAATCAAGGGAAGCTATGGTGGTCTCCAGACTTCTCAAACCACAAACACCAAAGACAACTTAGAAGGTCAGTAGGAAAGGCCTGTGACCATGGTGAGAGGGGAGCTCGGTTTGGTCCCAGTCCCAGCACAACCCCAGGATGGTGGCTGCTTCCAGAACTTCTGGCCCACAGACTGAGGGGGAATTGAGTGGCTGATCAGAGGGGGATTGCAGAGATCTCTTTGCTGGTGCTGAGGCAGGATTCTCTTGCTTTGCCTGTGCTTGGATCTGGGTCATAGTTCTTGGTGGTGATCCTGGGGCAAGGAGGAACACTGGCGTGGTAGAGCTTGTGGTGGCAATAGAGAGGGAATCCTCTCACAGTTACAAGGCAGAAAACTATGAGTGCTTGTGGTCACTCATAGTCCAGAGCACAGACCAGTAAAGGAATAAACATCTCGCCCTTGATCACAGCACTTGGAAGAACTGAAAATTTACAGGTCCCTAGAAGTATCTCTGAAAATAGCTGCACAAAACCCCTGAAACTTGGAACAGTACATTCTCCACACTGGAAGCAGACCCCTACCTTAACAAAGAGTTTAAAAGTCAAATAATTGACTGAGATCATGAGCAGACAGTGCAAAAAAGGTCAGACCATAGAATCTTACTTTGGTGACAAAGATCAAAACATACAACCAGAAGAAGACATAAAGGTCAAAGCTCCTACATGCAAAGCCTCCAAGAAAAATATGAATCAGTCCCAGGCCATGGAAGAGCTCAAAAAGGATTATGAGAAGCAAGTAAGAGAAGTAGAGGAAAAACTGGGAAAAGAAATGAGAACAATGCAAGAAAATCATGGAAAAATGAAATCATTTGCATGGCTTTATTTAAGTAAGAATATTTCTTGATCAGAATTCACTCCTTTTCACTAGCTACTTTCTATATTTCTTAAGTTTTATGCCCTCTGTAAAGAGGGGAGAAAAACAAATTCTTCAAATAACTTTTACCTATATGGTAGAATTAACCCTAATTACTTTTTATTTGTATGGCCCAGTTATAAACCTTCCATTTCTATATATTGAAAATAATGATGTCATTTTAGCAGAAAGGAAAATTTCCAACAGTGAAGTCATAGACTTCCTCATAAAATAGTTACATAGACTGATACTGTTAAAAAAATGTTACTGGGAACTCTATATTCCTTCCCAGAGTACATTTTTCAATTTTGTAAATTAACTTATACTATATCCCTACTATAGAGTGTTCCAAAAGTCTTAATGCAGTTGTAAGCTATTAAACCTTACAACTGCATTAAGACTTTATTTCTTATTACCTGAAAGTTGGCCACCAGGTACTAAATTGATTGGTCTAATAATTCATGAAATATAAAAGGCTGTGAGCTGTGTAGATGGAAAGAATAACCACACCAGCAGAATAAAAATGTAGTCATATACTATACATGGTATGTACATACATAGAATATGTTGTTTCATTGCTATAAGGAATTCCTGGGTGAAGAAATTCCCTGTATAAATGTAGGTCTGAAGTTTTTATGCAGCTTGTAGTCTTAGATACTTGTTTAGGACACTGAGAGGTCAAATAACTTGTCCACAGTTATACAACCTGTTCGGGTTGAAAGACAAATTTCAACTCAGGTACTCTTGATTTCCTGGCTCTCTATCCATTATGCCATGCTGCCTCTGCATCTGTATGGACATACATACGTGTACATGTGTGTATTAAGTATATAAATACACATGTATGCATGTGATATATATGTACACAGATACATAGTATATAGATGTATATTCATGTACATAAACAGGTATGAGGAACTGAGACTGAGAGGAGATCCAAGAAACCCATCGTCAAATAGGTAGCAAAATAGCAGAGCAGAGATTCTAATGCAGGCCTTCTGACTCCAATTCCAGCAATCTTTCCACTATTCTATGTTCTTATAGCAATTTCTTTCTTTTGAATATATTGTTTCTAAGTTAAGACAGGAAATTATTAGATACGGGTAAAGCATCTGGGGTACCCTATCTAATCTGAGGGTCTCCCAGAAAAGCTATTCTAGGTTCAAGAAACTTTGTGAACCTTTATCCATTCAAAGACACAGCTCAAGATCCCTGACTAATTTAAAGTAAAGCTACTTAATGTAATAGTATAGTAAGAATCAGAAATGATTGAGCTCAATAACCTAGTCTTCAGTTAACCCAATAATATAAACTAATTGAGGAACAATTTCTTACTTGACAGGAACTTCTGGGAAAACCAGAAAAAAGTTCAGCAAAAATTAGGTTCAGACCAATATCTTACAATGTATGTCATAATAAACTCAAAATAGATGCACACCTGAATATAAAAGTAAATACCATTTAAAAAAAAACTTAAAAGATAATGAGATGAGGTATGTCTCAAAATGATGGCTAGGGATAGAATTTTTAACCAAAAAGGGGATAGAGATAACTGCAAAAGGTAAATTGCAAAAGACAAAATAGGTCATTTTGATTACATGAAATTGAAAAGATTTTGCCAAGCAAAGTCAATGCAGCTAGCATAAGAAAGGAAGCTATTAATTTAGGAGAAATCTTTGATCAAATATTTCTTATATGGGTCTATTGTGAATTTATCAATCAATTTATCAAAGGATGTGCTTTGTGCCAAGAACTGTAATATGTCATGATATATAAGATATGCAGGGAATTAACATAGATTTATAACCACAAGAATCATTTCTCAGTAAGCAAGTAGTCAAAAGATATGAACAGTCATCAAATAAAATTTCAAACTATCAGCAATTATATGTAGAAGAGAAAGGGGAAGAGGTAAGATTGACAGTCACTTTGTAATTTTCTGTCTCTGTTGAGTTGCCATGGCCAAAAAATTCATCCCCAAGTTACCAGCCTTTTAATGAGAAATGGAGACCTTCAAACACCTAGTCATTAGGATAGGGAAAAATTTCAGCTACATACAGATTTCACTCTAGAAGAAAGGAGGTCTGCCAGCTGGTAGAGTCAAACTCAGCTCCCAAGGGCCAAACTGTTTTTTGGAACATACACCAGCCAACCAGCTTTTTAGAAGTATTTAGTCTATATTTTAAATGTGCAAATACCTTCTTCTTTCAGTAGACTTGTACTAATCATCTATCTGATTTAGGGTTAGAATAATCATTCTAATCTAGCAAGAAGGAAAATAAAAATATCTGTTCTGTTGGTGCTTTTTTTACGTACACTTAATTCTCTTTTAGCAGCCAATTCAAAGGTTTTTCCTTTTTTTTTTTTAAGAGACAGCTAGGTAGAGCAGTAAGTAGAGTGTTGGACCAGGAATTAGGAAGAATTAAGTTCAAATTCTGCCTCAGACACTTGCTAGTTGGGCAACCCTAGGCAAGTCACTTAACCTCTGCCTAAGTTTCCTCACTGGAAAATGATAATAAATTGTTTACTATATAAAGTATATTTGTAAATATAAAAAATATAATATTTATAGGCACTTAGCACAGTGCCTAGCAAATAGTAGGTGGTCCATTCCATTTTTTTTCCTGAAAATGAGCTCCCCAAGCTTCTACATTGGTTTCCATAAGTCAGAGTACACATAGTGTACTCTGAAGTAGAAAGCCAAGCCTCTCCCTCCCATGTCATCACACCCTTCCAGAAACAGCTTCATTGCCCTTGCTGTTATCTCCATTCTCTAACTCATCATCAATCTCTCCCTGTCTACTGGTTGCATCCCTACTGCCTACAAACATTCTCATGTCTCCTCCATCCTCAATCCATTCATCTCTTCTAGTCATCATTCCATATATTTCCTCACTTTTGCAGCTAAATTTCTAGAAAAGGTCATCTATGATAGGTGCCTCCACTTTGTTTCCTCTCACTCTCATCTTAACTCTCTCCAATATCTGGCTTCCCATCTCACCATTAAACAAAAACTGCTCTCTCCAAAGTTACCGGTGATCTCTTAATCTCAAATCTAATGGCCTTTTCTCAGTCCTAACTTTCTTGATTTCTCTGTAGCCTTTGATACTGTTGATCACCCTCATCTCCTTGATGCTTTCTTCTCTCTAGGTTTTCATGACACTGCTCTCTCCTGGTTCTCATCTTATTTTTTGGACCACTCCTTAGTTACCTTGGCTGGATCTTTATCCAGACCATATCAACTAAGCATATGTTCTGAGTCCTCATCTCTTCTTCCTCTATACTATTTAACTTAGTGATATCATCAGGTCTTATGGATTCAATTATCATCTCTAGACTGATGGTTCTCAAAGCTCCTTCTACAGTCCCAACTGTTCTGCTGACTTCCAGTCTTGCTTTCCCACTGCCTACAGAACATCCCTACTGGATGACAGATGTGGCTGTTGAACTGTTGTCAGTGTCCTAGGGGAAATCCTGGGGAATGGGAGAGGTGTCTCAGGACTAGATGCAGGAAAATGTTCTGACTTTCTATAAAAAGTGGATGGTGGAGTCTTTATACTCTAGTTTGATTTTGGTTCCTGGAAACATTCTGGAATAAACTATCAACATTTAGAAACATTTAGAAAATGAAGCAGGAATCATTAATTATTGGATTCATCAAGAATGGATCACACAAGACTAGCTAATTTTATTTACTGACAGTGTCACTAGGTTTGTTATTCAAAGGAATTCAGAGAGCATCCATATACTACGGGTTTCAGCAAGGCAGGTGACAAAGTCTTTCAAAACATCCTTGTAAACAAGATGTAGAAATATGTCCAGAGAATAGAATCTTGTAAGAAATGTATGGGAGTTTCAGGGGACTGCAAGGTTAATATGAAGAAACAACATGATATGCCAGCCAAAAAAGCTAGACAGTATTAATAGAGGTATAAGGTACAGAAAAAGGAAGGTGATAGGCTTAATGTATTATTCAAATATTGTGTTCAGTACTGAGTGCTATTTTTTGGAAGGATATTGGTAAACTAACACAACAGATATCAAAATTGTGGTCCAAAAATTCAATTTAATTCAACAAATATTTATTAAGTGCCTTCCATGTAAAAAATAATTCAACAGGCTAGAACACTGAGATAAATGCAACTGGAAGAAATTTTATAGGGATATACCCAGAATTTTACATGGAATAAAAAAAACATTCTTTTGAAAAGGTGCTATAGTTATATGCTGCATAAAGAAGCATAGGGTCTTGACACTTACTAGCTGTATGACCCCGGGCAAGTCACTTAACCCCAATTGCCTTAAAAATAAAAAATAAAAAAAAAATTTTTAAGTGGTGATCCTTTAAAAAAAAAAAGAAGCATAGGGTCAAAGACAAGAAAAATTATGTCCTACTGCACTATGTGCTGGTCATATTCCATTCTAGAGTACTGTGTTCAAGGCCAGGTCCCATCTTTTAGGAAGGGTTTTGATAAGTTGAGATATTTCCATAAAAGAGAATGCTGAATGACTTCAAAATCAAGTTGTGTAAGGATCAGTTGAAGGAAGTGGAGGTGATAAGCCTGAAGAGAAGATTTAGGAGTAACATAATAGCTGTCTTTAAGTATTTGAAAGTCTCTCCTCTGCAGAAGGGATTAGACTTGTTCTGCCAGGGAGATGAACAGTGCAGAGGCACAAAGACATTAACCTCAACTCCTCACTCTTCCTTGCCATACTAATTAATAGTATTTCCCCTCCAATTACATGTCAAGACAATTTTTAGTATTCATTTTTACAAAGTTTTTGAATTCTAAATTTTCTCCCTCTCTTCTTCCCTCCTTCTCTCCCCTCTTCCAAAAATGGTAGGCAATTTGATATAGGTTATACATGTGCTATCATGTAAAACATATTTCCATATAAGTCACAGTTGTGAAAGAAGAAACAGATCAAAAGGAAAATAAAAACATGAAAAAGAATAAAGTAAGTGAAAAAAGTATGCTTCAGTCTACATTCAGACTCCATCAGTTCTTTATCTGGATATGGACAGAATTTCCATCATGAGTCCTTTGTAAGCTTGGATCACTGTGTTGCTGAGAAGAGCTGAGTCATTCATAGTTGATCATCACACAGTGTTGCTAATATTGTATACAATGTTTCCCTGGTTCTGCTCATTTAACTTTGTATCAGTTTGTACAAGTCTTTCCAGGTTTTTCTGAAATGTGCGTATTCATCATTTCTTATTGCACAATAGTATTTCATTACATTCATTTACCACAGCTTGTCCAGCCATTACCCCACAATTTCCAATTCTTTGCTGCCATGAAAAGGGCTGCTATAAATATTTTTGCACATGTGGGTCCTTTTCTCTTTTTTATGATCTCTTTGGGATACAAACATAGTAGTGGTATTGCTGGATCAAAGGGTATGCACAGTTTTGACATAGTTCCAAATTACTCTCCAGAATGGCTGTTTCAGTTCACAACTCCACCAACGGTGCATTAGTGTTCCAATTTTCACACATCCTTTCCAACATTTATCATTTTCCTTTTTTGTCATATTAGCCAAACTGATAGGTGTGAAATGGTACCTCAGAGTTGTTTTAATTTGCTTTTATCTAATCAAAAGGGATTTAGAGCACTTCTTCATACACCTATAGATAGCTTTAATTTCTTCCTCAGAAAACTAGCTGTTCATATCCTTTGACCATTTATCAATTGGGGAATGGCTTGTATTCTTATAAATTTAGTTCTCTATATATTTGAGAAATGAGGCCTTTATCAGAGACACTTGTTGCAAAGATTGTTTCCTACCCTTCTGCCTTACTTCCCATCTTAGTTGTGTTGTTTTTGTTTGAACAAAAGCTTTTTAATTTAATATAACCAAAATTATCTATTTTACATTTCACAATGCCCTCTATCTCTTGTTTGGTCATGAACCTGTAACTCACTTAACTTCTTGCTATACCACTCAGTGTATATATGATTAGTACTGATATTATTTTATTGTCTATGGTACCTTTTAGCAAGATATAGTTTCCTTCCTAACCTCTTTAAATAAGGTCTATTTTTGCTTTTGCTTTGTCTGAGATCAGGATTGCTACCCTAGGTTTTGGTTTTTTTTTTTTTTTCACTTTAGCTAAAGCATAATAGATTCTGCTCTATTTCCTTACCTTTACTCTTTGTGTGTCTCTTTGCTTCAAGTGTGTTTCTTGTAATCAACATATTACAGGATTCTGTTTTTTGATCCACCCTGCTACCCACTTCAATTTTATGGGAGAGTTCATCCCATTCACACGCACAGTTATGACTGCTAGTTGTGTATTTCCCTCCATACTATTTTTTTTCTGTTTGTCCTCTCTCTCCTTCAACCCTTTTTCTCTTCATCAGTGTTTTACTTCTGTCTACCAACTCTTTCAAACTTCCCTCCCTTTTGTCAGTACGTACCTTCTTTAACTTAATCTTTTTCCCTCCTACTTCATTGTCAGGTAATATAGATTTATATATTCAACTGTTTGTGTACGTTATTCCCTCTTTGAGCCAATATTGATCAGATAAAGTTCAAGCAATGCACACTGTCCACCCTCCCATCTTCCCCTCCACTGTAATAGGTTTTTTTGTGCCTCTGCATGTGAAATAATTTACCATGTTCTACCTCTCCCTCCCTTTGGCACCCAGTGTACTCCCCTTTCTCATCCCTTAGGTTTTTTTTTTTATATCATTCCTTCAAATTTACCTTATACCCATACCCTCTATGTATAGTACTTCTAGCTATACTGTTAGTGGTAGAAGTTTTAAGAATTATAAGTGTCATCTTCCCATGTAGGGATGTAAATAGTTCAGCTTCATTGAATCCCTTATATTTTCATTTCCCTTTTTACCTTTCTAGATTTCTCGTGGGTCTTGATAGTGGACATCAAATTTTTGGTTTAATTCTGGTCTTCTTCTTATGAAAGCTTGAAATCCTTCTATTTCATGGAATTACCATTTTTTTCCCTTGATATGTTTAATTTCACAGGGTAAGTGATTCTTGGTTGTAGTCCTAGGTCCTTTGCCTTCCAAAATATCATGGTCCATGTCCTCAGATTTTTTAATGTTGAAGCTACTAAGTCCTGTGTAATCCTGATTGTGGTTCCCCAATATTTGAATTGTATCTTTCTGGCCACTTGCAGCATTTTTTCCTTGACCTGATAGTTCTGAAATTTGGCTAATATCTCCCTTGGAGTTTTTATTTGGGGATCTCTTTCCTGAGGGGATTGGTGGATTCTTTCAAAGCCCATTTTGCTGTCTAGGGATATCAGGGCAGTTTTCCTTGTTAATTTCTTGAAAGATGCTGTCCAAGCAACTTATCTCAAGGATAATACACTATCAACAGGTAGAATTTATACCAAAAATGCAGGGCTGGTTCAATATTAGGAAAACTATCAGCATAATTGACCATATCAACAACAAAACTAACAGAAACCATATATATCTCAATAGATGCAGAAAAAGCTTTTGACAAGATACAATACTCATTCTTATTAAAAACACTAGAAAGCATAGGAATAAATGGAGTCTTACTTAAAATGATAAGTAGCATCTTACCTAAAACCTTCAGCAAGCATTATATGTAACGAGGATAAACAAGAAGTATTTCCAATAAGACAGCAGGTGAAACAAGGATGCCTATTTTCACCACTGTTATTCAATATGGTATTAGAAATGTTAGCTTTAGCAATAAGAGAAGAAAGAGAAATTGAAGGAATTAGAATAGGCAAAGAAGAAATAAAGCTATCACTCTTTGCAAATGATACAATGATATACTTAGAGAATCCTAGAGAATCAAATAAAAAAATTACTTGAAATAAACAAATTTAGCAAAGTTGCAGGCTACAAAATAAACCCACATAAATCACAAGCATTTCTATGTATTACTAACAAAGCCCAACAGCAAGAGATAGAAGTAGAAATTCCATTTAAAGTTACTGTAGACATTATAAAATATTTGGGAGTCTACCTGCCAAAACAAACCCAGGAGCTATATGAACACAATTACAAAAACTTTTCACATAAATAAAGTCAGATCTAAATAATTGGAAACATGTCAGTTGCTCATGGATAGGTTGAGCTAATATAATAAAAATGAGACTTCTACCTAAGTTAATTTACTTATTCAGTGCCATATCAATCAAACTACCAAATAATTGTTTTCTAGAACTAGAAAAAACAACAACAAAATTCATCTGGAAGAACAAAAGGTCCAGAATATCAAGGGAATTAATAAAAAGAAATGCAAGGGAGGTGGACTAGCTGTACCAGATCTTAAATTGTATTATAAAGTAGCAATCATCAAAACTACTTGGTACTGGCTAAGAAATAGAGTGGTGGATCAGTGGAATAAGCTGGACATGCAACACACAATAGTCAATAACTATAGTAATCTATTGTTTGATAAACCCAAAGACTCCAGCTTCTGGGATAAGAACTCACTATTTAACAAAAAACTGCTGGGAAAACAGGAAAACAGTATGGCAGAACAAGGCATAGACCAACATCTTACACCCTATACCAAGATAAAATTAAAATGGGTAAATGATTTTGATAGAAAGACTGATACCATGAGCAAACTAGGAGAGCAAGGAATAGTTTACCTGTCAGATTTACAGAGAAGGAAAGAATTTATGACCAAACAAGAGACAGAGAACATCATGAAATGCAAAATTGATGATTTTGATTACATCAAATTGAAAAGATTTTGCATAAACAAAGCCAACGCAACCAAAATTAGGAAGGAAGTAGAAAGCTGGGAAACAATTTTTACAGCCAGCATCTCTGATAAAGGCCTCATTTTTAAAATATATAGCAAACTGAGTCAAATTTACAAAAATACAAGTCATTCCCCAATTGATAAATGGTCAAAGGATGTGAACAGGCAGTTTTTAGATGAAGAAATTAAAGTTGTCTATAGTCATATGAAAAAATGCTCTAAATCACTATTGATTAGAGAAATGCAAATCAAAACAACTCTGAGGTATCACATCATACCTATCAGATTGACTAACATGACAAAATAGGAAAATGATAAATGTTGGAGAAGATGTGGGAAAATTGGAACACTAATGCATTATTGGTGGAGTTGTGAACTGATCCAATCATTCTGGAGAGCAATTTGGAACTTTGCCCAAAGAGCTATAAAACTGTGCATACCTTTTTATCCAGCAATACCACTTGTACGTCTGTATTCCAAGAGATCATACAAATGGGAAAAGGACCCACATGTACAAAAGTATTTATAGCTGCTCTTTTTGTGGTGGCAAAGAATTGGAAACTGAGGGGATACCCATCAGTTGGGGAATAACTGAACAAGTTGTGATATATGAATGTAATGGAGTACTATTGTGCTATAAGAAATGATGGGCAGATAGACTTCAGAAAAACTGGAAAGACTTTTATGAACTGATGCTGAATGAAGTGAAGAAAACCAGAAGAACATTGTACACAGTAACAGCTACATTGTGCGATGACTAACTTTCATAGACCTGGCACTTCTCATCAATGCAAGGAGCTAAGACAACTCCAAAAGACTCATGATGGAAAATGCTATCCACACATCCAGAGAAAGAGCTATAGAGTCTGAATGCAGATCAAAGCATACTATTTGATCTCTTTTTGCTTTTGTTGCTTTATTTTGTTTCTTCTTTCTCATGCTTCCTCCCATTGGTTCTAATATTTCTTTAAAATATGACTAATGTGAAGATATGTATAATATGAATGTATATGTAGAGTCTATATCAGATTGCACACCATCTTGGGAAGGAAAAAGGGGAGGGAAAGGGAGAAAATTGAAAACTCAAAAGCTTATGGAAGTGAATGTTGAAAACTAAAAATAAATTAATTAAAATTTTTTTTAAAAAACAAAGAAAGATGCTGTCGAGCTTCTCTTTTTGATTATGGCTTTCAGGTAGTCCAGTGATTCCAACATTTTCTCTCCTGGCTCTATTTTTCAGGTCAGTTGTTTTTCCAATGAAGTATTTTACATTTTCTTCTATTTTTTCATTCTTTTGAATTTGTTTGATTGACTCTTTTTTGGGGGGGAGGGGAGGAGGTGAGGCAATCAGGGTTAAGTGACTTGCCCAGGGTCACACAGCTAGTGTCAAGTGATTGAGGCCAGATCTGAACTCAGGTCCTCCTGACTTCAAGGCCAGAGCTCTAACCACTGCGCCACCTAGTTGTCCCTGTTTCATTGATTCTTGATGTCTCAGAGAGTCATTAGCCTCCACCTGCCCAATTCTAACTTTTAAGGAATTGTTTTCCTCTATTAGCTTTTATATCTCCTTTCTATTTGGCCAATTCTACTTTTTAAGTCATTTTTTTTTCCCGCAAGCTGGTAACTCTTTTTTTCATAATAATCTTGCATCACTCTCATTTCTTTCCCAATTTTTCTTCTACCTCTCTTTTATGATGTTTGAGCTCCTTTTTGAACTCTTCTATGAATTCTTTCTGGGCTTGAGACCACTTTTTGTTTTTCTTTGGGGTTTTGCCCATAGGTGTTTTGACATCATTGTCCTCTTCCGAGTTTGGGTCTTGATCTTTCCTGTCACCATAATAACTTTCTATGGTCAGATTCTTTTTTTGTTGTTTCTGCTCATCTTTTTTGGCCTTTTTCCTTTCTTTTAAATTTGAGCTCTGCTCCTGGGATAGAAGGACACTGTCTCAGGCTTCTTGTGCCAGGGCCTATAGGCCCTGGCTGTTTACCTGATGCTGCACTGATGTTGCCCTAAGGCCCACGGGATACCCTAGTTTCTGGTGCTGTGCTACAGGTGTGGGGGTAACTGGCACAGCTGGAGTCCATAAGCGCCCGGAAGCTTTCCTGGTGCTGAGCCAGGGTTGTAGTGCTGGTGTCTGTAGAGTGTTGAGCCTGGTAGGGTATTTCTATACTTCCCCAGGGGCTACGCTGAAGCATGTGGTGCTTCTCTGAGCTGAAGTCTGACCAGTCTCATGACCATGCTGAGGCACATGGGAAATCCCAGTTTTGGTGTTTGCCTGCTCTGTGCACTGGGGCTGAAGATCTCCTGCTGGTTTACTGGAACACTTCCTGTCCTGGAATGCATTCCCCTTTTCTCGACTGAGACAGACCTTTCTTAGAGATCTTCCCAGTTGCTTGGGCTAAAAGCTTGTTTTGCTCCATCTTTTTGCCGGTCCTGCCGTTCCAGGATTTGTTTCGGGGAGCTATTTTATGGTTGTTTGGACGTGAATATGGGAAAGTTATGGTGATTTACTGCTTACTTCACCATCTTGACTCTCGGAAGTCCCTTACCACACTTATCAAATCAATTCTACCTTTACAGCATCTCACATGTGCCTTTTTATCTCTACTCACACAGCTACCACCTTAGTTTAGGACCTCATCACTTCTCACCTAGATTATCACATAAGCCTCCTAACTTGTCTCCCCACCTCGTGTCTCTGTTCACTCTACAGCCTCTGCTACAAGAATAATTTTCCTTAACTACAAACTCTTTTACTGAATTATCTCCTGTGGCTTCCTGTTGACTCTAGAAGATAAAATATGAACTCCTCTGTTTAGTTTCTAAAGCTCTGAACTCAGGTCCTCCTGACTTCAAGGCCAGGGAAGAACCTGGCCTTAATCTATCTTTCCAGTCTCATTGTACATTACTTACCCTTCAGCACTGTACTCCAAGCAAACTAGCCTCTTCTCTGTTCCTCAGAGATAGCATTCCATTTCTCATCTTTGTAAGGGAAATGAGGAATTGAGGATGTCGCATATGAACTTGACAGATTTGAATAATCGTGATCATATCTACAGATATAGGGAAATTTGAAAGAGGGAAGAACTGAGGAGTAGAAATATGAGTTTAGCTTGAGGCATATTGGGTTTAAAACATCTCTAGGTCATCCACTTTGAAATGTCCAAAAACAAATTCACAATATAGGACTAAAGCTCAGATGAGAGACTGGAGCTGGATATATAGATCTGGGATTCATCTGCCTAGAGATGATATTAAACCCATGGGAGTTGAAAAGGTTACCAAAAGAAAAAATATAGAAGAGGAGAAAATGAGGCTAGAACCTTGGGAAATAAGTTTGTGGGCATTATGTGGATATTGAGTCAACAAAGGAAATAAGAAATAGAAGTCAGACATGTAGAAAATTAACTAGCAGAGGTCAGGGTCATGAAACCCCAGAAAGAAAGGAATAACCAGGAGAAGGTAGTCAATGGTGTTAAATGTAGCAGAGTATTCAGGAAAGACAGGGACTGAGAAAAATAACTTACCAGATTTGGCACTTAAGATACCACAAATAACTTTGGAGAGATCAATTCCAGTTGAATAACAAGGTGCGAAGCTGGAAGGCAAATAAAAAAATTATATCTAACATTTATACAATATTACTTTAAGGTTTGCAAAGTGCTTTACATTTCTTAGCACATTTAATCCTAACAACTCTGTAAGGTAGATGATATAATTCCTATTTTACAGATGAGGAAACTGAGACTAAGAGGTTAAGTGACTTGCCCAGAGTTATGCAGCTAATAAATGCTGGAAACTGTGCAGGATGATGATGACAACAATGACAACAACGACAATGGTGATGATGATGATGATAACATCATTTAGCTCTTAATATCTACCAGGCACTATGCTAAGCACTGTCTTTGGTCCTCATAACAACCCTTTGATGTAGGTGTTATTATTACAACCATTTTAAAGATGGGAAAACTGAGGCAGACAGGGAGTAAGTGACTTGTCCAGGGTCACACAGTTAGTAATTGTTTGAGGCCAGATTTGAACTCAGGATTTCCTGATTTCAAGGTCTAAGGCTCCATCCACTGAGATACCTAACTATCCCACAAGGGCTAAAAAGTGAGTGAAAGCAGATGAAGTGTGGAGAGTGGGTTCAGAGCAATTTTTTAAGGAGTTTGGCTAAGAAAGAGATACAGGACAATAGTTTGTGGGAATAGAAGGGTCTAGCAAAGTTGTTTTGTTGTTTTTTACTCATGTGAGAGACTTGAAGGCAGGGAACCAGTTGATAGAGAGAAGTTGAAGACTCAATATGGACGGGATGGTGAGGGGGGACAATTAAGAATACAATCTTCTGGAGAAGATAACGGGGAATGAGATCAAGCACATATATAGAGGACTTGGTCTTGGAAAGGAAAAGGACTATCTTTTTGTCAGAAACTGAGATAAAGGAAAAGCAGGGGCTTTTTGAGATGAAGAGAATAACAGAAGAGGGAGATGACATAGAATGGTTTCAATTTACTCAGTAAAGTAAGATGCAGAGTCCTCAGCTGAATAAGAGACGAGAGAGAGAGAAGTAGGAATCTTGAAGAGGAAAGAAAAGAGGACAGGCCCACTTAATTTTTCAGTAAAATAGCTTGTGATGATGTTGTTAATGGTGCTTTTCATATGGCAGTCATCATTTGTAATATACACTGTAGCCTAATTATACCCAATCCAATGACTTTCTATTACCCATTGGGCCACCTACACTTTTATTCTTCAGGAGTCAAAAAGTTTTGCCATATGCATCCACATAGCATGAGTAGGAGAATATTAGCAAAGCAAAATAAATGTTTGTTTCAAGGAACAGCTTATCACCATTAAAAGCTCTTTGCAATTTCCTAGTGCTAAGAAGCATACAAAGATGCATGCAAAGATATGTATGCTTCACTTGGTCCAGGCACCTGGCATGGTCCAGGAGCTCCTTAATTTGGTCCAGGCTCTCTTCAGTCACTCTGCCACTAGTGCTCCACTATTGTAGTCTACCCACAGCTCTCCCACTTCGGCACTTGATTTCTATACTCTTTTGAAGGCCAAATCCAAGGGTGTAATTGAGAATAGGAACAAATCATGAATTCTAAACCATCAATCCTGTACCTGGCAAAGTGTATGTCTCATGATAAGTGAATAGATGTTTAAGTTGGACTGATTCAACGAAACAATTTTCATCAATGTGTCAACAGGGCAGTGAGCACGCAGCACAGTTTGTCAAGTTTATATCTTGTCAAGAAGACATCATCATTTATGCTATGTTAGTGTGGTTCAGTCATGAACAATAAATGTCTGTCTCTCTGATTATTCCTGTCTTCTTCTATTTCCTCAGTGTTTGAAAGGTATTTCTTACCACTTAGAATGTACTTGGGTTGATTGACCCTCAGATAATTCATGAATTTTATAGCTATTTTGAATGACATTTCTTTTTCTATAATTTTCTACTGATTTTTGTAAGTAATACACTGAAGTGCTGATGAGTTTTTTCAGTTTATTTTGTTTCCAGTTATTTTACTGGGGCTGTTTGTTAATCATATCAATTAGTTTCTTCGCTGATTTTCTGTTGTTTTCTAAATAAATCGTCGTATCATCTGTGAATAAGGATAATTTAGCCTCATTTCTGCTGTTTATTCTCTTCATTTTCTTTTTCTTGTCTTATTGCTAGAGTTAGCATTTTTAATATTATTATACCAAATAATGGAGAAAGGTTGGCTTTAAAGTAAGCTCAGGATTCAGGTTTTCCCTCTGATAAACATAGGCAGCTAAGTGATGCAGAAGATAGAGCACTACACCTGGTGTTAGGAGACCTGAGTTTAAATTCTGCCTCTAACACTTCCCATGGTATAAACCTAGATAAGTCATTTAAGTCTCTGCCTCAGTTTATTTATCTATAAAATGGGAATAATAACAACACCTACCCCACATGGTTGTTCTAAGGATCAAGTGACATAGTATTTGTAAACTGCTTTGCAAACTATAAAGTATTGCATAAATGCTAGTTATTATTACAGTTATATGACCATAGGCATGTCATTAAACCCCTTGTGCCTTTCCACAGCTCTCTAAGATTATGAGTTGCAACTGAATTGGTGATCTTAGTCAGAAGTGAGTTTCCATACATGGATTTCTCTATTATGAAACCACAAGTCTGTATCAAAAATAACAACTGTGATTATTATACAAATGTCAAAAGGGAAAATCCTTACTTTATTACTATTCACATAAATAAAATTTTCAGTGTTTCCATTGTAAAAAAATATGGACCCAAGTTTAGATACTTTTTTGAATTATATAGGTTGGACAGTGAATAGTGTATTGAAATTGGAGTCAGGAAAATGTAAGTGCAAATGACTGCCTTAGACTCTTACTAGATGTGTGATTCAAACAAGTCACTTAACCTCTCTCAGCCTCAGTTTCCTCACCTGTAAAATGGGGATAACAATAGCACCTACTTCTCAGAGTCATATATTACATAAATTATCTCACGTGAGAATCACAAGATAACATAAGAAAAGCACTTTTAAACTTTAAAATGCTTTATAAATAATATTATTGTTACTCTTATTATTATACTAAAAAGAATCTTGTGATTTTTAGTGAACTTAAAACATAAATTGGTGCTTTTTTTAACTTAATAGTGTTTTATTTTTTTTCCAACTACGTGTAAAGAGAGTTTTCAACATTCATTTCTGTAAGATTTTGAGTTCCAAATGTTTCTCCCTCCCCAACACAGCAAGCAATCTGATATAAGTTATACATGTACAATCATGTTAAACATATTTCCACATTAGTCATGTTGTGAAAGAAAAATTGAAATATAAGGGAAAAAGTACAAGAAAGAAATAAACAACAAAAAAAGTCAAAATAGTTTGCTTCAATCTACATTCAGACTCCATAGTTCTTTCTCTGGGTGTGGTTAGTTTTCCATCACAAGTCTTTTGGAATTCTCTTGGATTGTCCGTTGTATTGCTGAAAAGAGCTACGTCTATCAGAGTTGATCATTGCACAATATTGCTGTTACTATGCACAATGTTCTCCTGGTTCTGCTCACTTCACTTGGCATCAGTTCATGTAAGTCTTTCCAGGTTTTTCTGAAATACACAAATCTGAACTTCACAGAACAAATCCCCTTAATGAAAGGATTTGTTCTGTAAAACTTGTACTCAGTCAAAAAACTGCACCCAAGGGGGGCAGCTGGGTGGCACAGTGGATACAGCACCGGCCCTGGAGTCAGGAGGACTTGAGTTCAAATCCGGCCCCAGACCAAACACTTGACACTTACTAGCTGTGTCCCTGGGCAAGTCACTTAACCCCAATTGCCTAAAAATAAATTAAAAAAACCACACCCAAGGACCTAGAGAGACACATGTGGCCTCCAGGCTGCAGGTTCCCCATACTTGAATCCTAACCTATTTCACTGATCAATTGATGCTATATTTTGTCAAAGGATTTTCTGCATCTTTTCCTAAAATAATAATAGTAGTAGCTAGAATTTATGTCAGATTTCCAAATTATAAAATGCTTTACTTACATTACGTCATTGAATCCCTCCAAAAACTCTGTGAAGTAGCTGCTATTATTATCTTCATTTTACAAATGAAGAAACTGAGGCTAAAAGAGGCCATTGGATTGACCAGAGTCACAGGAAGAGATTGTATAAAGTCATCTTGTTCATTTATTTCTAAATTTGGGCACTTCCATTTTCTTCTTTCTTGTGTTTCGACCAAGTTAGATTTACTAATTTTTAGGCTTTTCACAAAAACATCTTTTTTCTATTCACTAATTTTGCAATTTTGGGGGTTTTTTTCAGTTATATTATTTCTTCCCAATTTTCAAAATTTCCTTTCTTGTGCTTGTTTGTGGGTTATTAATTTGTTAACTTATATTAAAAAAAACACATTCCATTCTCAGTACTTTATTCCTCTTTTTAAAAATTTTCTTATACATGCTTTCAAAAATATGTGTGTCTCCATATAACTGCTTTAACAAAGTTTTCTGATTTTAGCATAACATAATTATTGTTTTTGTGATCTGTTATTTGGTGCATGTTTTGCCAAGGACATTATTACTTACTTCTCCATTTGTTTATCTTTTTTTTTTGCTTGAGGTAACTTTATTAATTATTATTTTTATAGTAGTCCACGTAACTTGTGATACAGTCAGTAAAGGATGTTTATTATTTTTTTATTTTAATTAAACAATAACTTATGACATAATACATGATTAATGTTTGTTAACATACACATAGATGCTAATACACATATAAATGTGTGCTCTTTAATATTTCCATCCAGAAATTGTCCAAGGCATTTCAAATCCAATATTTCCAACTCCTGGTTTAGTTCCTTATCTTTATGAGATATCTATATATTGTATAAAATATATAATATTCATTATAAATCTATATATTCAGCTCTGAAAGAAGAACATTAGTATCCTTTTTTATAATCAATGTCTTTTTGCAATTCAACTATCTTTCATTTTAGGAATTTAGACAATACACCATTTGTTGCACGCATATTAGTGATAATATTGTTTCATTGTCTTTGGAGCTTTTTAGTTATTCTTTAGTTTCTGAAATCAAGTTTGCAGTTCCTTTGAGAAAGGGACCATATAAATCAGAATAAATTTTATCCCTGTCACTTCATTTGTAGCTATGTTTTAGTTGTGTTTCACATATGCCCACCCATGGCCTGATGTAAATGGTCTCACCCATACTAGCTAGCTAGTAGCAGAAAACATAGCCAAGTTCCAATCTTTACAAAAACATTGATAATCCTGATAATTCCTTTCTAACTCCACTTTCCTATGATGCATCATTTCTCCCAATTCTTCCCTTTCACCACCCTTTCCCATTCTCCAAATCTCTTACTTTATCCCTTCATTGTATGCCACTGAATTCCCACTCCTTTCCCAATATACATTTATACAGTTCCCTACAGAGAAAGAGCAGATACTCCATGGTCATCTCTCAGATAGTGAAGGGTGCTTTCTATTGCCACTCAGTCAACAAGCAGGCACTGAAGTGACCTTAGACAGGGTCAGGTAGCAAGATTTGACCCAACAGATAGACAGCAGAGTGATACTGCTTTTCAGCAATAAACAATTAAAAGGTCATTAAGCTAATCTATCACGGAAAGATTTATAGTAAAATGTTGCACTGAATGAAAAGGCATCAAAGACTTGTGATCTGAATCCACATCTATGAAATCATGGGTCCACCAAAGTACCAAAGCTATAGCAATGTGCAGAACAAATTGGGGGTCAGAAAAATTTGATGCATTCATAGCATTGAACAGTCCATTTTCTAGTTGATTCATACCTCCCCTACTTTGTTTTTTTTATTAATAAATTTATTTATTTTTAGTTTTCATCATTTACTTCCACAAGATTTTGAGTTCCAAATTTTCACCCCTTCTCACCCCTCCCCCCACCCCAAGATGGCATGCATTCTGAATACCCCTTCCCCTAGTCTGCCTTCCTTTCTATCTCTCCCTCCCCTTCTCTTATCCCCTTCCCCTTCTCTTTTCCTGTAGGACAGGATAGATTTCTGTACCCCATTTCCTGTATTTCTTATTTCCCAGTTGCATGTGAAAACATTTTTTTAAACATGTGCTTTTAAAACTTTGGGTTCCAAATTTTCTCCCTTCCTCCCTCCCCAAACGCCCTCATTGAAAAGGCAAGCAACTCAATATGTGTTATACATGTACAGTTATGTAAAACATTTCCTTAGTAGACATGATGTGAAAAACTAACTCTATTTCCCTTAATCCTATCCTGCCCCCCCATTTATTCTATTCTTTCTTTTGACCCTGTCCCTCCTCAGAAGTATTTGCTTCTGATTACACCCTTTCCCAATCTGCCCTCCTCTCTATCATCCCCCTACTCTCTTGTCCCCTTCCCTCCCCCCTATTTTCTGGTAGGGTAAGACAGATTTCCATACCCAATTGAGTGTGTATGTTATTCCCTCCTTAAGTCAAATCCTATGAGAATAAGATTCACTCATTTCCTCTCTCACCTTCCCCTGTTTCCCCTCCACTGTAAGAGCCTTTTCTTTTCCGTTTTTTTTTGTGAGATAATTTACCCTGTTCTACCTCTCCCTTTCTCCTTCTCCTAGTATAATATATATATATATATATATACACATATTATATATATATATACATATTATATATATGTAATGTACATATTATATATGACATATAATTTTTTCCCTCCAACTACCCTAATACTGACAGAGATCTCATGAGTTACAAATATCATCTTTCCATGCAAGAATGTAAACAGTTCAACCTTAATAAGTCTCTTATTATTTCTCTTTCCTGTTTATCTCTTCATGTTCCACTCGTGTCTTGTATTTGAAAATCAAATTTCCTGTTCAGCTCTGGTCTTTTCATCAAGAATGCTTGAAAGTCCTCTATTTCACTGAATGACCATTTTTTCCCCTGAAGGATTATACTCAGTTTTGCTGGGTAGGTGATTCTTGGTTTTAATCATATCTCCTTTGCCCTCCAGAATATTATATTCCAAGCCCTCTAATCACTTAATGTAGAAGCAGCTAAATCTTGTGTTATCCTGATTGTGTTTCCACAATACTTGAATTGTTTCTTTCTGGCTGCTTGTAATATTTTCTCCTTGACCTGGGAACTCTGGAATTTGGCTATAATATTCCTAGGAGTTTTCCTTTGGGGATCTCTTTCAGGAGGAGATCAGTGGATTCTTTCCACTTCTATTTTGCCTTCTGGTTCTAAAATATCAGAGCAGTTTTCCTTGATAATTTCTTGAAAGATGATGTCTAGGCTCTTTTTTTGATCATGACTTTCAGATAGTCCAATAATTTTAAAATTCTCTCTCCTGGATCTATTTTCCAGGTCAATTGTTTTTCCAATGAGATATTTCACATTGTTTTCTAATTTTTCATTTTTTTGGATTTGTTTTACAGTGTCTTGATTTCTCATAAAATCACTAGCTTCCAATTGCTCTATTCTAATTTTTAAGGAAGTATTTTCTTCAGTAATCTTTTGGATTTCCTTTTCCATTTGGCCAATTTTGCTTTTTAGGGCATTCTTCTCCTCATTGGCTTTTTGGACCTCTTTTGCCATTTGGGTTAGGCTATTTTTTAAGTTGTTATTTTCTTCAGTATTTTTTTGGGTCTCCTTTAGCAAGCTGTTGACTTGTTTTTCATGATTTTCTTGCATCACTCTCATTTCTCTTCCTAGTTTTTCCTCTACTTCTCTTACTTGCTTCTCAAAATCCCTTTTGAGCTCTTCGAAGGCCTAGGATTAATTCATATTTTTCTTGGAGACTTTGGATGTAGGAGCTTTGGCTTTGCTGTTTTCTTCTGGTTGTATGTTTTGATCTTCTTTGTCACCAAAGTAAGATAATATAGTCTGACTCTTTTTGCGCTGCTTACTCATGATCCTGGTCAATTACTGGAGTTTTAAACTCTTTGTTAAGGTAAGAGTCTGCTTCCAATGTGTAGAATTACTGTCCCAAGCTTTGGGGGTTTATATAACTGTTTTCAGAGATATTTCTAGGGACCTGTAAATATTCAGTTCTTTCAAGGTGGTGGTCCACCACCACAACAAGCTTCACCACGCCAGCGTTCCTCCTAGCCCCAGGACCGCCCCTCAGAACTGTGACCCAGATCCAAGCATGAACAAAACAAGAGATTCCTGCCTCAGCACTGGCAAAGAGATCCCTGCAATCCCCCTCTAATCAACCACTCGATTCCCCCTCAGTCTGTGGGCTGGAAGCTCAGGAGACAGCCACTGCCCTGGGGGGGCTGAGAACTAGCTCCTCTTTCACCGCAGTCACAGACTTTTCCCACTGACTTTCTAAGTTGTCTTTGGCATTCGTGAGTGGATAAGTCTGGAAACTGCCACAGCTGCCCGCAATTCAGTCCTCTGAGGTCTGCACCAGGTTCACTGAGGCCTACGCGCTCGCGCCACACTGCACTCCTCTCCCAGCCTGGCACAATATACCTTTCTGATCAACCATTCAGGCTGTCTGGCTGGAAATTTGTTTCACTCCATCTTTTTGTGAGTTCTGCTGCTTTAGAATTTGTTTAGAGCCATTTTTTTACAGGTATTTGGAGGGGTTTGGGGAAGAGCTCAAGCAAGTCATGGCTTTCACTCCACCATCTTGGCCCTACTCCCTCTCCCACTTTGACTGATTTCTTTTAATGCTTGATTCTTTCATGCAAATTGCTAAATGTCCTTTTAAGCATATATTCAAGTCGACAATGGTCCCATGGGAAATGGTTCCATTATAAGGAGTCATAGAATCTTTGACCTCTGCTTGCCCTTAACACTAGCATCACTATTGACTGGAGAAGTTTTTATTGCCCCAATTTCATTTCTGGTATGGGACTGTGATAAAGCCCAATTAGAAATTGTTCTGTGTAACTTGATTAACAACTATGACAGGCTAAATTTGGGTTGAAGCAGAGATGGCTATATTTAAAGGATTATAATCTTTCCTTTCCTTTCTTGATTTAGGATAGCAGGAGGGAAGGAATGGTTAGTTTTCACAGTCCCCAATAGCAATAAGGATCTTTTCATCTACACCTGTTTTTTTCTAAAGATCTGTTAGGGGGTCTTTTCTTTAAAGACTCTTTTAACTACCAGAACTAATGATATTAGACGAAAGACAAGAGTCTAGTGCTGAAATCCTATTGCAGCAGCATCCCAAGAAATAGATTCAATGTGAGAAAGCTATCTTCATAATTCTATTCCTTTATTCAGCAAGTATTTATTGAGTATTTATTATATGTCATCTCAGATATCCCTTGTCATGTTCCTGGAAGAATTATACTCATTGAGCTCCCTGCACATGGTATTGTACTGTGATACGAGTCCAGCAATAATGCACACAAAGAGATAATGCTCTCCTATTTTCTATCCTATTTTTAAAAAAATAAATCTCAAATCTAGATAGGAATCAAAACAAAGATTTGAAACAATTGCCATGTTTTCTGAGATTAGCCTCAATCTCTGGTCCCACTTTATCCCTAGTCCCAGAAATTTTCTCATGCAGATGTAGATTTAGGAAAGATGAGATGGTGATGTTAACTGAAATACAGATGAGCATACAGATAGAAAGTCTGCTTATATAGATCCAATACAGATAAAGAAGAGTATAGCTATGCAGAACTATACTAATTAGCTCCTCAAAGATCAATACAGGAAGAGTGAGGAAGTTAGTTCTGCTGTTGCCTAAGTTGGTTAACAAGAAGGTTATTTAGAAAATTAATAAAGAGGTTAATAGAAAGGTTAATAAAGCAAGTTGAGTCTTACAGTATTCATATTTTCCCAAAGTTTTTTTTTTAATTCTTATCACAGGTAAAATTAAATAAATATAAGTGGAAAAATTCTGACAATTTGACTGCCAAAAGTTGGGGGTGAAGGGAGGAGGTTGATATTTTTTTGTGTGTGAAACTATCCCACAGAATTTACACATCATATATGTCTATTCTTATTGGGGCCTCATTAAATATTCAAATACCATTAAAATAATAAATTGTCCCTTGTTTAAAATATGGCTTTTTAATCTTCTGAAAAATGTACAAAGACACTGAAATATTTTATTAATGTCCATCCTATTTTCATTGGAAGTTGGGAGCCTTAATCCTTATTTTAAAGTTTCTTCTGCTCAAGATGTAGATTTTTTTGGCAACAGTTGCTGTGTAAAATATTCTGAGATAGAATTTTTTATCATAATTAATAATAGATAAAAATTTCTGAGTTTTTGATGTTCTAAACTCTATGCTGTTTGATTTATGATGTCTTTATAGTTGTTTTTCTAGTCATTCTGAGCCTCTTCTTGTTGGTAGAAGGAGTTCATCATCTCTTTTCCTAGTGGATTTGGTACATTTTTTCTTTTCTCTGTGTCTCCATTTCTTCCTTGCATATATGTTTTAACAAAATTACCATTTCTACCTTAATAAGTCTGACCTATAAGCTTTTGAATTTTCTGAAGTAACTTTCAGAAAAGGCTCAGAAAGAGGTACAGCAGCAAACAGTAAAGCATTTTAGCATCACGAGATGGATTCAGTTGCTGTAGCAGCTATTTCTTGAAAATACACAGCAAGTTGAACACACACACACACACACACACACAAATACAAACACACATATGCTTTCACCACAAATCTTGCATTGTTGCCAAAGCCAACTAATCTGAGCTACAAAAAGAACTGAATTCAGGTGCCTAGAGGGTACTCCCTGCCAGCATTGTTAGCCTTTGTGATGACTGAAGACTACCTAAAACAGAAATTTGACAGCTATTTTCAATTTATTCTATATGACTATAGATAAACTAATGTTTTCCAATAAATCAAATCACTGAGAATCTAATACTTAAAATGTAGTTTAATCTCTCTCTCTCTCTCTCTCTCTCTCTCTCTCTCTCAAAATTTCCTCTTAAGTTGTAGCACTGTAGGGTTTAATTATCTGCTTCACTACCTTTTGTCTTACTATTAATGCTTACTAATGATTGCAGTTTAACTGCTAATTTACACCTCTACAATGGGATAACTTCATTGTTTTGATGTGCAATTACCAATTTGCACCTATAAACACTTGTGATGTTTGTCACTTTTATTGTTCTCTCCCTGTGCATTTCTGTAAGAATGAATGCCTCTGCGTATAATGTAACATGTCAAATGTAGTTTGGGATATAATCATACCAAAGTAAATTTTTTAATGATCTATGCTTGAATTTATGAAAGCTCATTCCATAAAATATTTTGGCAAAAAGAATTCTAAGTCATAGCTAAGTACAATAATTCAAATAGCATGACTGGCCACCTTATAATTTAATAAACATTATATTTATAATATTATAATTTAATAAACATTATAATTTAATAAACAACCATATAAATGCTAATTTCTTTTCTTAAAAACCTTCAGTGTCCTGTCAATTTTTGTAAATAGGAACTTAGAAAAATAGTACTTAGGTGGTCTAGGATTATCTCTTTAGTGTCACACTCTAAATCTCAGAATTGGAAAACACCTAAGATTAAAAGAGAAGCCGTTAAATGGAGAGGGGGTGGATGTTTGCAGGAAGTTTATCTGATAAAGGTCTCACTTCTAAGATATATAGGGAACTGATTCAAATTTATAAGAGTAAGAGTCATTCCTCAATTGATTAATGGTCAAAAGTAGGGGCAAACCATTTCCAAAGGAAAAATTCCAAGTTATAGATAGCCACATGAAAAAATGATCCAAATTACTAACAATTAGAGAACTGAACATTAAAGCAACTCAGAGTTTCTACTCTTCACACATCAGATGGGCAAAGTTAACAAAAGGAAAATGACAAATGTTGGAGGGGCTGAGAAAAACTATAGTAATGCATTGTTGATACTGGTGTAAATTGGTCCACCCATGCTAGAAAGCAATTAAATACCAAAAGTTGCCAAACTTTGATCTAGCAATACCACTACTAGGCCTATACCTCAAAGAGATCAAAGAAAAAAGAAAAAGACATTTATATGCAAAAATATTTATAGTAGCTTTCTTCTATAGTGACAAAGAATTAGAAATTGAGGGTGTGTCCATCAATTGGAAGAATGACTGGACAACTTATGGTATATGAATTTAATGGAATCTACTATGCTATAAACAAGAACTTATGAAAGGATGGTTTCAGAGAAACCTGAAATTTGTATGAACTGGTTCATTCTGAACCAGTGAACAGAACCAGGAGAACGGTTTATATAGTAAAAACAACATTATAAAGACAAACAACTTTGAAAGTCTTAGAACTGCAATCAACCCAATGATCAATCATGATTCCAAAGGGCAGACTGTGAAGCATGCTACACCCACCTCCTGACAGAGAAGTGATGGACTCAAGATGCATAATGAGGCATACATTTTGGGATATAGCTAATGTGGGAGTTTGTTTTTCTTGAGTGTGCATACTGGTTACAAGGGTTTTTCTTTTCTTTTTTGCTTTCAATGAGGGAGGGAGGGTTGAAGAAAGAAGATAAATGCTTGCTATTTTTTTCTGAGTATTAAAAAAAAATCAAAGAAGGCCCTCTATGCCAACCTATACCTGAAGAAGAATCCTTTCTACAACGTACCTGGTTATCTAGCCTTCTTTTAAAGACTTCAGTTAACTGAAGGTGAGTGGGTTGGAAGGGTTACCTCTTGAGGCAGTCCATTCCAATTCAGCGTATTTCTAATTTCCAGGGAGTTCTCAGCTAGTGATTTTTTTTTCAAAAATTAAAAGAATATTTAGTGAAGAAGTATGACTCCCTGAAAACTGCTGCATTTCTGAAGACTTGCTGGGAAATAACAATTATACCTACTGTAAATTGAAGCATTTCCATTCTCAAAATATGATAATCATTTTCCTGGAAACCTGAATTTGGCAAAGCATGCTGCAGTTCCTGATAACCTTCTCTACTTCTCTATAATTGCTGTAAATTCTAAGAACAGCTATTGTCCTATCAGGATTTTTTAATTAGAAAGCTTTTAAGTGAATATTTTGCCCTTAGAGAAACACTGATTTTTCTAGATTTCAGATTCCATTAAGTTGTGTTTTCTTCTACCAAACCCCCAAAGAATATTCAAAAAAGCATACCTGGAACCTAATAATGTAATGTGTCCATTTCTTCCCCATTTGAAAATAGTGAAACTTTAAGTTGTCACTTAAGTCCAAGATGTTCACAGTACTAACTTAGGTAGGTTGAACTCTGTCCCTTTAGAGGAAAAGGAGAAACATTAAAATAGACAGTCAAAATGACTGATGCAGCCAATGACTCCAAAGGAATTCTACCAACCACTTTGTTTATAGATATCTAACCTGCTCAAGATTGGTGTGTTTGGTAAGCAGTATCAAGCTGTTCTGTCTACACCAGCATAAAATACTCTGACATCCTTAAGCCATCTGGTTTCTACTGTTTCGGCTATCATTGCATAGGAAGAGCTGGCCTAGCCAGAAAAGTCATATGCAAGCTTCATCTCCACAGAATACAGTTAAAGATGAGGACACAGGCTGGGAAAACAGTGTGGCAGAAACTAGGCATCGACCAACATCTTATACCATATATCAAGAAGAATGGAAGAATTTATGACCAAACAAGAGATAGAGAATATTATGAAATGCAAAATGGATAATTTTGATTATATCAAAATGAATTTTTTTTCCTTTTTCAGTTTTAAACATATTATCTTCATGAAAAAAAAAGATGAGGACACAGTAGGTGACAGTGAACTGAACTTTACATTGTTTCCTTGTATCCTTTATGTATATGTGTGAGTATGTGCATATGATTAATGTTATTCAAAAAGCCCTTTAATTAATTTAAAGTAGGAACAGCTCTCCCAGTTCCTTGAAGTCCTAAACCTAGCACAATTATTAAATGTGAATATTGGGGGAAATGTGCTTTTAAATCTGATTGCCCTATACCTATTTCAAGTCAATTAAAAAATACTTTGAATCATGTACACAACCTCATCCTAGGCACTATAGAAACACATGTCAGACATTGATCAAAGGAATTCCTTAATCAATTTGGTGAATTTACATATTGGTCATAAAGCCAGACGATCATATCTGTAAGGGAAACTGGAAATCATTTAGTCCAACTTCTTCATTTTATAGATGAAGAAATTGAGGCCCAGAAAGTTTGAGTAACTGCCCAAGGTCATTTAAGTAGCAAAGAGTCAGAAAATAGATTTGAATCAAGGTCCTCTAGCTCAAAATCCAGAAAATTTGTTGATTGCACTAGGTTTTATTGGAAACTTCAAGCTCATCTCCCAATTTCAAGCTCATTGAGGTCACTGATAATACCATATGGGCATAAGGGAAGATTTGTTTGGTTCAGGCTATTGTGAGTTTGGAGTCACACCTTTGTATCAGAACTACAAAAATGGAATTTTAATTGTAGAGTTGGCCTTTTTGTTCCCTTTATGGAAAGATTCAAAGAACAGCACAAGTGAAATCATGCTGCTTCTGACTCCATCAGTGGCTTTAAAAAGACAGAATATCATAATGAAAGTAACTTGGAAATTTTTTTAAAAATTCATCTGTAAACTTCTATTTGAACTTCTTGTAGCCAAACCAAGTGTATAATTTCTATTCATAAAATAAAGATGGCCCAGGTGTGCACAAAAAGTTTTCAATGTTTAGTTATGAGGTAGAGACAACTATTATTAGACTAATAAAAGTATTTATTCATAAAATTAATAGCAAATGATTACATGGCTAGCAAATAGAACTTACTCTGGCAGAGAATGAAGTGAACTTTAGTAATATAAATAATGAATTCCAGTAGTAATATAATGTTGGGAGTTATTAAGGACTTATTTCACATGACTGATATTATAATCTCTGTGTACTATAAATGTGGTACATTAGAAAGAGCATTGGATTTGGCATTAGCAGACATGAATTCACATATTGGAAGTTCCAGTTTTATCATTTGCATAAAAAAAATTGAACTAAATGACTTCTGAAGTCCCTTCCAGCTCTAAATCTATGATCCTAATTGGATAAAATAAAGAGAATAACAAGTTCTTTCAAAAAAAAACCCTCTATATTATACTATCTACTTGCTTTGAAAATCTATATTTATATTTTGCAAACATGGTTTCACAAACTAATGAAAGAGAATTGTAAGAACTTGAAGTCATAATTTTGGTTTCATTTTAGTGCGTAAGTCACCATTTCAGATAATACTGGGCACTAGATTGACCCAGACCACTAAAATCCCAGCTAGGGCAGTTAAGCAGTAACCTGCTAAATAGTTACCTGTTGGGCAATAACTTACTTTTCATCTGATCTGGACTTGTGATTTCATCAGTGTAGACAAAGGCAGCATGGAGGACTGAAAAAGAGCTAGTCTCCAAGTCAGTATGACCAGAGTTCAGGTTCTGTCTTTGGCTTACATTAGCTCTGTGATTCTGGAGAAATCACTGAAAGGGTCAACACTCCAGGCAACTATTTAAGAGTAGAAGCTGTTGAATCGTTGTTTATTTGTATTGGTTGAAGGAATAATTTAGTAGGAATCACACACACACACACACACACACACACACACACACAAGTAGTCACTGTTTCTCAAAATTCATGGTTTATATACCACCAAAGTAAGAGATTGTAGAATTTGAAGCTGACAGGGATCATCTAGCCCATCTATTTCATCTTACAGATAAAGAAACAGTGACTTAGAGAGCTTACGTGGTTTGCCCAAAGTCTCAGGATTATAAAGTAGCAGAGTAGGGATTCAAAACCAGGCCATTTGACTCCAAATCCAACATTATTTCCACTCCCAGGTTCCTCCTATTTGCAAACTGAGGTCAATAGCCCCTCACATACTCGAGTCATTGTAGCATGTAACAGAAATAGGTCAGTAAACTATTTAGTTAAGTAGGGTATTAACATTCTGCAAAGCAGAAGAAAGATCAATGGACTTTACAAAGTCATGGTTCCATCACTTACAAGCAACATAAGCTATGAATGATCTCTAGGATCTCTTCTAGCTCTGACCTTCTATGGTTCTGCAGTGGCAGAATTCTGATAGTTTCTCTCCTTCATTTTATATATTCTCTGAAAGGAAATAGAAGGGAATTTGATGATCTGGGAAGGGCACATAAACATGCTAAATAACTTGTATGTGTCAGTTGTCTCTGACTCCTCTTAAATTCTAGGGCCAAAGAAAGCAAGCGGGAAGGAAAGTGTCTAATGAAACAGCTTGTAGGACTTCTATGGTGCCCTTCATGCAGGATGATCACAAGGTATTAAACTTAAACACAACTCCAACATTTACCCAACTACAACAGAAGGGAAGTAAAATAAAACAAATTAGTCTAAGCCTTCAAAATGCCAAGGGCCCTATTAAGTATAAATAGCTAATAGTGTGTGTGTGTGTGTGTGTGTGTGTGTGCATGTGTGTGTGTGTGTGTACGTGCATGTATGCCTGGTAGTACACACATGCATTTGTGAAGTGTAAAAGGAAATTAACAACACATGCTGTTGTTATATACACAACTGTTTTACTGCATACAACTGGACTTAAAAGCAAATCACATACATGATAAAATACCTTTCAAATAAATATTCAGATGAGAAAATAACTGGGGTGCTTAACCCAAAACCCAACTTTTTATACCAGCCAACAAATTTATATGCCCTTATTATAGTTTGATGTAGAACGGTGGGGCAGGCAAAGACACAAAAACTTGTGTGTGTGTGTGTGTGTGTGTGTATGAGTATTTTAGTTAAAGTATCAAATAAAAGATTCACTAAACCTGACAATTTTATATGGCTAATGTAAAACTTTTTCGTTATTGTTTCATTAATAGTCTTTTTTTATCATTAGTAAGATGCAGCACTAATAAGGACATGCATGATTTCACAAGTATATTCAGAGAAAAAAACATTCATAGCAAAAGCAGTTGCTGAAATTTCTCCTTTTTTTTCCTATCTTAAATTGTGACACACATAGCCAAAACCAATTGTCTAAATATTATCAAAATTACTGATAATGTTGTAGAAATACAAATACATTCACAAACCTGCTATGTGCCTACAAGTAAGTGAACTCTAATAAGAAAGGATTATATTACTTGCCCAGGCTAAATAGACCACAAACATTTTTCCATTGGGAGTGATGCTTATGAAATTTGCAAATCCATTTTTATTTTCTGAGCCCTCCAAAAGTAAGAGGCACTTGAGGAACAGCTTTTGAAAGTATGGCCTCAGGGTGGTTGCGCTTAGAGTTGAGGGAGGTGCCAAATGAATTTGTTAACCAGCACTTATGGAATACCTACAAAGCATATGACATTTGATTCAGAATTGGGTTAGATATTTACCATTGTTTCCACTCTATATATCACAGGCTTTTGCAAGAAACTGATACAGAATGTCTAAGATTACATCTTCCTTTTTTGATCTTCTGTAAACTCATGATTATAGGTATTACCTCCACAACACCTCATTGCTTTATCACAGGATCACTAAGCTATATCAGAGGGGCTTTCAGAAGCCGTTTATTCTGACCTCATTTTATAGATGAAGCTGCTAAGTAACTTACCCAAAGTTACACAGGTAGTTAAATGTCAAAAGTAGAATTTGAACCCGGGTCATGTGACTTCAAAGTCAATCCCTTTCCACAGTCAGTCAATAAGCATTTATTAAGTGCCCAATATATGCCAGGTATTATGCTTAGCACTGGGTACACAAAGAAAGGCAGAAGTTCCATGCTGACTCCTCAAACTGCACAATTCTTCTCCATGACACTACTTAAGTTCTCCATAGAGCTATTCCTAACACATATGAAGCCTTCCTCTGACTGTTTTTATAGTAATTAAGTATCAAGGAAAGTCTACTGCCATTCAACCCTAGGTTACTAATGACTAGTCACTAGTAAAACCTTATTTTTTAAAGGTTACAAACAGCATGAAAGAGTCAGTAAAATCAGAAGAAAAAAAAGGCTCTTGACAGGCTAAAGCATTTGGGCTAAATATTCCAGTCATGGGACCCATCCCACCCAATCTTAGTGATACTTGCGATGATAAGTTTGCATCCTTCAATTGGGATCTATAGTTTGGGGAATCTATAGTTTACCCTGTTCTCAAACTTCCTGTATTTGTATATCAGAGGTCATTGATTTTACAGCTTTCTCCTTTTAGGGGATTCGTCTTCTCTGAATTTCTGCATCTTTCTGCTGCCATCATTCCAATGCAAAGATATACTCTCTGGTGTTTAGTTTAGTGGCCTGGTAGAGGAGTTTCCTCACCAGGTAGGATCTTTATACTATTGAAATTACAAGATCAACCCCTGTCCCTGGGAGGGAAAAAATTATCTCTAAACTCACTTCCAAACCTTGGGCTATTGACTGTTGGATTAGGTAGAAAATTTAGATCATATCATAGTGATCTTCCAAGCATCTCTGGCTCCAACTCCATCTTCACACAAGCATGAGGGCGCTCTCTGAAGTGTTGCATCTTCATTTTTTTCTACCAATCAGGAGGCAAGCCTTTTTCCATACTTAACACAGGGCTGTCCTCCTCTAACCATCTTGAATGGGATCTGGGTTACTATGATCATGAGTTTAGAGTTGAAAGGAAGCTTTAGAGGTCATCTAGTCTAACCCTCATTTTACAGATGAAAGTACTGAGAAAGAGAAAGGTTAAAATAATTTGTCCAAGATGACACAGGTAGTAATGATGAATTGCAATCTATCTCTGAAAGCAATGATAATCAGGCCCCAGGGATCTACCTTTTAAAGATATCATTATATCCAGATAATATTCATTAGACGGTCAACTTCTCAATTTTCTGTACACACAGTAAAAGACACCATGGTCTAGTGGATAGAGAGTTGACCTCAGAGCCAGGAAAACCTGGCTGCAAGTTTAGCCTTTGTCATATACCGGCTGGCATTAGATTCAGGAAAAGAGGAAGGCCCTGTGATCTTTCCCCTTTTTTAAAAAAAATATCTCTCTAGGTAATATTAATTGGACGTTGTTTCTTTCTTTTGGAGGAGGGGAGAGGTAAGGACTGGATCTGTGATTCCATAGGGAGCTCCCAAATGAGAAAATTCCCTCTATAAATGCAGAATGGCATCTGCATGCATGGTTTGGATCATGTCATAGTAATTATGTGTTTAGAATTGGAAGGGGCCTTTAGAGGCCCTGTAGTACAAATCTTCATTTTACAGGTAAATTAACTGAGGCCCAAAAGGGTAGACTAGAGTCCTTGAGAAGTTAAATGACTTTCCTGGGTCAAAAATTCTATACATAACATAGGCTAGACTTGAAGCTAGGTTTTCTTGGCTCTGAAGCCAGCTCTCATGCACTACGCCACACTGCCTTTTACCCTACATAGAGATAATTGGGCAAATTAATGCCCAATTAATATTACCTTGAAGAGGTGATATTTTTGAATGTTAGAAAAGATGCAGGGTCTATTTGTTGTTTGCAGTTGGAGGGAAGGGAATAAGCAATTGTTAAGCCCTACTTTGTGCCAGGCGCTGTACTAAGCTTTTTACAAATATTATTTCATTAGATCCTCACAACAGCCCTAGGAGATTCATACATTATGATCCCAATTTTACAGTTGAGAAAACTGAGTAGCTAGTAAGCATCTGAGTCTAGATTTGAACTCAGGCCTTCTAACTCCAGACCCATCACTCTTCCCACTGTATTGTTTTTGTTCAGGCTTTTGCCCTCCATAATGAAGCAAACCCAGGTAGAAATCACCAAGGCAGGAAGAAAATGTCCATGGGATGGCCAGCAGTGCCAACATGAGATTTAAATCTGGGATTGCTTTTAAAGGAAATTTTTTATAATAAAAGACAATCCTGCTAGGTACCCATCTCCAAAAGGGAATAGGCCATTTTGTCTCAGGTCCTCCCCCATTGCCAAATCATAAGGAAATGAAATTAAAGATGTGGAAATTGTGGAAATAGAATGGTTAATGACTTTACTAACCACCTTGATCTGCTTGAGTTTCCTTACTTTCCAGAGGAGGCCCTATTGACCTGGGAATCAAAACCAATCAGTCAGAAGGGAAATTGAACATCCTTCAAGCTTGACATATCTGAGATTCTTGCAGTGTTCACTTGCTGAACCCAAAAATCTCTCCAAAGTACTACAATAATTTGATTATTAATAGTCAATATCTTGTAGAGGTTCAGAGCTTGCCCACCCTTTCTTCCAAAGTCCTGATTTTAAGTTCAATTTTTCTTCAGAAGAACATAACTGATAATGAGATTGCTTCCACCCAAGCTTGCCAGGAATTTAATCTAAAGTGGGGAAGCCCATTGTGTTCTACTCAAGCTTGAGTAAGGACAAGTCTTTTGTCTAGATAGCCCAAGGCTGGCAGTGGTCTGGTATAGCTGGGAGTAGGCTGGTATAGAGATATTTTCTCTGTCTAGGGTGAAATGATGATGGCGTGACATCAGGCCCTGTTGGAAGGGTATATAAACTGTGCAGTCTAACCCCAAAGGGAGGACAGTTAAGACAGCAGCTCCCGTGCATTCATATGTATGCCTCCCTGCTTTGAGAGAAATAAATACGCATATAGCCTAATTCTGCTTATCTTTCTTGGACAGAACTCTGTCCTTTGACAGAGGGGGATGAGAGGAGAGGACATGTGACTACTTGCTTACTAGTAGGTAGGGGGTGCGATCAAAGTATATGCCACAGACTGACTCCTCTCCCAACAGACTGACTAATGCTATATTCTGACTAGCAGGTACATATGGAGAAGACAAGCCAGAATGGAAACAATGGGGGCACCAGGACTAAACCAACATACATTTCAATAGTATCACCTGGCTAGCCCTGAGGAATAATTGCAATTGATCATTTCTACTTGTGTGACCTTGGGTAAATCACTTCACCTCTCTGGGCCTCAGTTTACTCATCTACAAAATGAAGAGGTTGGAACAGCTGACCTCTAAAAGTACTTTGCAGCTTTAAACATATGCTTTCTCAGTTATGACACATACTATATCTCTAATTTGAAAAGCAGGTGCGGGGTGGGGCAGCTAGGTGGTGCAGAGGATAGAGCACTAACCCTGAAGTCAGGAGGACCTGAGTTCAAATTCGACCTCAGACCAGACACTTGACACTTACTAGCTACCCCCAATTGCCTAAAAACAAAAAACAAAAAAAAAAAAGAAAAAGAAAAGCAGGTGCCCATTTGCATTGGTAGAAGCAATCTCCCCATTTGGAGATAACTTTGCCAATGAAAACACAGATTTGCTGCCCTCCCTTCCCCCTAAATGTTTAGAATATCCTCCTACCTCCCAAAAAATTTTGACACCCTTGAAATGAATTTCCATATTTACATGGAACAGGTTACTTTGGAAATCTCATCCAAATTATGGTATTCCACACTTCTTTGAAAGTGACTTCACATGAGAATTGGTGGCCCAATATGTAACTACTCTGCTTACCCAACTCCAACATGGATTGTAGAGGCAATTTTTGAAAATCTTCCTGTGTTGCCTCAAGGCAAGAACATCAGAAAGACAGATCAAAGAGCCCAGTCACAGTAGAAAGAAGCAAGCAAACAGGGTGGAGCTTTTTTTTCTTTTTCTTTAGGCTCTGAAACAAATGCAAGCCTTCCAGGTTCCCCAAAGGAGGGGAGAGTGATTTTTAAAAGAAAGAAAGGAAAATGCCCAGCTGCCTGTCCTGAGGAAGGAGAGAGCCTTGGTGAACACAGGAGGAAGATTCACACAGACTCAAACCCCCACCCCAATGACATAGCTTTTAGAAGATTTGACTATTTGCACAACCAAAATTCAGGAATGTGTAGCTTCTCCGCTTAGTTGCTTCCCCTTCCCTTCCCCCATTTTTTGAATGTTAATCACAAAAGCTTAAAATGATGAAGTGAGCATGTGCTGTCTCACTGACAACCAAGACAAGCAATTAATGAAACTCTGGGCCGCGATATCAGCTGCCTGCTGACTTCTGCAATTGAATAAAAACTATCATAAGAATAATACAAGGACTTGCCCTTGTCCTGCTTGTCTATGTGTTTATTTAATTTTCTGTCCAGCTGACTCTCAAATAAATTGGAAACAGCTGCCATCTTTTTTTTGATTCAGTAGCTCCATTATCCCCCAGTGACATCATTCTGGGCAGGAACACTAACAATAGGTCATTATGTAGCAATTACTTTATTGATTTATGGAAGTTAAACTCCATCAGGAATATGCACATTCAAGGGGAAAAGAAAGACCACTTCTGTGTTCTTGTTAAAAAGAAAACTGAACTGCAGAGACTAGGATTATGCTGCCTAGATGGTATACTGGAATATTCATTTACCCAGGCGGGCTGAGGAGACATGAGAAGGAAAATTTCTGTTCTGGGTTTTGATTTTTTTTAAGGGGGGTGGGAAATTCTACATTTCATAATATTGTAGTAACCATAATTGAATGAAGTAATTAAATCAACAGATGATGCAGGTTTGGCTCTTATGTAATAAGAGAACTTCAGTGGTACATGGTAGTTGTTTAAAAGAAAATTCAACATAATATGCAAACTCCAGGATACGTGAGGTCTCTAATCCCCTGCAAGACTAGTCCTAAAAGTATTACTACATGGAAACATGATTTCTTTTCTTTACAAAAATTTATATCTTCTGCTTTACACTTTAGATTTGTTAAACCACTGTCCCACAGCATTCAGTCGGGTTATATTCAGAAATTTTTATTTTTATCACAATTATTATACCAAAGCTTTTGTTGTTGGGCATAAGCAACCAACATTTTTTCCCCATTATAAATGGCTGCCTAGGCTTAACATGCCTCAGAGAGCTTTGTCATCTCTCCTGACCTCAAGATAAACAAAGAAATTTAATTTCTTTTCCAGATAGTTTAATAGGATTCTAACCCTGGTGATTCAAAGTTCATTTTAAGGAAAATGGGATCTTTTTAAATGGTCATTGACAGACTTCTGCTAGTTTTCTCTCTCTCTGGCACTTAGCACAGTGCCTGGCACATAGGTACTTTGGCCTCCATCCCTATTTTTCATTTTCTTTTTTTATTGATATATTTTGTTTTGACATATCAGTCATCTCCCAACAGGCAATGCCTCCCACTATTTCTTTATTTAAAAAAAAAAGTACAAAATCAAATTATTTAAACTGACAGAGCACTTTACTTTCGACTTTTGTAGTTTACCATTGTTGAAAGGAAAATTCTTCATTTGGGCTTTTCATCCTGATTAAGGAGGCAAAACTCTGAACAAAGAAATTTTATAATAAGTTCATCAAGGTAGCAACAGGGGCTGATCACTGAAGATCAGCAATGGATTCAAGGCAGGGCCTGCTTTTACAGGTAACTATAAGACAATTCAAACAGCTCTATCTCAGCAGAAAAAGCTGAGCCTTTGCATCTCAATAACTCCCCAAGGTACCAAAAATGTGACAAAGAGCAGGTAATACAAAAAGCTGCAGACTTAGTGTCTCCTTCCCCACCAGAACCTCCCCCCAACACTGGTTGATAAGCAGGGCTGGGAAAATGGATTACTGAGTCAACATAACTTTCAATACCCTGTTAACAGAAAAGAAGGATTGTGCTAGTTGGTACAGCAGATACGGCATAAGACTTAGAGTCAGGAAGACTGGAATTTAAATCCTGCCTCAGACACTTAATAGCTATACAACTAAACAATTCACTTAACCACTCCCAATCTCAGTTTATGCATCTGTAAAATGGGTGGTTTATTGTTTTGGTTTTTGTTATATTTTTTAATTCTCTCAGTCTGTTTGCACATCTATAATAAAAGTTTGCCTGCTATGACTGGTATAAGGATCAAATGAGATTATATACATAAAGCACTTTGTAAATCATAAAGCCCTATAGAAATGTTAGGGTTTGGGTTTTTTTCAGAATCACCATTTTTTTGGGTTTTAATTCAGAATCACCATTAGCAATTGTATTTGACTTGGGCTTTTCTCTCTTTTAGTTGTTGTAGAGTATAGTCATCATTTTTTACAATATTATTTCTATTTTCTTCACTCTTCATTGCTTCATGTCTTTTTTCCCCCCAAATTCTTCACTTTATAGACATATTAGTGTTCCATTAAGTCAAAAACATAATATATTCAGTCATTCCCTAACTGCTGGGCCTATAATTTTTTTCTAGCTTTTTGCTATTATAAATAATGCTATTATTAATATTTGGGCACAGGAAGCTAAGTGACTCAGTGGATAGAGCCCTGGACTGGAATTAGGAAGACCTGAGCTCAAAACCTGCCTCTGAAACTTACTAGCAGTGTGACCAGTCTTGGGCAAGTCACTTGTTTGCCTCAGTTTCCCCAGTTGTAAAATGGAGATAATAATAACATCTACCTTCCAGGGTTGTTGTGAGAATCAAATGAGATAATATCTATAAAGAGCTCAGCATAATGACTGGCACATAATAGGTGCTATATAAATGTTACCTAATATTCTTTTGACCCCTCCCATTAGATTGTAAGCTTTCCCATTAGATTGTATGCTCCCTGAAGGCAGGGGTTATCTTTTGCCTCTTTTTGTATCCACAGCACTAAGCACAGGTCCTGGCACATAGCAGGCACTAAATAAATATTTATTGATCAACTGGGCTCATTTCTGCCACTGATATACTTAGTAACTAAACTCAGTAATGATGTTGAGGTTTAGGGGTGCTGGGACTCCAAAATCACAACACACAGGTCCTAACCAAAAGAATTCCACCCAAGGCTTCTTTCAGCCAAAGACAAGGTTTATTAGAACATCCGTCATATTGGACAGACTCTTAGGGAATCTAAGGGAAGTGATGTTGAATTACTGAGCTATTGGCTAGATTGAATCTGAGCACCTTAATGGAGACAAGATGGACCTTATATACAGAAAGACTGTGGGAGGAATCTAGGAGTGGCCAAGTAGTTTGCAGGGACTGTGAGGTAATAGAATGCCAGGGACCTGGACCTCGTGGCCAAGGGAGAATGGAGCCTAGCTGGATTAAGGGTAGGAAGTGGCCAGGGGACATAGGGAGGTAAGACAATGGAGGGCTAGACTATGTTAAGGGTAACAGAGAACTGGGAGATTGGGCATAGCCACGAAGAAAGGCTAGTTGATAGGACTATAGCCTCAGGCAAATGCCAGAGATTTGGCCATGTGGGAAAGATCTTTTCTGGGGTCCAGATCCCAACCCCATCAATGAGATTAGTGTTATAAAGTTTAGCATCTTTTCCTCCACTGGAATGTAAGCTTTTTGAGGACAGGGGCTCTTTTTGTTTTTCTTTACATCTTTACCACTTAGCACAATGTCTAGCATATATTATGTGCTTAATAAATGTTTTTCGATTGATTAGTTGTTTAAATAGAGCACTTGATGTGGAGTCAGGATGATCTGGGCTCAAATCATACAGTTATTTAGTACTAATTTAGTAGTCGGAGTAGTAGTTACTTAGTAGTAATTACCAGGTTGCTTTGTAACCCTGCAATAGTAATCTATCCTTTCTGAGTCTCAGGTTCCTCACCCATAAAATGGAGGTAATAGTAGCTTACAGGTTTGTTGTGAGGATCAAATAAGATAATGTACATTTAGCATTTCAAAAAACTTAAAAACATATATAACTACTGTATTATTAATAATATCTCATTCTTATTTTTTTCAATGTTGTTTTGGTAAATACATCAAATACTTATACTCCTTTTTTTTCTTTAATTTTCTGTGAATGATTACAGAGATTTAAAAAAACTTTTTCATATTAGAATAAGATTATCTCCATGATTTATCTCTTCTCCTCTTTCTCCTTCTCCTATTGTTATTTTTAGTAATTTCTTTTGTTTTGAAGGTATACAATACAATGCCTTTCTATGTTGTGCAATCACACTAAAGCTAAACCCAAACCCCTAATGACTCATCTCTTTCTCAACCTTCTCTCTTCTGATTCAAAGGTAGTCTAAGGTGCATGACCTGTTACATTATGAAAACTTAACAAAATTGTAAGTTTTCTCTCTCTCTAATTATCTTTTATCCCCGAGTACAACCAGGGAAATCTCTTCTTCCAGAGAAGTTCTCCTTTTGATATTGAACTATTAACTCATAGAATTAGACAAAATCACTATTGATTGTTATGTAATTTATTTGGAGTACTTACTAACATAGAAATTATAATAAACATTCAAACATCTTTGCAAGTAGAGGGGTTAGATGTAGGAATAGAGAGGACTTCTAAAGAAAGATAAAGAGATTTAAACTCTGGAAAAATTAGGGCAAAGAAAGGAGCTATTGACTGTACTTTACTCTCACCAATAGTCACAACTGCCAGTTTGGCCCATTTTAAGACCCCATCCATAATGGTCAAGCTCCATCTTCTCTCCTCTTATTCTCCAGACTGCATACTGATCTCTACCTCACTACTTCCCCTGTCTGGTGGGAAAATTTGAGTGAAAATCCCTTCCTCAAAGGCATTGAAAGCCCAAAACAAACTGAGTTCTCCTGAATATCTGTGAACTGTCTTGCCCAATAGACAAAAATTTTCTATCATGTTGAGAAGGTCCTATAAATTCTCTGATTCCAGGGAGGGTTCTCCAACATCTTTGTGTTTCTAGGTTTCAGCAACCCAGAGATATTCTTTTTTTCTATCTTGTTCTGATCTTTTTCAGTGGATTTCACATAGAAATGATCCTGGAATAAGTTGATATCCTGATGTTCTTCTTTTATATTTATTGTTTTGCTTACTATTGTAGTTGAATAAAAGCAATAGCACATAAAATTCTCTTCTCTAGGCTCACTAAAAGCTCTTCAGTACAACTCTATTAAGAGACAGGATGATGGTGATAAGGTTTACCTATTCTCATTCTCATGTGATTTTGATTTATCTTTCAATATTTATCTATATTTACAAAGATTATTATTATTATAATTTATTGTTATTGCACATAGTTTGGAGATTATGAGAATTTGCATGGGAACATCTATTTAGAATTTTATTAAGTTTTAACGGATCAATGCTATGACCAGGCAATTGCAGGTAACAATTCAATCTGACATAATGCTCCAGTTCCCATAGAGTTTCTTAGCTGTGTTCTCAAGGTTATGCTGAGGTCTGTGTGGGGATTTGTTGTCTGTCAGCCCATGAAATGTGGCAAGCTTCTGATGTGTTATTCTATCTACCAGGTCATGTCTTTTTTTGGGGGGGGAGAGGGGAGGCAATAGGGGTTAAGTGTCTTGCCCAGGGTCACACAGCTAGTGTCAAGTGATTGAGGCCAGATCTGAACTCAGGTCCTCCTGACTTCAAGGCCAGAGCTCTACCCACTGCGCCACCTAGCTGCCCTCAAGTCATGTCTTGTTAGGCATTTGGTAGGTGTAAACTTTTGTAGCCTGCAGTGATGTGTTGTACATTTCTTTACACAATTTTTATCAGTATGGCTGGGCTCCTTAAGGATGAACTATATTATTATTGTCTCACTCTTTTTATCTTTTTTGATGACATTCTAGTAGAAATGGTCCAAGGAAAAGTTTCTACCCTTCTGATCTTTTTGAGTCAATGTTCTATAGACATTTTGAATGAAATTTTTATCCTATTCAAAAGATTTTTAAAATAATTTCTAAAAGGAAATGATAATGGATATTCTTACAATAGGATCATAGCTCTTCTTAGTTATAAAATATGACAATAAATGTAATGACAGCTTCTTTGTAATTACACATGAATATTGATGTGTAAGCTCATTTTTTATAAGCTCATAAGATCAAAAAATCATAGATTTAGAACTAGAAGGGACCATAGAAGTCATCACATCCAACTCCTTCAGCTTCCAGATGAGGAAACTGAGTGACAACCATCTGAATTAACTCTGGTAGAAGCATACAGAGTAATGGGGATGCTATGTACCTCATGTTGGTTCCAGATCACCTTAATTTTATTTAGGTCTCGACACAATGGGTATAATCAAGTGAACACCCCCCTCCTTGATCCACTCTGGCTATAGTACACCCAATGAATTGTTCTTTGAGCTCCCCTGGCAACTTTTCAAGACATGTTTGAATCACTACTGAAAGGTTTGGTAATTTGGAATGATGCAACAATCTTTTGACCCCAGTGATGGCAGCAGTAGTAGGGAGTTGGATGACTAGCCACTGTGCCAAAAGAGCCACCCACTCAGGAAAATTTAAAATGAGTGGTTCTGCCTCCTGGGGTCTTCTCTTCCTTCCTGTCTTTGGAAAATGTGACATGTAAATCTCTCAGGGACTTCCAATGAGTAGGTTGGGCAGTTTTCCTTCCTGTACTCTTCTAGCTTTTATGGGGTCTTTGAATAATACACTGCCTAAGCAAGATTGAACCTGGGCCTTGAGCCTCTAGCTTCTGGCTATATAGTGTGGTGTGGCGTGGCGTGGCGTGGCGTGGTGTGGCGTGGCGTGGCGTGTGTGGTGTGGCGTGGTGTGGTGTGGTATGCATGTATGTGTTTCCATGAGCATGAACACCCAAATACCCTGAGAAATGGGCTTTTTGGAGTAACTACCTTGTCAGCTGGGGACTTCCTTGATTCATGCCAGATTGCCCGCAACAGCTATTACAATGCTTCTTGGAGAGGAAGGAAACCATCAATAGGAAGAGGAACCCAACCCTTGCCTGGCTTGCCAGAAAATATGGACCTTAAGGAAGACAGTGAAGAATTAATGGAAGGTAGAACACCTATTTAGCATTCCTACAAAACGGTAAATGTTTGAATATTTTAAGAATCAATTTCCCAAGAGTATAGAAAAATAGTTATGTTTCTTCTTCAGGTTTAAGTCTTTGTCATCGAGTTCTTGTGAATCTTCAGCGTTAGGTTTTTTTTTTTTATTGCATGTGTATGGAGGAAATAAATAGCTATATTATTCCTAATCTACACTGAACATTGAATACCATTCTACTCATCATTTTGAGAAGACCTGGGGCATTAGATCAACCTAAACTTTTGTCCCCTGGGACTCTGGAGTGGAGATTAAAGGGCCAGAAAGTTTAAAAAGAGCCTGATTGCTTTCCTTAAAGCCAGGAACCCAAGGTTGCCCCTGGTTTACAAGTATAGGTCCAGAAGTAGGGACCTCTTAGTAGGAGAGGAAAAGTGTCCTAGCCCCCCTGGGCCCAGGAGTGATTTTGTTTTGGTAAACTTGGGGACTTTTCCAGGATCTAAGGGACTGATTTCAATCAACCTTTAGTGACTAATCTCTTTCTGAGAACCATAAATATGTTCAGGGCTCATCTGAGCTTAATTTTTTTAATGAAATCTACTTGTCCTATTCTTGGGAAAATTTGGACCTCTATTTGAATTGTCCTATTCACTGGCAGGGATGCATTGGAACAAGTGGAGTGTCCTATGTTTTTCAGGGACCCCTGGAGATTTTTTGTCTTCCAGCTGGACTGCCTTAGGTATGGCCAGGGAATAGACTAGGAAATTGTATAAATTGTCTTCTGCACCACAAGGACAAACGGAAGAATTTTCACCCAGGAAAATTCATCTCTCATCATAGGGTAAAGGGATTGACTTCTAGTCAACTCATGGTTCCTAATCCCTGTTAGGAGAGAAAACTCAGAGAACTCATTTGGAACTGGAGCTTCCTTCTGAGAAGGAAACTTAGTTAACTTAATTTCTCCTTTTCTTCCCTTTTCAATTTTGTTAGTTGTTGGAGCATAATATAGTGGATAGAGAGCCAACTAAGGAGCCAGAATATATATTGGCTATTATCAAGGGGAAGTCACTTAAATGCTCAATGTGATTTACAGACTTAGGGAACTCTATAGACAGTTTTCTAAAGACTATACGTTGCAGAGAATATGTTGACTTTCATTGGTAGAGGAAGTTTCTTTAAGGGGGATTGCCTTTATCAATGAAATCATGGGTATAGTCCCTATCTCCATGCTAATTGTTAATTTATTTCAATTTCATTTTTAAAATTCCTGATGGTATGGTTACCTCTCCATACCTAGTTGTATGCAGGATACCATTGCAGAACCTACAGATATGCCTGGATCCTGATGAAAGCTCAGGTCACAGAACTACATTGTGTAGTTTCTTATATTGGCCTTCAATTCTTCCAACATTTCATTTATTTCAATTCTGATTATCTTCCAAATTGAATTATCATCTGTGCCAAAGTTGTATTATGTAATTAAAAGCTTTAAAAGCATTAAAGCTAAGAAGAATAGTACACTTTAAATAAGGGAGATTTGAACACCTCTTTCCAGAAGTAAAAGAATCATGTGCAAAAATCATCTTCCCTGCCAAGTTCAACTCTCAGGGAATTGAGGATGAGGATGAAGATGATAAGCTAGCATTGATATATCACTTTAAAGTTTGCAAAGAACTTTACAATTATTATTTCATTATAACAACCCTAGGAAGTAGGTGCTATTATTATCTTCATTTGACACATGAAGTAATCTAGGCAAAGTGACTTGCCCAGGATCACATAGCCAGTACATTTCAGAGAAATGGAAATAGACTTATCATACTAGGTTATTCGCAACTTCGTAATGTAGCCAAGTCTATAAGCAATGGTACACTTAAAAGTCTCCTAAACATTAAGGCATTAAAACCTCAGTGATTTCTCCCCATCCTACCCATAGCTGGAAAGAGACAGCCAAAAGGCATAGTGAGATAAGGAGCCCTTTGCAGATTCCTTACGTTACCAAAGGTGCTTCATGGGACAAAAGGAAATGGAACTATATGCCTTCTTGCCTCAATCACTTACTTCCAAGGGGGTCTTGTGAACATTGTCAAAAGTCTTTATTCTCCCTTCCATTCCCTGGGTCATTTGTCTTTCCCTGTGCTTACTATAAGCTTGAGGGAAAGAGAGAAGGAGAAAGAGAGAGTAAAAGAAGAAAAAAGTTGCTGCTCTGCTTTCTATGATTTTGTCCCTAAACAATTATGGAAAATTTTTAGGGAGGGAAGATACCCAGGCTTACTTTAATTTCACTTACCTTAGTTAAGGAGGGAATGTATGTGCCTATTGTGAATTATTCCTACAGAGTCCCATGATTTTCATTCTATAAAATCATATACAAAGAAAGTGTCTTGCTTCTTCACCCTAATATCATTGTATGAAATATGAAAAACTGAGTCACTACTCATACTTACAAATTCTTATAGTTCATTTCATAAATAATGGAACTGCAGTATAGGAAATCTGAGTGTTTTGCCTATAATTATGTTATTAATTATCAGAATCTAGGAGATGGAAAACCAGCTCACCCTCTTCAAATAGCCAAATCAGGGGCAGCTAATTAGATGGCACAATGGATAGAGCATTGGGCCTTGAGTCAGGAAAACCTGAGTTCAAATCTGGCCTCAGATACTTACTAGCTGTATGACCATGGGCAAGTCACTTTATCCTTATTTTCCTCAGTTCCCTCATCTGTAAAACATAGATAACAATAGCACCCACCTGTGGTTGTTGCAAGGATCAATTGAAATAATATCTGTAAAGCATTTAGTATGGCGTCTGACACATAATAGGCAATATAGAAATGCTTATCATTATTAATATTATTATTATACTGTCTCATTTTTTCATCTATCAGATTCTATATGGAGGAACTCCATAGTCCTGGTCCTTGTGGAGCAATAGGAAATCTCCTGTTATTTGCTCTGTCTTAAGCTTGTGGGACTAATATCACTGGCTAGAGGTTCTGTTCATTTCCCAATATTTAGTAGCAAATGCCCTCTAAATGAATGGTTATATTGTGCTACCGCTGTTCCATTAAAAATGAAACTAGAAACCAAAGCACAATTTACATATCCAAGAGAGGTTTATGAAGGACACAGCAGATAGATAGACTCCCAAAATAATGAAGGTGATGGAATGAAACTACCTCTCATTCCTCTTGGGTCTATCAACAGTGAAAGATAGGCAGTGTGCTTTGAAACTGATTATTCTTGTTTATAAACAGGAAGTCTCTCTTCATAGGGAGTTTATAAGTAAAGTCATTTTTGATGTCATCTTAAAGGTTTGAAACACACTAACCAGCAAGATTACAGATGGTTGAGTTCATGGACAACCTTTCTGAACTCATGATTTGTGCCTTTTGGCATACATTCTGTAATCTTGCAAGCTATCTATCATCTCAGGATGGACAGCCTGCCAGCAGGAGGAGGAGGAGGAGGCATTCAGGGAAGGAAAGGGAAAAGGGAAGAAGGACAGAGAGAACAAGAAGGGAATGGGAGGAAGAAGGGGAGGATGGAAGGAATGAAGAAAGAAAGGAAAGAAGGAAGGAAAGAAAAAAGGAAGGAAGGAAAGAAAAAAGGAAGGAAGGAAGGCAGGAGATACTATTATTTAAAATGGAAATAAGGGTAGAACCTATATAATAAGATGACTTCTCATAGAAGTTAAAAAAGGGACAAATTCAGGTGAAATTTTTAACAAACTAAGAAGTTACAAGCACTTATAATACACTTCAAAGAAAGCTGTTAACTCTGAACATACAGGCAAAAAAGGTCACAATGTGCTATACTTATAAATTATTTTCCATCTGTATTTTGTTTCCCTAAATTGGGGGTGGGGTAGGGATTGAGGGGTTTTACTCTTGTGATTGAAGTAAACAATAAGAAATAAACAGATCCAATCCCGTAAAGAGACATAGTTCATCACTTAGCCTTACTTCCAGAAGTAAAGCTATATAGCAAGGACATTGTAATTTATGAGAAGGAATATAACAAACATATATGGTACTGGTCAGCAAAGGCCACTCATAACATGCCTTCAACGATCCCCATTTTCAATTTGAGAAATAGTACCCTGGAGTCTATTTTTTGCAGGGTATGTCTCTACTAAAAGGCATGTTTAATTTGTACTAGATGCCAATAGGGGATTTGCTCACTTCAAGTTAAATTTAACCATCCCATACAGATAATTTTTAAAAATTTCAATATCAGGGAAGGCTCGCTAGAGGTGTTAAATACTTCCTAAAGGACTATTAGCCTTCTAGACCCAACCCTATATTGAGAAATTTCCTCTTCACAGTGACTAATCAAGGAAAATTGTAAGACTTAATCTACCAAGACTTCACCCTGAAATATCACCACAAATTCTCATCATTTGGTCATATCCACATGGGTTTAGAGTGATGTGGTGATAATGGGTCTAAGGAGACTAAGATTTACTCAAAGCAACTGAGTCAAAACTTTGCTGTAAACAGACTTAGGAGGAGGTGCTCACAGGCTACAAATTGCTTACCAGCTGCTATAGTTATGGGCAGGCTTTCCCACCAGTCAGTTCAAACCCTCAGGGATTTATGAGAATATTTTAAGCTAAAACAGTCCCTCCCTTTCTCATTTGTTCTGCTCTTGGAAAAATGGTGGAATTACTTTCCCCACCCCTAGCTTAAGGGTCATTCTTAAGGGTACAGTCTATAGTAAATTCAGTCACTTTTTCAGAGTTCATGGCATTTGAAAATGAGTTTTTCCTTTCTATTTTTCCCCATATGCAGAACTGAGCTAGGTACTTTAAAAGAATCAATATCACTGATCTCAAGGGTGAACTGTTTGCTTCTAAAAAGTTCCTAATTGATCATAGGACTTTAGATTAACACCACATTATAACTTCACATTTGATTATTATTTTTTCTTTTTTGATAATGTATTTATATTTTCATTGTTTGAGAGGCTCCAAAACTCTTCAGTGTTCTGGACCCCTGAATTGCTTTATTTGGCCCTGTGTATAACAAAGTTATAGGTGAGAAGTAGGAAGGAGAGTAAAATGATAAGAAGATAGAAACATATATGGGTAGATTCATCAGGGCTCTAATTAGAGTTAGAGTAGGGGGAAACTGGGACTTAGCTCTGGGTCAAAATTTGCCTATGAATGGGAACTAGAAAGACTTGTGACAGGGCTTGTATTCCTTAAAGGAAGTAGAAAGAGTCAGAACCAGGCCAGGGAGGAAGTGAACCCTTAGCTAAACAGCTGGTGACAAGATAGTGAGATTTGGGATAGAAGCAGGCTCTCATCCAGAGAGAGGTTCAATTGTCTCAACTCATCTTTAATGAGGAAGAAGCCAAGTCTGATGGAGCCAAGCTCTGGCACAGCCCTGGCTCAGAGATCTGGTCCCCTCAGTGTTAAAAATGATCACATCATGGCAGATGTCACTCCCCCAGGGAGAAAAGGGTGTAGAGACTGTGGATCCCAAGAACACATTGGCACATTGGGAATCAGGGTCCTCTCACCTATGATCAGCCTAAAGAAAAGGGGTGCCATTCAGGACAGTGTCTCACCACTCCTAGAGGACAAGCTTCTCCCCTATTCTGAAGTCATTTTCTTTTCTACAAAGTTTTAACCTCCATAGTCTTTCAAACTTTACTCCAAGGTAGTAGTGGGGTGGGCAAGATCAGGTTGAAAGTATGCTGGCAGTGGAGCCAAGACGGTGGAATAAAGTGAAACTGTTTACATTCCTACATGGAAGTATGATATTTGTAACTCATAAGACCTTCTCATTATTAGGGTAGTTAGAAGAAGTATATATACCCGGGGGGCACAGGTGTAAGTTGAATATGAAGGGATGATATCTAAAAAATAAAATTAAGGGGTGAGAGAGAGGAATGTACTGGGAGACAGAGATAGGGAGAGGTAGAATGGGGTAAATTATGTCACTTTAAAAGAGGCAATAAAAAGCTTTTACAGTGGAGGGGAAGAGTGGGAGGTGAGGGAGTGAGTGAGTCTTACTTTCAGCAGAATTGGCTCAAAAAGGGAATAACATTCACACTCAATTGGGTATAGAAATCTATCTTACCCTTCAAGAAAGTAGGGGAAAAGGTAATAAGAGAAAGGGTTGGGTGACAGAAGGGAGGACAGATTTGAGGAGGGGATGGTCAGAAGCAAAACACTTTTGAGAAGGGACAGGGTGAAAGGAGAGAGAGAATAGAATAAACACCAGGGGGAAATATAGTCTTTCACAATATGACTATTATGGAAGTGTTTTGCATGACTACATATGTATAACCTATGTCAAATTGCATGCCTTCTCAATGGGGGGGGAGAGGAGGAAGGAAGAGAATTTGGAACTCAAAGTTTTAAAAATAAATGTTAAAATTGTTTTTAAATGTAACTGGGGAAAAACAAAATTCTAAATAATGTTTAAAAAAAGAAAGTATGCTGGCTTATGTTAGGAGTTCAAAGAGTGTGAAAATAGATATGCTAACCACCTTGATTTGCTTGAGCCCCCAAATTATCCATGTAACTGAGAAGAGCTATATGAGGACTGGCTGTATTAGCTAAGATACAAAGTGGCTTGACATACCAACAGTCCTTTGTGGTGACCAGCTGGACCTGCAGAAAATCAGCAACTCTGAAGCCAAGTATGCTCATATCAGCCTTTTGATGGTTTACAGACCATCAAGAGACATCTTCCCTGTTAGTTATGGGGCTCTCAAACACATCCTCTTTTATGGTTTTTAGAGAAATCTCCTTATCTTATTGTTTGTGCACAAGCTTTGGACTGTGTGTGTAGGACTGCTTATCACCAAGAATGCTTTCTGATTTGTGTATCAAAGGGCCACAATTCTGACACCTAGAATTCCTCACTCCCCCGGTTTTCTAGATCTCCTCAATTCCCTGCCTTCCTTTGAAAAGTACATATACCTCACCCTTTCCAACTCCCCTTCCAATAAATGAGAATACTATCTCACTGTTCCACTTTGCAAGCTCCTTCTCAAGCAATAAATGTATTTATAATCTTTGTAAACTGTGATCAGACTCTGGCTCCAGGTCCCCCTTTTTGGGCCATCTTAACAGTTCACAGGTGTTTTTTTTTTTTAATTTAGCAAGAAAATACCTCAGGGTCCCTATGTTCTATGAGGGCTTTTCCATGGAAAAGAAAATACTTTTCTAAATGAAGGAGTTCTCTGCTATCAGCATAACTGGCCCCAAAACATGGGATATTAAAGTGGGGTTACTTCAGGAAGGGCAATGTAGGGCAAAATAGTCCCTCAACTCTTGTTGGAGAACCACACTTTCCTAGGAATACATACCAAAACCCTTTTTATTTCTCTCAAAGCTTTGCTCTCTCAAGCTACACAAACTTTGTTGGGAGAGTTGAAGACTGGGGCCATTGTGCCCTTGAAAGGATCAATGCCCTCCTCACCCCCAGCTCAACTGCTTGTCCTGAGTCATGAAATCATGATAACAGGAAATGGTCCTCTGGTTATATTGGTGTTTCTATTCTCCTGTGGAACGATGAATTTCAATAAGACGGTGGAAAAAGAACTGAACTTGGAGTCATAGGATATAGGTTCCAGTCCCTGTACTGACATTAACTCCACACCTCTGTATCACCCTCCTTAACTGAAATGGCTAGACAAGTGGTCTCTAAGGCCTCCACATATAGCAGCCTGTGAGTCCCTGGAAATTTTCATTCCATTGACCCCACTTTGGCTCAGCTTTAATTTTAATGATAATTGAGTAATTCTTCCTTTGTCACTTATCCTAGTTGGATACTAAGTTTTCTTTCTCTGTAAAGTGTAGGAATTGGATTAGATAATTCCTAAGATTCCTTCTAGGTCTAACATAATAATTTTGGGGAGAGATTGGTATAGAGGATGTTGTCAAGCTATTTTTCAGCTCCCTCATCCAAAGTATCTCTTTGCTTTTTTTAAATAATATTTTACTTTTTTTTCCAATTGCATGTACAAACCTAACTATTTTCTAAAAGGGTTATGACTCCACCCCCACCAATCAGGCTTCTTTAATGCCAAATCTGACCTTAGCAACTATTCATCATGAATACTTAGTTAAAATAGGAAGGTACCATATGGTCTGTTTCTGAAGACAGAAGGGCAAGGAGAGCCCCCCCGCAGTAAGTGTTATAGTATGCCAGAGTCTTTCTCCCCAAACACAGGAAAGTGTTCACCACTACCCTCTTCAAATGGGTCTTTTATGTCATTTTACTGAACAAAGTTTTTGGTGCTTTCCTGAACAAAGTTTTTTGGTACCAGATAAAAATATTCCTAGTTGTGTTCTGGGATACAGGAATAATAGCATCTAGTCCCAATTTCTGATATCAAAGACATTGCCTGAATTGTATATTTTTGCCCCTATCTCAGTTATTTATAATGTAATTCAAAGATTTTAAGAGGCAATCTTGAAATTTAAGATTGAACAGTAAGTGAGGGAAGTCAGCTTCACTCCTAATAGTAGTTTGTACCATTTTTCATACCAGGAAACAGAGAGAACCTCTAGGGTCATTTCTCACAGAGGGACTTAGAGAAGTGGGGCTTCAAATGCATCTATCCTACTATGTAGAATTTACTTCATTTTGGACCTTCTCACCTGTAGTAGGGCAGCTAATATTGGTTTCTAAATGAATATCTGGTTATTTAGTAGGCTGATACTTTTTTTTCAGTTTTTCTTCCCCTTACAGAAGTCAGGTGAGGTGTTGTTTTTTTTTTCCTTTTCCCCCTTTTATCTAGACCTGTGATGTTCTTTGATGTAGGGTGCTCCTGGTATGTACAATTCTTCTATCAATGCAAGTAAGCAAATGTTTTACAATTTACAGTCTTTGAGATTTGCCTAGAGCGCTTTAGAGGTTGTGACTTTTCCAGGGTCACAGAGCCAGTATGTGTCAGATAGGGCTTGAACTCAGGTCTTCCTGATTTTGAAGCCAGCTCTCTACACCACACTGTAATGCAACTTTAAGACTTGGCTTAACTTTGTCCTATTTGGACATGCAAAATATTAAAACAAAAAAATCCCATGTAGATGATTCTATGAAGCCCTAGAAAAATTATGCAGAAGAGAAAGCACTGAATTTAGGAATCAAGAAATTTTAATTCTACTTCTAACTTTACTATTAGTCATTTATGTGACCTTGGGTAAGTCTCTATAAAGAGTCAATGATGTTTTTCACTGATGAAAATATAATACCAAGCCAAAGGAATCTTGTTACTGATAGAAAAAAAAATGAAACAGAAGATAATGACCTTCCCATCTTCCCTTGCTCTTGTGTTTCCTTGGATTTACTGACATGCTAAACCAGAGAACATCTTGGAAATGAAGTAAGAATATGTATGTCCACATTCATGTGAAAACCTCTGAGGTTTCAGTTATTATTATGACTTTCATAATTTTATTATCATTTAAGCTTTTCACAGTCTACCTTCCACAAAGAACAGCATGATGGCATTCCCCAGAGAATATATGCTACCTCAGAGAATCAAAAGGGTGATCCTACATGTGTGTTCTCCATAACTATTCCATGGTTACATGGATTCGTGATATATGCCTCTTCATGTAAGCTACTTTTGAATGTACCATCCATCTGTGGTCCATGGTCATACATGTTCCTTAGTAATGAGTGTTACATGTACATGTGCTTTCCCAATTGGTGTGATAGCACATGGAAAAGTAAACTCTACATAAAAATTGAGGAAATCTACTCTTGTATCATTTACTATGCAATTTCATTAAATGTACTTATTGCAACTCCAAAAGGGTAAAAATAATTGTATCTAGCCCTAAGCTGTGATTGGTAGAACTTGCTGTTTGAGGTAAAAGGTCTTGGGACCACAACTAATTTTATTTTGAGTTTGAATTTAGATATAGTTACCTGATCTGATAGAAAGGCCACAAGCTACTCAGAGGGAATGTGATCCTGCTATAGATGGAGGTTTGCTTCTGGGAAAAGCCAAGAGGACAATTTTAGCCTCAATCTAAGATGGGACCCTCCTGGCTCAATTTCCTCACTGTCTTCCTTTGAATAGGAATGTTTCCCACCTGGCTATTCCCAAGTATGGCTATGAGGTGAAATTGATAACTGTGACCTTTGTCTGAATTCAAACAGAGCTAAGGATCCTGTCATATCTGGCATAATTGTGGCCCTATTTTTTTCCTTTTAAAGCAAGTTTCTATAATTGGAGCAAGTGGTCCATGAAAGATATAAGCACAATGTAAGTATGTGAGATCTGCTGTTTTCAATCTGAATGTGCAGTCATTCCATATCCCAAACAACTGGGTAAATTAGTACTTGGACTTGTCATCTGCCTACCTGCATAGTCAAGTGTAAAATTAAAAAAGCCCTGGAATAGAAGATTCTTTCTGAATGAGATGGGAATAATTAGACAAAGGGGAAAGAAGTTTGTGAAACAAAGGTTTGTTTGTACACAATGTTAATCATTATCCCATAGACTAAGGCTGGGATACATCCGAGCTACTATAATAAAATGTGTGTTTCCTCAATAGCATCTGATCTTCCTAAAGGAATTTGAATGATTTGAGTCAAATGGAAATTTTTGGAAAAGTAACAAAATCAGATAATGCTATATGTAAAAAGTAAATAATAGCATTATGGGACTCTTGGTTTCTTTCTCCTTAATTCTGGGGCCCTGAATATTAAACTTGGTTGTCAGATTTGTGTCTTCCAGACTACATGCCATTCACCTACATTTGGTAGCCCATATCCATCCATCATCTCCTATATGTGGCCTATGCTCAGTTCCAATCAACCTCTTCCCTGGGACCCATCGAGGCAGGGACAGCTCTATGCCCCTTTTCAGCCTGAAGAAGCTACAGAAGCTGAGACCTTCATTCCTGTTCCCAAATGAATTTGGGCCCCAGTTCTTTGAGGGGGGAATGATGGAATCCTAACAAATTTGCCCCAAGCCCCAACATTCCAACTTCCTTATGGGTCCCACTGAATAGCAGGAATGTCCTAATTTAACCATATAATCTGGCTTTAACCACACCTTGGGCCCCCAGACTCAATATAGCCACTGCCCCTAGGTAGCTACTTCCCCCAGATCCAATTCACACATTTGAACAGGTGTGTTCTTGTAGTCAACCACAATCACATCATCCATTTAGCTCAAGACAGTACCACAATACCTCACTATCCATCTTGACCAGACAGGACCACAATAGCTAGCCAATCAGAAAGCAGCACAGCCAGGATGTTTGATCACTGAACCATAAAAAGGACCCATCCCCATTACCTAATCCCTTAACAAATCCCTCTTGCTTTTTTAATATTCATAATTTCTATTGTATAATCAGCATCATTACACTATAAATCTGCCTGTGTTGTCTTACTTAGTTGCTGGTTCCTCTTGGAACCTAGCCCACTTCTGAGGGGTACCATCCTTAATAAATGCCTACACTCGGATTGGAGGTGGTCTGACTCTGAATTCTTTGAGATGGTTCTACCACAGCACATTGTGAAACTGCAACAACAGGTGGATTTGAGAATCATCAATATAGAGACTGTAATAAAATCTATGGGAGCTTATGATATCACCAAGTGAAATTGTAAAGTAGAAGAGAAGAGGGCCCAGGACAGAACCCTGCGGGACATCTGTAGTTAAAGGACATGAACTAGAAGAAGATTCAGCAAAGACAGAAAAAGAACAGTCGGGAAGAAACCAGGAGGGAGTGATATCCTGAAAATCTAGAGAGAAGAAAGTTTCAAGGAGGAGAGAATGATCATCACCAAAGGCTGCAGAGAGGTCAAGGAGAATGAGGATTAAGAAAAGGTCATTGGATTTGTCAACTAAGAGACCATTAGTAACTTAGAAACATTCAGACAGAGGTCTGTCTTTCAACCTAATGTAAATTTTGTGTATCTTTAACCTCTGGCCTCCTGATGTTTGAGGCGAAAGTCAGGACCTATGAAATGTTCAGGTGAAAGAAGCAAACACGACAAATTACAGTGTTTATTGCTGTATAGGTATGGGAAAAGGAGGGGTGTGACTGAGGAAAAAAATAGTTGTTGGAAGGAACTTTCCTCAGTCCTTGAAGAAGTAAAACTAAAACTTCACTCCAAATCTGTTCTGAGATGCTTGCAGTGTCTGATGGCCCTCCCCAATATCTCCTCCTTTGCTACAGCTCAGTCCTCTTTGAATCTCCCCATTCCACATAGGATAGCTTTTGGCTTTAGCATATTTTTATCATATTAAAAATGTTTCTATAATTTTTTCTTTGGCTCATATTTAAAGTTCTTCATAGCCTGGCTCCTTTCTACCTTTCCATTCTTGTTATACTTTGTTCCCTTCCACAAACTTTAAAAATCAAATACACTGTCCTATTTGCTGTTCCTTACACATGACATTCTACCTCTCACTTCTGAACCTTTTATACTGGCTGTCCTCCATGCAGAGAATACACCTCTCCTCACCTCTGTCTCTTAGTTTCTCAGTCTTCCTTCAAGACTCAGCTCAAATCCTAGCTTTCCCAGCCTCCCTCCCCAATATTAGTAGCTTCTTCTCAGAGATGATGTTCCATCTATTCTTTTTATATCTTGTATGTAGCTATTTACATGTTGTCTCCCTGATTAGAATGTTCTTTTCTTGAAAGAAGGCCCCTTTTTTTTCTTTTCTTTCTTTCTTTCTTTTTTTTGTTTTGCCTTTCTTTATATATCCAGAGCTTAGCTAGGGCAGCCAAGAAAAAGGCATGGAGAAAGCAGATGATACTCAAAGCCTTTCCAATATGGCAGAACCTGCCAGATTTGAACTCAGATCATCCTGACTCCAGGCTCAGCACTCTATCCACTAAGCCACCTCGCTGCCTCCTAATGATGGAAAGAAAGGAGGCAAAGAATCAGAGAGAAGAATTTCAAGTCCCTGGGTCATAGGCATAGCACAGTTACAGGTAATGATGAAATCTAAGGTATGATAGTTCTTACGGGTGTCTGAGATACAATGAAAATATTAGTCATGTATATTGAGAAAGTAGATGATATTTGAGTATATATATATTCATATCTCTAGGTATGAGAACATGGTGGTAATGGTGAGAAATATGGTAAGTCAGTACTGAACTTTCAAGGAAACAAAGAATAGTCTAAAAAAACAGTGCGTAACTTCAAGGTGCTATATGGGAAATATAAGCAGATGGAATGAACCTCAATGCAGGAGAGATTGCTAAGTGATAATAACAAAGCAATAATCTAGAAAAGTAGGGAAAACACAGAGAATGCAGTAGGACTGATATATCACAAGGAATGATAAAAGTGGGTCCCCACTAGCATGGCCAAGGATATAGTGTCTTCTAGAGGGCTACTGGTTTCCTCTTGCACAAGAATATGCAAACAATGTGAAGTTAAGAGTTCTAGAATGAAGGGAAGATAGTTAACAACCAATTATTGGTTTCAGAGCAAAATATTGCCAATTTGAAGCCCATAACATCATTCACAAATACACCCTCAAACCAACTTTTTAATGATGAATTTAGTTAAGGAAAGACAGAAACCCCAAGATACTTGCTCCATAGAGAAAGACCATGTGATAATGATGAGAAGGCTATCAAATGGGTTGAGGGTGGGGCTGACCATGGAAGAGAACAGGTGAAAGGGGAAAGAGAATTTACATCCAAATTTCATCAAATCTGTGTAGCTGAAGGAAAATATAATCTGGAGAGCATCCACAAGTTGACAACCATGAGGATGAAGAACTTCAGGTATACCTATGACGATTGATGGAAGGATCTGAGAATACTTAGTCAGATGAATAGAGATGTATGAAGGAATATTATAGCTATTTCAGGAATCTGAAGGACTCACAAGTGGCAAAGAAATTAAACATGTCGTCTTGGCCCCAGAGAACAGAAATAGAAGGAATGGATTGAAGTAGTTGCAAGATGGTAAATTTATATTTGATGGAAGGAAAACTTTCTAACATTTGGAGTTTGCCCTTGGGGAGCTTACAATCTAGCTGGCAGAATTAACATATACATATAGAGTTACATACAAAATAGAAACTAGATAATTTTAGATAAAAGGCACCAGCAGTTGGTGGAAATCTGAAAGAACTTCATGCTTCAGCTGAGACTAGAATGAAACTGGGGCTTTTTAAGAAGTGGTGATGAGGGAATAAATGGCTGACAGCCAACACAAACGTACAGAGAAAAGAAATGGAGTGTCATGTGTGGAACAGTAACAGGCCAATTTGATAGGACTGTCACTATCACACACTGTAGTATGTTTTCAAATGGGAACAACCTATACTAAGGCTAAAAAGGTAGAATGGGGCCTGGTTGTGAAGGGCTTTAAATATCAAACAAAGGAGTTTATGTTTGATCCTAGAAATAATAGAATTTTTTTTTTTGGAGTTTACTGAGTGTATTGAATGGAATGACATGGTCAGAACTGTATTTTAAGAAAATCGCTTTGGAATTTGTGTGAAGGATGGCTTGGATAAAGAAGAAATTTGAAGTAGGGAGACCAATTAGAAGGCTATTACAATGCTCCAGGTGAGAGATGATGAGGGCCTGAGTTAAGATGGTAGTCAAGGGAATGGAGATAAGGGGACATATAAGAAAGACTAGAAGCAAAAGTGATCAGTGTGGATATGATGGGGACATGAAGTTGGGGTGGAAGAAATATGACCACTGTACCTGAGAACTTGCCATAGGAAAGATAAAATCCCAACATGTTCTGTTATGTCCTCTAGGAATCAGGAGAGTAGATTTCAAAGTTAAGAAAAAAAGATTGGTACTATACCTTGCACTAAAATTCCACACAGGTAGGCAACCTCAGAAGAATGAGAAATTTTAAAGACTCAAATTCTGATAACAGAAAGACAGAAAAACAGAAAGGTAGAGGACGGTGACGCGCACAATTCAATTTTGTTTCTGCTTTCTCTGCCAAGATGAATGATGATTGGACTGAAGAGTGCAGGTAAAAAATGGTTAATGGGAAGGTTCCACCGAAGATAATTATGGAGCTAATGAGAAAGTACCTTATTGTCCTTGATGAATTCACATCATCAGACACAAATGAATTACTTCTTAAGGTACCAAAAACATTGGAAGACGATTGGTCACATTGTCAGTGCTATTTTTGAAAGCTAAAGAAGAAGGGCCTCAAGATCATGTCACATGGATATTAGTTTCAGGAATGGGGGATATTTAGCCTGTAGAAGAGGACAGGTACCAGCCTTAATTCCAAAGAGATGGGATCATAATAGTTATTTTCAGATATTCGGAGGACTGTCTATTTGAACAAGGATTTGATTTGTTCTACATGCTCCCAAAAGGCAAAACTAAGACACCTGAGTGGAAGTTTCCAAGTGTCAAATTTTGGCTTGGAGTAAAACTCTTTTTTAAAGAGAAAAACTCTTTAGCAATTAGAACTTTCAAAAAATGGAATGTTTTGCCTTAGAAAGTTTAATTTTTTTTATTTAATTTTTTAGATAAACAAAAAAATCTATTTTCTCCCTCTTCCACATTCCTCCTAGAAATTTTTTTTTTTAAATCTCGTAACAAATACCTATAGTCAAGCTAAATAAATTCCTGAACTGGCAACACCCAAAAAATATGTCTCAATGTTTCACATGGGTCTTATGAAATTGTTGTTGGTTGTTGCACTAATCAGAGTTCTTAAGACTTTCAGAGTTGTTTGTCTTTACAATGTTAGTGTAATTGTATAAATTATTCTCCTAATTCTGCTCACCTCATTCTTCATCAATTCATACAAGTCTTCTCAGGTTTCTATGAAACCAGCCCCTTCATCATTTTTTACAACACAATAGTATTTCATTACATTCCTATAACATAATTTGTTTAGCCATTCCACCAAGTAATGGGCACTCTAAGTTTCTTCATCACCATAAAAAGAGCTGCTACAAATATTTTTGTACACATGGGTCTTTTTCCTCTTTGTTTGGATTACTGACTTAGTAGCAGCATTTTTGGATCAAAGGGAATACATAGTCATTTTTAAGGCATAGTTCCATATTGCTTTCCAGAATGGTTCAATCAGGCAGCTAGGTGGCGCAGTGGATAGAGCTCCAGCCTTGGAGTCAGGAGGACCTGAGTTCAAATTTGACCTCAGACCAAACACTTGACACTTACTAGCTGTGTGACTCTGGGTAAGTTACTTAACCCCAATTGCCTGAAAAAAATGGTTAGATCAATTCACTGCTTCACCAACAGTGCTTTCCCACAGGCCCATCAAATATTTGTCATTTTCCTTTTTTTTTTTTTGGTCAACTTTGACAATTTGATGAGAGTGTGGTAGGACCTCAGAGTTGCTTTAGTATGAATTTCTTTTTTTTTTCTAAATTGAATTCTCATTTTTTATTTTTATTCATTTGAACTTAAATACGAAAAGACAAAAAAAAGAACATTTCTATGTACACAGCACAATATAAAAAGAGGATTCAATATAAAACCATGAATTTCCATTTCACAGTTTACTTTTTTTTGAAAGACTATGTAATAAAAACTATAATCATTTTCAAAGCTTCCCTGCTTTTCTGTGCTTCTTTCTAAGTTTTCTTTCATTTTCTGCTGTGCACTTTTTCCCCCTCTCCCCCTCCCCTGAGATTACCATTAACACCAATATGTGTGTATACATATACATATACATACATACATACATATGTAAACTATACTATACATACTTCTATTTATCAGTTCTTTCTCTGGAGGTGAATAGCATCTTCCTTCATAGGTCCATTGTAGTTGGTTTGAGATTTTATAATATTTAAATGGCTTAGTAGTTCAAAGCCATTCTTAGAACAATATTGGTGTTACTGTGTACAACATTCTCTTGGTTCTGCTCATTTCACTCTTCATTATTTCATGCAAGTCTTTCCTTTTTTTTCTAAAATCAACCAGCTCACCATTTCTTATAGCACAGTATAATTCCATCACAATCTTATACCACAACTTGTTTAGCCATTCCCCAAAGGATGGGCATCCCTGCAATTTCCAGTTCTTTGCCACCACAAAGATAACTGCTTTAAATATTTTATAACATAAGGTTTTTTTTTTTCCTTTTTCCCTAATCACCTTGGGAAACAGACCTAATAGTGGTATTGCTGGGTCAACAAGTATACACACAGTTTATAACTCTTTGAGCATAATTTCATATTGCTATCCAAAATGGTTAGATCAGTTCACCATTCCACCAACAGTGAATGTATCCCAATTTTTCCACACCCCTTCCAAGATTTGTCACTTTGCCTTTCTATCATCTTAGCCAATCTGACTGGTATAAGATATCTCAAAGTTGTTTTTATTTGCATTTCTCTAATTTGCTGCATCACATAGTAGTAGTTTATCACTAGTAACTAGTGATCTAGAACATTTTTTCATAGGACTATATAGAGTTTTGATTTCTTCATTGAAAAATTGCCTGTTCTTATCCTTTGACCATTGAAATTATCCATTTTATACCTTACAATGCTGTCTATCTCCTATTCATAAATTGTTCTAAACATAAGTCTGATAAGTAATATTGTTCCACTGTAGGACTCCTTCTTTGTCTATTATTCCAAATAATTCATTTAATATTAGAATTAGTTGATCTTTATATGTCTGGTAGAATTCACTTGTAAATCCATCTGGTCCTGATGCTTTTTTCTTAGGAAGCACATTTCTGGCCTGTTCAAGTTGTTTTTCTAAAATAGGTTTATTTAAATGTCCTAATTCCTCTTCTATTAATCTAGGCAGTTTATGTTTTTGTAAATATTCTTCCATTTCACTTAAATTCTTAAATTTATTGGCATATAATTGGGCAAAATAACCCCTTACAATTGCTTTGATTTCATCTTCATTAGTGGTATATTCTCCCTTTTCATTTTTAATACTAGTAATTTGGTTTTCTTCTCTCTTTTTATTCACATTAACCAATGGCTTATCTATTTTATTGGGGTTTTTTTTCATAAAACCAACTCTTTATTAATTATTATTCATTATATAATTATATTTTAACATAATTTTATAACTTCTATATATTTATATATAATTTATAAATTTTATAAATATAAATTTAACATTATGTAATTATATCATATTATTAATTCAATGGTTTTCTTACACTTAATTTTATTAATCTCACCTTTAATTTTTAAGTTTTCCAATTTGGTATTTAATTAGGGCTTTTTAATTTGTTCTTTTTATTTTTTTAATTGCATACCAAATTCATTGGTCTGCTCTTTCTCTATTTTATTTATATAAGAATTTAGACATATAAATTTTCCTCTGATTACTGCTTTTGCTGCATCCCATACATTTTGATATGTTGTTTCATTGTTGTCATTCTCTTTAATGAAATTATTATTTCTATTATTTGTTCTTTAATCCATTCATTAATTAAGATTAGATTGTTTAGTCTCCAATTAGTTTGTAATCTGTGTTTCCATGGTCCATTATTGAATATAATTATTATTGCACTGTGATCTGAAAAGGATGCACTTTATAGTTAAATGCAGAAAAGCAGAAATATTAAGTTTTTATGCCTAACATATGGTCAATTTTTTTATAAAGGTACCATATGCTGCTGAGAAAAAGTTGTATTCCTTGCTATTCCCATTCAATTCTCTCCAGACAGCTATCATATCTAGTTTATCTAAGATTCTGTTCACCTCCTTCATTTCTTTCTTATTTATTTTTCTGGCTTTATTATTAGATAATCCTGAGAAAGGAAGTTTAAAGTCCCCCACTATTACAGTATTACTATGTATTTCTAGTTGTAATTCATGTAACTGTTCCATTAAAAATGTTAATGCTATATCATTTGGTACATAAAGGTTTAGTATAGATAATGCTTTGGTACATATAGGTTTAGTATAGATAATGCTTCATTATCTATAGTACCTTTTGTCATAATGTACTTTCCTTGTCTATCTCTTTTAATTGAATCTATTTTAGCTTTAACTTTGTCTGAGATCATGATTGCTATCCGTGCTTTTTTTCTAACCTCAGCTTTAGCATAATAAATTTTACTCCAGCCCTTTGTTTTAACTCTGTGTGTATCTCTCATTTTAAATGTGTTTCTTGTAAACAACATATTGTCAGATTCTGATTTTTAATTCATTCTGCTATTTGTTTCCATTTTATGAGTGAATTCATTCTATTCACATTCTAAGTTATAATTAGTAATTGCACATTTCCCTCCATCCTCCTATTAGACATTTAATGGGAGACATTCTCCTATTTTTCCTCTCTATTATCCTTCTCACCCTTTTTACCCTATCCCTCCTCACAAGTCTGATTTACTTCTAATCACTACCTCCCTAATCCACACCTTTTTTAAAGAATCCCTCTTCTCCCCTTACCCTCCTATTCCTTAATTTACTCACCCCTCTAAGAATCCCTCCCTTATCCTCTCCCCCTACCCTTCTACTTCTTGATCAATATGCTCTTCTAAAAGTCCCTCATCCTACTATTTCATTATAAATTTAGAAGACTTTTATACCCTTCTAGTTGTGTCTGATATTCCCTCTTTAATGCAGTTCTGATGAGATAAGGTTCCAGCACTACCTCCACCCCCACCTGCTTCCACTGTAACAGTTTTTCCATTCATGTCTGTCTGTATGAGGTAATTGTTCCATTTTACCTCTCCCTACACAGTTTTATTCTTTTAGAATCATACCATCATACTCAATTCAACCCCAAGCCTTCTATCTATGTATGCTCTTTCAAACTTCCCAAGGAATAATTCTTAAAAGCACAGATAGCATTCTCCCATATAAGAAGTAAAGTTTGACCTTATTGAGTCCCTTATAATTGGTCTTTAATGTTTACCTTGTTTCTCCTAGATCTTATGTCAAATTTTCCACTGAATTCTGGTCTTTTGGGAACAAATACCAAGTCTTCCAATTCATTAAATATCCTTTTTCATTCAGGATTATACTCAGCTTTGCTGGGTATGTTATTCTTGGTTGCAAACCCAGCTCCTTTGCTCTTCAAAATACAATGTCCCAAGCCCTCTGGTCTTTTAATAGAGAAAATGCTAGATCTTGTGTTATCCTGACTACAGCTCTAAAGTATTTAAATTGGGTTTTTTTCCTTGTTGCTTGTAGTATTTTCTTCTTAACCCGAGAGCTTAGAAAAAACTTGGCTACAAGGGTCTTATGGGTTTTCATCTTGGGATCTCTTTCAGGTGGTTATTGACAGATTTTTTTTTCTATTTCTATTTTACCTCTCATGCTAGAACTTTGGGGCAATTTTCCTTAATGATTTATTGTAATATTATATTCAGAATCTTTTTATCATAACTTTCAGGTAATCCAATTATTCTTATATTGTCTCTCCTTGATCTGTTCTCTAGATCAGTTGTTTTTCTAATGAGATGTTACACATTGTCTTCTATTTTTTCATCTTTTGATTCTGTTTTATTATTTCTTGGTGTCTTATAACACCATTATCTTCCCCTTGCCCAATTCTAGTTTTTAGGGAGTTATTTTCTTAAGTTTTTGGATCTCTTTTTCCAATTGGTTGACTTTCTTTTCATAATTTTCTTGATTTTCTTGATTTTTAAAAATTTATTTATTTATTTTTATTTTTTATTTTTTCCCTAATTTTTCTTCAACCTCTCTTATTTAACTTTTAAAGTCCTTTTTAAGCTTTTCCAAGAGCTCTTGTTGGCCCTGTGGCCATTTTTATTTGATGTAGAACTGTTTTTTTTTAATTTCACTATCTTCTTTGGAGTAAAAACCCAGATCTTCTCTATCCCCATAGTAGCTACCTATGGTTGGGTTCTTTCTCCTTTACTTATTCATTATTTATTTTTAGTGGCTTGTTATTATAGTCAGGTTCTAGTCCCAAAGTATGGGGGTGATGCCTCAGCCTTCAAATTTTTCATACTGTTGTTTTCTAAATACTGTCTGGGGGATTGACCTTGGGCACTCCTTTCCACCCCTGAGCCATAGCTAGGGCATCTAGTCATCAAGTCACTACAAGCCACTGCTCTTGCTTCCCTGGGATCCCTATGGCAGCTGCATACTTCAGCTTTCCCTCTGCCCTGGAACTGAAAACAGGGACTCAACTCTCCTGCAAGTGCCCACAACTAGTAGAGTCCCCACCCTTCTGCTACCACACTCACTGGGTGCATGCTTGTCCCTCCCTGCCCACAGCCATATCCCAGGAGCATATTTGGTCAGCACAACTGGATCTGGTATCCTGCAACAGTGGAGGTTCCCTCAATCTTCCCCTACTCAGCTGTTCCACCCCCACTTTGTCTGTGAAGTGAAAGTTCTGAGGCTGCAGCCAGATCCAGCTACCTCCAGGGCTTGTTTTTGTTGATTCAGTGGAGGCTGCCTAGAGGAGTTTGTACTTCAATCGGGCCAACCTATATCCGTAAGGTTCTCCCAAGCTGTCATAGGAGTTCAACTCATTTACTCAGACTTTTAATTATTTCTGCCACTTTGAGGCAATATTTTATCTTGTTGGTGGGAGAAATTTGGAAAGCCCAGTATTTCCTATCTTATTGTGCCATCTTCCAGTATGAATTTCCTTATTAGTGATTTGGAGCATTTTTTTTTCCTTATAGCTATTGATAGCTTGGATTTCTTCCACTGAAAACTGCCTGTTCATTTTTTGTTTTTTGAGTACTCATCTATTAGAGAATGCCTTATAAATCTGAATCATTTTGCTATATATCTTGGGAATGAAACCTTTATCAGAGAAACTTGCTGCAAAGATTTTCCCCCCAACTACTTGCTTCTCTTCTGATTTTAGCTTCTTTTGTTTTGTTTGTGCAAAATAAGATCTTATTTAATCAAAACTGTCCATTTAATTTTTTGTGATCCTCTCTACTCTTTGGTCACAAATTCTTCCCCTTTTTTATAGATCTTAAAGGGAATTTTTACCTTGCTCCTCTATTTGTTTATGATGTACTTTAGGTTTGCATGAACTCATTTGAAGCTTATCTTGATATTCGGTGTCAGATGTTGGTGTTTAATTAGTTTCTGCCAGACTGCTTTGCAGTTTTCCCAGCAGTTTTTGTAGAATGGTGAAATTTTATCCAGGCAGGTATTATGTGGGGTCACTCACAGCTCCACAGGGTTTGCCCTTGTCCCTCTCTGGACACATGAAATCCTTCCTTCCATCCCCACTCCTGCCTCCATATCAACTCCATTTCAGTGAAATTGAACCCCTGATTTTTATTTTTCAAACCATATTCTCTATCCTCCACTCACTGCTCCCCATTTCCACCTCCTCCAAGCCAAAACCCCAACCTCCTACTCTAAATCTGCCCAACATTTTCACTGTGACTTCTGGAATGGCTTCTCCCATAGGTAACAAGTTAGATTTCATCTTAAAGTTTTTCCTTTTTTGTTTGCCCCATCTTCTTGTACATCTTCTTGTACATATACTTGTACTTCTTGTACACTTCTTACACACAGCTTCCCAGACTGCCCTTTCTAGAATTAATTGCACTTTCATTTCACTCATACCCCTCCCTAACTCACTGATCAAAGTGGGATAACCCTTGCTCCCCATTGCCATTTCCAGGGTCTCCCTTTACTACCCAGTACTCATTAACCTCTCCTCGTTTGAGGTTCATTCAATCCATATTTATCACCCTCACAAGATTTTTGCGGCTACTATTCACCAACTCCCAAGACACTCCCCTTTCCTCAATGATTCCATTGACTGGTTCACAGTCTCTCCCCTTTCCACCATAATCCCCTAAATTCTTGCCCTCATAGTAAGGGATTTCATTATCTATATTATTACTCCCTCAAATATCATAATCTCCCAATTCCTCAACTTATTAATTTCCCATGACCTATTCCACCATCCCCACCATAGCTACATGTAGACGGTCATACTCCCGATTTTGATTTCACACACATGTTCTACATCCACATTCATGAACTCTGAAATCCTTTATTTAATCATAATCTATTGTCATTCTACCTCTTCCTCTGCCTTGCAATTCCAAACCCTTTTTTTTGTCCTCACCACAGCCTCCAATTATTAGTTCTTCCACCCATTAATTCTTCACTAGATCATCATCCCTACACTGGATACACTCTCTTCCCTTGCCCATCTTGACCTCCAGGTGAATCAGGCCCCTTGCCCCTTTTAGTGCTATAGAAAAGCTTGCCCTTCCAAACCCCAGCCCTGTATTGCTCTCTCTCTCTGTCCCTTGCTTTCACTGCTACTAATATGTTGCTCAACGAATCTGGAGAAAATCATGAAATTGTACTGACTGGGTCTACTATAAGTTAATGTTACATAATCTCAAGTAGGCCATCACTGAGGTAAGACAATCCTTTTATAACCCCCCCCATTACTTCACTAACCCATTCACCAGAAACTTTTCTAAACCTTTCATCCCCCACAAAATGTCCTGTGGCTCCCATTACCCCTACATTCAAAATTAGAAGCCTTGCCTCATCTTTCACTGGAAAAAGACAGAGAAAAAGAGGGGGGGGGCATTTACAGGGAGCTCCCTTTTCTCTTTTTTTCATCTCACATCACTCAAATGCGTTCTGCTACAATCTCTTTCTTCACCCTTGGTTCAGATAAAGAGGTGGCCTTTCTTCTTACCATAGCTTTTTGTGAACAAGTTATTCCATTTCATCCTGCCTTTTCTAGTTCATCACCCCCTCTGTAATCCCTGCTCTTTCATACTGTCAATCACCCTCTTCTTGATATTCTCTTTTCTCTAGATTTTCATGACATTGCTCTCTCCTGGTTCTCTTCCTATCTTTCTAACCACTCCTTTGCTATCTCCTTTGCTGGATCTTCATTCATGTTCTATCCACTAACAACAGGGATAGGGGTCCCCCAAATCTTTACCTTTGTCTCTCTCCTCTTTTCCCTCTCTACTATTTTACTTGGTGATCTTATAATCTCTCATGGTTTCAATATCATTTCTACCAAATGACTTTCAGATCTATTCATCAAGCTCTAATCTGTCTCCTTACCTCTAGACTTACATCTCCAATTGCCTTTTAGACATTTTAAGCTGAATATCCAGTAGACATCTTAAATTCAACATGTCCAAAACTGAACTCATTATCTTCCCTCTTAAATCCTCCCCTCTTCCTAGCTTCCTTATTACTGTCAAGGGTACCCCCCTCCTCTCAGTCACCTAAGTTTACAACCTAGAGCTCATCATGGACTCCTCACTCTCTCTCAATCCCTCTATTCAATCAGTGATCAACTCCTATCATTTCTTAAAATAATATTGCTGTTACTGTATACAATGTTCTCTTAGTTCTGCTCATTTCACTTTTCATTATTTCATGCAAGTCTTTCCATGTTTTTCTAAAACCAACCTGCTCATTATTTCTTATAGCACACTAGCATTCCATCACAATCATATACCACAACTTGTTCAGCCATTCCCCAGTTTTAAGAACAACTTTGAGTGAATAAGTTATTTTGTCTATTATAAATACCCAAATTAACTGTAAAGGACACATGAAGAAAGACACTTTATACATCCAGAGAACTGATAAATAGAATAATGTGTATACATATATGTATAGAATATGTACATAATAATTTTACATATATGCCTATTGGTATGGTAGCCATCTCTAGGGTATGGGAGGAGCTGATGGAGAAGGGGAAAGAAAAAAGGGGAAAAAAAGAAATTTATATGATGATTTTTTGTTGTGTATTTGAAAGGAATAGAAAGTTGTATATAGTAGATTAGAAGTTTCATGTGCAATCATCTTTTTATTGTACTATGTCATAGAAATGCTTGTTTTATTCCATTCATTAAAAATAAAATAATTTTTTAAAGTTAAAAAAAAGAGATAGTGATTAAAAAGGACTGATGTGTCATGGTCCCTGAGGTCACAAAGAGTCAGACATGACTGAACAACTGAACAGCAACTCGTCTGATACTATCATGACCCTGGTGAAGGCCTTCATTACCTTACACCTGGACTACTGAAACAGTTTGTTAGTTGGTCTCCGTGGCTCAAGTCTCTCTTCCCACTCCAATCCATCCTACACTCAGCTGCTAAATAGAACTCCCTAAAATGCAAGTCTTATCCTATCACCTCCCCCCCATTCAATAAACTGCAGTGGGTACCTATCACTTCTAAGAAAAAAAGCTCTTCATAACTTGAGTCCTTACTATATTCCCAGTCTTCATACACACACCTCTGTGAACTTGGCTAGTGGGGGACACTGGCCATTTTGCTGATACTTGCACATATGACTTCATCAAATGCTATCCCTCCTTACCTCTACCTCCTAGCTTCCTCTTCCTTTGTATCTCACCTAAAGTTCCTTCTGCAAGAAGATTTTCCTAGTTTTTAATCTCAGTGTCTTCCCTCCGAGAGTACCCCCAATTTTTCCTGTCTATATCTTGTTTATAAATAGTTGTTCATACATCCCCCATTAGACTGTAAACTTCTTTAGAGCAGGGACTCAGTTTTGCCTTTCTCTGTATCCCCAGACTTAGCACAGTGCCTTTCACAGAATGGGGGCCTGAGAAATGTTAGTTGACTGACTGATTGACTGAGTAGCTGGGGCCTTTGATTTTATCAATGACTAAGCCACTGTGTTTGTTTTCTTCTGCATGCTTTGTACCATATCTGTTCCATGGATCAATCTCTCTATTTCTTAATCAGTACCAAATCATTTAAATGATTACAGCTTTGTAGTATAGTTTGAGATCTTCTTTTTTTATTATTTCTCATCAGATTTTTGAAATTTTTGTTCCTCCTTATATAAATTTGAATTTAATTACTTTTTCTTTTAGCTCCATAAAGTAATCCTTTGGTAGTTTGATTGGTATAGCACTAAATTCTATTTAGTTTAATTCAACACAACAAGCATTTATTCCCCCCTCACAGGACATCTTCAAAGACTGGATGATCAGTCAGGGATGTTGCAGAAAGTGGGTGCTTAACCTGGGGTGTATGAACTTTAAAAAAACATTTTGGTAACTGTATTCCAATATAATTGGTTTGTTTTATAATCTCATGTATTTTATTTTATGCATTTAAAAACATTGTTGAGACAGGGTCCATAGACTTCACCAGTCTATCGAAGGGTTTCATAACAAAAAAAGATTTAAAAGTCTTAATGAGGGATTCTTATTTGGCTATGGATTAGTCACTGAGATACCTTCTAGCTCAAAGATTCTGTGATTTTCAGTGTGAGGAAATTTAGAAATAGTGATTTAGAAAGACTACTTGTGTAATCTCCTTGAACTACCCTTAAGATGGTCACTATACTAGTCAATAAATAGTGAAATAAACTTGTGAAGGAATAAAAAAAAACTTTTATCAGTTCACAAAATTCTTCTACTTACCATGCATCCCCCTCAGCCTACAAAATGACTACACATAACATCATTTCATTTGTTTGTTTTACTACAAAAAGGAGAAAGAAATCTTAAAAATACATATCTGGCCCCATACAAAGTATATACTACTAGACTCAGGTATACAAGCAAGTTAACTGTTTGCAGAGATTTGTGTTTGGATTTTGCAGTTACATCCTTTTTCCTGCAAATATAACTGAAAACTGCATGGGCTCATTCTATTTTTAAACTAGTTTCCCATGATTTTTGCACAAAGGACAAGAAGATATTCATATTATTTTGCTCTAAGTGGCAGCAAAACCATCAACCACCTGCATCCACATTTTTGAAAGAAGTTAAAGAAAATAATTTCATACTCAAACATTAGGCTTTTTGCCTTGGTTGTAATCTGTCCAAAGACCAATTGAAAGAGGTGAAGACTTCTACAGCTTCCTTCAGAAAAATACATTTCAATGCTAACCTTCTTCCAACATATTATGCAGAGTCAATATGCCAATGAAAAGACCCTTCGACTGAAAGTCCTGGGAGTTACAAAGAGAAGCAAGCAAATTATATGACTCCTGAGCTTACATTTCTCTGTTAGATGTTATCTCATATCCTACATAAAAGTCTGATTTATACAAATTGGCTCACCTTCCAAGAATTTGCATTTATTTTAAATATAGCTTTTCAGTGTCACTGAGTACTCTGTGGAGACACACTTTTGGTAGTCAGACCTGAGCATAAAATTCCATTATTTAAGTGGCAAAAAGTTAGTAGGTAAAGTCTGAGAAATCTGGCAGTAACTTACTCTGTTTGTGGTTTCTACTTTGTTAGACTCAGTGGAGCCATGAATCTATCTTGTCCTTAAAAAACTGAAAGGGGGGCTTTTAAAATGAATGTAATGCTAAATTTATGTGCCACAGGAGCAGCATATCAAGGCCTCTCTGCTGATTAGACCCAGATGTTGGTAACAATGTTAGTGTTATGGACCAACTGCAGGTGTGGGAATAGATCCCTTTTCCCTGGGACCCTCAGCAATCAAACCAGTGGTTTCTTCTGGCTCTCGGAGTTTTCAATTAACACTACAATGGTATTGTTGTTCTCCAAAATTAGATCATGTGTCATGTAAATGAAGTTGAATATATAGCTAAACCCGACAAGGTGATTTAGGCCAACGATACATGTGTTCAGTATTATAACATGATCAAGGTTAAAAAACAATTTTAAAAGCCCTGACATACTATAACATTTTTATTATTTGGCTTATCAGTAGATTTTCACATTTCACTTTTATAAAGAAGGATGTCATGGAGAGCAAAGCTCAATTCTTATGTAAAAGGAGACACAAACCGCCCTCATAAATGAATGAAGTGATTAATTCCAGATTGGGTGATTTTATATAAGCAATATAACAATTTAGAAGCTCTGTATATGCTTTTGTACTTATTTCAATGTTTTAAAGTTCTGTCTTAGCTCTTTATCTTCTCCCTCTAAATGTAAATGATCAGTACACAAAAACCACCTCCACTGACGGGAGCAAACAACTGAGACATTTCTGAAACACTCAAAGCAATGAATCCAGCTCATCAGTGCCTAGGACTGTATTCCAGTCTCCTTTGGGTATCATGATGTTTAAGAGAGAACCTAGCACACTAAAACATATTAAAGAAGCCGTCATCTCTCTGAATTAGGTTGTAAGCTTCTCAGGGCAGGGACCTTATCTTTTATGTGTTTGTAAAGTCCCATATCCCAAGACTGTCCCACAAATAAATATCAATAAAATAATTTCAGAGCTAAATTTTACACTTCATGCTCATGCAAAGTCCATAATTCTCATTAATGTTGACAGGGATTTCAAAGAACAGAACTCTACCAGTTATATCTTCATTTTTTGCAGCTCTCCTAGACACTGGACCATACCATAACTCAGTTCAATAAAACATACACTGGAGTACTAGCACCTAGAAAAAGTTTTCTCTCTTAAGAATGTGTGTAATACAAATATCCAGGAAAAACAAGTCTCATTTTTCTGATCACATTATAAAGCAGGAGGATGTAGGCTAAATTCTTAACAACTCTATGAAAACTAAGCCATGACTTCCTTTAGCACATACTGTAACAGTTACTAAGAAAGCACAGGCTTACAGGATTTGGCATGGGAAGGGATTCTCAAAATGATCTAGTTCTTTCCCTTTATATTACAGATGAGGAAATTAATAACCAAAAAGGACAATTGATTTGCCCATGGTCACACAGAAAGTAATAGAACCTAAATCTGAACTGAGGTCCTTTGGTTCCAAATACATTGTTCTTTCCACTAAACACATTCTCTCTCCTGATCAAAAACCTTCTAAAAGTAGTTCGCTGTCTGTCCCTAAACATTCTTAAAGAAGTAGAGGTAATTATCATTCATGGACATAATGAACTAATGAATAATTGTGGACTACAAGACACTCTTCCAGCCAAGGCATTGATTTCTGGTTTACCACTAATATTTTGCTAAGTTGCTAGTAAATTTGGGCCTATCCACAAGCAAAATGCACATAATGTGGGTGAGTCAAATGACCAAAGGGAAAGTTAAGTACTTCTGGTAACTTCATCAGTATTTCAATTTTCACTAGGTTAGGATTTAGTGAACTAAAGAAGTAATTGAGCCATGATTTTGTACTGTCTAAACATTGACACTAAAATGTGAAGCCAACAACTACCATGGTAGAATTTTCAAGAAAACTTCATTTTACCTAGTGCAAAGGTAAATATATACAAGCATAACTTGTTATTATGAAAAATATGACTGGCAATATTGCCAAGGTCACTATATGCACATACTAAATTGACTAGAAATATGGACATGAGAATTGAACATGTCAAAATATTAACTTGTAAAATGAACTCCCTCTCCCATCCCCAATTTGTTCCATGTACTTTTCTTCATGGATTCACAGAATTTCTCTTCTTGGTCATATCATTTCTCCATTCACCTCTTCTCAGAGTCATATCAAACTTTTGTAATCTATGAAGCACTACAAAACTGTCCCCATGAGCAATGATAAAATGCAGCCAATTGATTTTTCCATCAGACAGGTAGAAGAATTATGAATATAGATTTTCCATATAATGTGACCCCAAATTACCATAATATACTTTTTTTCTAATGGTGTCAAAAACCATGAAGAAAATAAAAAGTAATAATGTTAGGAAATTATGATTTCAAAAATATTCCATCTCATACTTAAATTTTCACAGTAAAATTAGAAACCTAAGCTCACTCACATAAAAATAGAAATACAAAAACTAAGCATCTCAATTATGAAGAACTTAATGAATTCATTCATTCACAATAATCCTTTATCCAATGAATTCTTTTCAAAAACAATAAATGGCAGAGTGGGGTGGTAGACACCTCTAATTCCAGTTAGTAAGGGCCTGAGGCTAGTGACCTCAAAAGTTCTGAGCTGTAGTAAGCTAAAGCCAATCTGATAAATCCTTGGGATCGGGGAGGGAAATGAAGTAGAACTAAGCTCCCATGCTGAGAAAAGTGGGACCACGCCAATGAATAACTTCTGCTCTTCTAGCTTAGGTGAGATAGGAAGACCTAATTTTAAAAAAAAAAGATGTCTAATACCAATAAATAATGGTTTTCAGCTTAACAAAAGTAAAATACTAATACAAAGATGCAAATCCTGAATACAGTCCTAGACACATACTCTGTATATTTTCCAAAGATCAGCCAAGCTGAGTACAGATAGCTAATCAACAGTAGGCTGGTCATGTCTCATGACAAGGCATGAAACAATTTTAACCTTCCTCTGCTGCAGTAACAATGGCAAAGTGGCAGAAAATAGGGGCAGAGGGGTTAAAGATCACAGTTTTTAGGCTATCTGTAAAGTCTAACAATTCTTGTTATTCCCAGTGAAATGCTTGTCCAATGATTAAGAATTATATGCTGTTGGAGGAACTTAATAGGAGGGAAGGAAGGAAGGAAGGAAGGAAGGAAGGAAGGAAGGAAGGAAGGAAGGAAGAAAGGAAGGAAGAAAGGGTCACTACAAATGAAACAAGAAGTTCAAAGTAGGTTATATCATAATGGAAGGATGGCTCACAGGTCAGCATTGTTTCTTTTTTTTTTTTCCTTTATATCTCCATCACCTAGCAAACTTCCTGGAACATAATAGGCACTCAATAAATACTTAATTGAATTGCATTGGCAGAGTTGGTTGTATCATGCATCCGAAAGCCAAAAGATGCATTATTTCATTGTTCACTTAGTTATCTCATACTATAGTAGCCATGATGACCTCATAGAACCTCATAAAAATAATTGCAGCTTATGTGCCAATATTCATTTTAGGATATGAGAAAAAAAGAAAGAAATTCTATGAGGAATTCAGTTAAGACCCTCCAAATAAAATCAACATACTTTGATAAGAGACAGCATGGTGTAGCATATCACTTTAGGTGTAGAGTCAGAAAGACTTGGGTTTGAGATGTGTCTCTGATGTTTACTAACTGTCTGACCTTGGGCAAGCCCCTTAATTCCTATGTGCCTTGGACAACTTCCTAGGACTTACTCACTAGGTCACAGAAGGGCTGATCTCTGTATCAATTCAGACAGCTCCCACTCTGCAGTTCCCTATACTGATAGATACTTTATTTACATGTACTTTTTGATATTCAATGACTTCAAAGTCATTCAAGGCTACCTCTTTCACAGGAAAGGATGCCAAAAATATGCTGGAATATATGAACCAAGATCCAGAAACAAAAGGCTTAAAGGGTACAGAGAAGATTTGTGCATATATCATAAATATTTTCTTTAAGAAGAGAGTAGGGATACAGTGGAACCAAGAAAGGAAAGAATAACATGTATTAAGTGCCTACTCTATTAAGCACTGGAAATGCAAATTAGTTGAAATAGACAATACAAAAAAAATTCAGCTGTAAGGTAGATGGAAAAGCCTAGAAATTATAAGGATATGTTATCATAGTTGATGTAACAAAGTAACAGAGGTACCAAAAGAGGTAGCATCAGTAGGACAGATAACAATTTTGGAGTAAAGAGGAAATATAGACAGGGCAAAAGGTAAATCCTGGTAGCCTTCCACCTCACTAGAAGGAATAAAGCTGATGACTCCTATCTCATCCATTTGGTGTGAGAAGACAAGCAGCCTACATGGGTTCTGAGAAGCCCAGGGCTAAAAGAGGGAGTGAAGAGACATGGTGAGCACTATATAACATAACAGAAGTAAAATGCACATAATTATAAAATTTTAGAGTTTGAAGGAACTTCACAGACCACTTAAAAGGCAGAGTACTACAATGGAAAGAGCACTAGATTTGGAGTAAGAGGACCCGTGTTCAAATTGCAGCTCTGTCACTTGCTACCTGTGTGACCTTGGACAGTTAAGTTCACTTCTGGATGCCTCAGTTTCTTCATATGTAAAATGAGGGAGTTAGACTAGATAATGATGTCTAAAGCCCCTCACTAAATCCTTTCTTCCTTCTTTTCTCTTTGTTTTCTTAACTTTTGAAGAGGTTTCTGAGGAGGTTGGATCTCAAGCCTTTGCAATCTTGTTTCTATCTATACCTTGTTCTACACCCAGTAGTTATCCTAAACCCTAAACCCATAAGTGGCCCTCATGGTTCTGTCCTTGGTCCTCTTCTCCCTCCATACTATTTGACTTGGTGATCTCATCAGCTCCCATAGATTTAATTACTGTCTCTATGCTGATGACTCTCTAATCTACCAATCCTTCCTCAATTTCTCCACTTGAAAAGTTCCCTCTCTCCTGCTTCCAGTGGCAACGGCTTTTCATCTTTGCAATGTTACACAGTTGTCCCTTCCTCTTTATTTCTACTGTCATCATCCTAGTACAGGTCCATATTACCACTTGTATAAACCTGACTGTTACAACAGCTTCCTTGTAGATATCCTCCAATCCATCCTTGAAACCACTATCAAATAATTATTCTTATGGATGTTCATTACACTCATCTGATCAAAAATCTTTAGTACCTCCCTATCATTTGCTAAGTAAAGCTTGAACTTGACAATCAACATCCTGCATGACCTGATGACAGCCTACATTTTTAACCTTAACTCATTTACATACTTTATATACTTCAAGCTCAAGCCAAATTGGATTATTTTCTGCCTCAATTACAGGTTTCCTTGCTTTTTCCTAGAACCGTTCCCTGTGCCCAGAATGCCATCCCTCCTTATATTTTCGAGTTGAATTTTTATTCGTCCTCTAACTCAGCTCAAATGCTATGTCCTCCAGGAAGTTTCCTGATGCTCCAGACTTCCTGTAGCACTTTGATTATCACTCTCTAATGGTACAGATGATATCCATGTCAAATCTATAAGCTGAGGGTCCTAGCTAACATGCTGGATAGAATCAGGATCCAGAAAGATCTTTACAAGTTGGAACACTGGAACATTTTTTTTTAAAAAAAATCAATTCAAGTACTGTAATGTGGCCAAAAATACAGAGAACATTTTCTCTAGTCTTACCAAACTCTCAAAACCACCCAAAATAAGAGTCATGCATAAGAGATAAAATAATTTGCAACTGTTTTCATAGGCCAATACAACAAGAAGTCAATTAAATCAAAAACATGATTAATTTACAGGAGAGAAAGCTAATCTCTAATCTTGAAGTGCTCACTTGGCACATTCTCATGCACCAGGCCCAACCTCAGGCAGGACAGCACAAACTAACCCAAAAGTTTGTGTTCTGGAATGCATTCAGCAATTATCTAGCTACCACTATGGTCTGGACTGGCATACACTGCCCCATTTGCACCCCATCATTTCCCATAAAAAATTCCCATAAAAAATAAAAATTAAAAAATTAAAAACTTTAGATTTCATTTCTACCCAACTGTCCCCTCTGACCTCAAGTCAAATATGCAGAGGAAGTGGAGGTATAAGAAAGCAGAGGCATGCTTTCTCTGAGGGAGCAGCACTCAACCAGAGAACTAAAAAAGAGATGGCACAGTGCCAGCAAACATACAGGAATATACCAGGCCTAAAGAAAAAGGGACTGGTAATAAAGATAGGCCTAGTTATGTGCATCCAGAATTCACTTAGGGTAGTGGCTAAGGCCAATGAAAATTAAATTTCCCAAAGTGGAAGGAGTTTGAGACATCTTTGAAGTTTAGTCCTTGGGGTATCTGTTATCAAAGCAGGATGGATAATATAAGGAAAAAAGACTGAAATTACCTAAGATCTCAGGAGGAAGAAAACCCAATTAAAAACCTTGAGCACAAACAAATAAATCAGCAAGGAAGATACTAAACCGAAGGGAAGATGCCTACCAAACCACCTAAATGAGTCCAAATGTCTCTAAATAAATATTATAAGACAAAGGAATCTGAATCAAAACATGATGAAAGAGGACCCTATAGATTCCTAAGAGTGCATTCAGTATATTCCTGAATGGCTCAAGAGAGAAATAAGAATCATAAAAACTGAGTTTATGGCATGCATAGTAAAAATAAGTAGCAAAAACCAACAAAAACCTTACACTCATAGTAGTGAGTCTCTCCAAATAAGTAAAGGAAAGAATGATTGATTGAGAAAACATACACAAGAATGAAAGGCAAAAATCAATAATATTAAAAAAACACATGATCTTTATAAAAGCAAAACATATTGCAAAGAGAAAACTTTAGCATCAAAGATCTCCCAAAAGAATATAACAAGTAAAAAAATCCAAGATATCATAACGCAAGAAACAGTATTCACAAAAAAGCTAGCCAGAATTCTGAATTTAGAAAACAAAGAACCAATCAAAAGAGTACATAGATAAAGTCAGGGAGGGGTGGGAGAGGAAACTATGCTGAAAACTTCAAAACATAATAAATTTAACAATTACAATGGCAAACAAATTCTGCAAGCCACTAAGAAGACCTTTAAACGTAAATAAAAGGAAATTTAAATAATAAGGCTTTTATGTACCAACCAAAATTCATAGAAGGGAATGAAACACTATATACAATCTCAAATGACATAGCCTGCCAGCCATAGTCTAATCATCAATGAAAAAAGTTGGATATTCAACCGAGAGGCACTTAAAGCACTTTGACTAAAAATGAAAAAGAAATGAGCAAGTTATTTGATTTGTAAACACCCCAAGACAATAGGAACATAAGCTAAATAAATATAGCTACCTATCAAGAAAAATATAAGTAATGAAATAAATTATTCCTATTTCTAGAAATTTTTAAAAGAAAAAAAACTAGAAAGATTCCTATGGGGCTTTAAAAAAATGACAAAATAACAACTGAAAAAATTAGATTTCTTTCTAAAAATGCACAATGAGATAAAAATGAAAGTAGAAATTAAATAAAAGTGATGATGAAGGAACAAGCCTGGAAAAACCTTGACTAAACCATACAACCCATCCCTTATAGATGAATCAATGTTTTGTGGGACAAAACTGCAGAAAGGGAACAGGAGAGGTAGAAGGTAGGCCAGAAAGTTTGATATGCCCTAATCAAGGCAATGATAAACAATAAAGGAAAATAACTCCTATAGTAACTAACAAAGAAGAGAAGCTACAGGAAAATGGAGCCAAGTGGCAAAGAGAAAGATTAAAAGAAGGGAAAAGAGAAGAGGAAATCTTGATTTAGCGATGGGTGTGGGTACCACTGAAGAATACTCCCATGGGGAAGAGACATATTCTATAATGGGAGATAAGGACTTTATGATGGGTATAATCTGTAGGGATTTGGTGCTCAGGGAGAATAATTCCTCTGAGAAAGTGTTTTACCTCCATGGACAGCATCTATCCCCAGGAGAAGGGGAATCAAATTTTTGGAGGCAAATAGCATTCAGAAGGCTAGAAGGGCATGGACCCAGAGGGAAAATTTTCATTCCAGATGAGAAAGAAAATGATCACAGAAATGTAAGAGGGTAGAAAAAGAGCATAGGAAAATCACAGCCTTGGGGCAACACTTCTGTCATCTTTATCTCCTGTAGGAATTGCTGCTTCTAAGAGTGAGGCACAACAGAAAAATTGAAGGGAAGAGGCAAGATCCATCATGCAATAAATGAAATTGTTTAAAAAAGGAAACTCCAAAAAAGTATTTTAGAAGTTTTAATTCCATAAGGAATACAGAGATAAAAGAAAGAATAAATATGTATAAGGACCTTGAATGAAAGACTAAAAGTTTAGAATAGATAAAAAGAAAATTAATTTAAAAAAAAAGGTAAAGGTAAATAAATAAAGATAAAGAAATCTTTTTTAGAAAAAGGCACAGAAAATGAAAAAACAAACAAAATAAGATCAAGGAAATGAGAGGAAGGGAGATTTTAATTAACTGCTTAACTGAGGAAAAAAGAGGGAAATTATTAAATAACTAAATAAAAGTGAGAAAGAAAAAGGAATGAATTAGCTAAGTAAATTTCAATACTAGTTAAAGGGGTGAGCAAAGGAAAGGTGTGATCTGAGGTTGAGGGTAAGAGAGCTTGTGGGAATAAGGTTGCCTCAGAGTAGACTAGCAAAAATAACAGAAGAGACAAAGTATTGTCTTTATGGAGGAAAAGGAATGAAAAAAAAATCCTAATTTAGGAATCACAGCAATATTTGAGACAAATGGAGGAAAACATAAACCTGACTCTGATCATTTTAAAGGTGAATGGATTAAACAATCCAAAAAATGAAAAATAGTGACAAATTGGATAAGAGAACCAAAACCTACAATCTTTTTCTTACAAAAAACACACCCAAAAATAAAAAACAGTAAAAAAAAGAGGGCCTAGAGTAAATTTACTATGCCTCAGGCAAATCTAAAACAGCACAATTTAAATCATAAACAAAATTTCACAACATAAAGAAATTACATTACACCAAAAGGAACCATAAACAAGAAACCAATATCATCCATGTTAAACTTTTATGCTCTAAATGACAGCTAGCTGGCACAGTGAATAGAATACTGGGCCTGTTGTCAAAAAGACCTGAATTCAAATCTAGTGTAAGGCACTTACTAGATGTGTGATCCTGGGCAAGTCACTTAACTCTTTTTGCCTCAGTGTCCTCATCTGGAAAAACAGCTGGAAAAGGAAATGGCAAACCACATCAGTATCCTTGCCAGGAAAACTGCAGCTGGGGTCACAAAAAGTCAGACATGACTGAACAACAACAAAAATGTTCCAAATACCTGAGCACCCGAATTCATAAAGAAAAAAAAATAACTGAGTTGAAAGAATATATAGTAACACAATAATAATGATGCTAAAGAATATATGTATTTCCCAGGCATTGTGGTGCATCCCTGTAATCCCTGGTACTGGGTTAAGGCTGGTAAATCATTTGAGTTTAGAGTTCAGTAAGGCTAAAACCAATAACATGACTTCATTAAATCTGGCACTAATATGGTAAATTTTTGGGAGGAGAGAGCCACCAGGCAACATAAAGAGGGACTAAATGGCACAGGTCAGAAAAATAGAGCAGGATTAAGCTTCTGTATCAATCAGCACTCTGATAAGGCCCATAAGTAACTGTTGTACTTTCAGCCTGGGAGAGATGTGTGTATTACACACACATGATACATATCTGTTATAAATGTTATATGTATATACACACAAAGCATATATATTGTGTGTATATACAAGTGTATATGTATGGAACTCAAATTGATCATTTATTAGAGCACATAGATATTACCAAAAAATGCAAAAAAAGCAGAAATACTAAATGCATCCTTTAGACCATAAAGCAATAAAAATAGTAATCAGTTCAGGAAACACAAATAAAAGACATAGATCTAAACAGAGATTTAAAAAATGAAATTTTAAATAATGAATAAGTAATTATCTGAAAGAACATTATAATGAAACAACATACAAAAATTTCTGGGAAACAGCTAAAGCAATCCTCAGGGGAAAAAATTATCCCTAAAAATATACATTAGCAAAATAGAAAAGCAAAGAATTTATTAATTGAATATACATATTAAAAATTAGAAGGCCAAAATTTAAATGAACCCAAAATGAGCACAAAAGAAGAGATCTTGAAAATTAAAAGAGAAATAGATAAATAGAAAATGAGAAAAACTATAAAAATATGTATAAAGCTATTTGGGTTTTTTTTGTTTGTTTGTTTTTGGTGAGGCAATTGGGGTTAAGTGACTTGCCCAAGGTCACACAGCTAGAACGTGTCAAGTGCTTGGTCTGAGGCAGGATTTGAACTCAGGTCCTTCTGCCTTCAGGGCCGGTGCTCTATCCACTGTGCCACCTAGTTGCCCCTAAAGCTATTTATTTGAAAGACTAACCAGGTTGATAAACCTATATCAACCTATGTCAAATTGATAAATCAACCTGATTAAAAAGAAGACAGCATAAAACAATCAACAAAATAACAAATGAAGAAGATAAAATCACCACAAAATCAGAATAAAAGGAATTACGTGGTCTACTCTGCACAATTATTTGCTAACAAAATTGAGAGCACAAAAGAAATAGAGAAAAATCTTAGAAATATGAAATACTAATTATAATAGAAAATCAAATAAAGATCTTAAATAATCCAACATCAGAAAAGATGACTAAGTAAAAGGAACTAGAAAAGAGGGGGGAAATACTCCCAGTCTTGATGGATTCAAAAGAGAATTATATCAAACTTTTATAGAATAATTAGGATCCTTACTACACAAATTACTCTCAAAAACTTGAGAAAGAAAGCACTCTACCAGGTTCTTTATGAGATAAATATAGTCGTAATGCCTTAGAAAGATAAAGCAAAGAACTCTAGGCCAATATTTTTAATGAATACAATTTTCAGTAAAATCCTGTCAAATATACTACAGCAATTTATTCAATAAATTATTCGTTTTCACTGAGTTAGATTCACATTAGGGATGCAGAGATCATACAAAGGAAAACAATCAACATCAGTATTCATATTAAAAACAAAACTTAAATATAAATTTTTATACTTAGATTTAAAAAAACCGACTTAAATGCAAAAGAGAGGAGGTTTTGCTTGTGTGCAAGCTCAACATGAGTCAATAGTGTGATATGGCATTCAGAAAAGCTAATGAGTCCATCAAAGCACAGACTCTTGGTTCAAGAAGGCAGTAGTTCAGCTGTACCTTGATTTCATCATGTCATTTCTGGAATACGCTGGGCACTACACTTTAGAAAGCACGCTGCTCAGCTAAAGAGCATCAGTAAGAGCCAACCAGAATGGTGAAAAGGCCCAGAATTAATGCCATGAGGGTTAATTAAAGGAGCTGAGGAAACCTTACCTGGGGAAAAGAAGACTTAGAGGGAACATGCTAGTTTTCTTTAAGTATTTGAAGAATTGCTATTCTGGGCTGGATTCAGGCCAGTCCCCCATGGTTTAGCTTTGATATTGTAACAAAATGAGACACTAGCAGGTAATTCAACATTAACAAGGGTAACTTACTTAGCCACAGCTGGAGAAAACTAGCCAACAAGGATAAGCAGTGAGGCTGCATCGAGCTGACGCAGCTGAGAGAACTTCCCTGGCCAGAGCAGAGAGGCCCCAGAAACTCGTCGTGGCAGCTTTGTGCTCAGGCATGAGGAAGTGATGTCAGTGAGTTCTTAGTTCCCTGAACCAATCAAGTCTCAAGGAAACTCTCCACACCTTTTTAAGGAAAGATGCACACATGACTCTTAACTATACTTGTCGCATGAAAGGATTGAATTTGTTCTGTTTGAATAAGCAACAGTTAAAAGTTGCAATAAGGTAAATTTAGACCTGATACCAGAAGAAACTTCCTAACCATAAGAGTTATTCAAAAGTAAAATGAGCTGCCTCAGGATATAGTGGATACTCTCATCAGATGTCTCCATGGGTGGCTGGAAGACCACTTCTCATTTTTGATGGAGAAGGTATTTTTCAAATATAAGGTAGCTTTTGTGGTTTCTGAGTTCCCCTGTCAACTAAAAGTCTGTCAAAGGAATCAGTTTGTAAAATTTTATATTATACCCACGTATTTATATGTTACCCTCTAGTAGACTCTAAGCCCCAAGAAGAGAGGAACCATATCTTCCATTAATTTTGTATTTCCGCCAGTGCATAGCAAATGTGCTCTGCACAAAGCATAGGCACTTAATAAAGGTTTAACTGTTGAATTAACAAACAAGTAAAATTAGTATTTGAATTCTTTTATTAGGGATACTACAGACAAGTTCCCCACTCTCAATTCCTTCTCTCTTTGCTATTATTTTAAGAGATACCAAGAGATGTCAAGAAGCTTAAGCTGAAGTTCAGCCTTTAAATTTTTTTAATGATTCAAGTCTTACCAACATTTCTCAGCTCATCAGAACTGGGTTGCAAATATTGTGTGAAAACTCTCTTTCAGAGTACAGTACTTAGATAGAATCTTTTCTAGCCAGTACTGAGTAGAGAATAACTTAAAAATAGGGGAAGGGAAACATCAACTGCTGTGTTTGTGTATTTGCAACAACTCTTTGATTAATGTTAGGGGCTCTGAAGATTGCTTCATCATATTTTCATAAAAATCATATAATTCTGCCAAAATTACAGCGTTATGATATACATGTGGATATTGACGAGTGGAAGGTGGGCTGTTAGAACATAAATCTAATGAATTACTTCTCATGGTGACAAAGTGATCCCTCAGCTACATACTCTGCATGAGATATGATAGGAAGGTTGGTCTGCAGGAGAAGGCCAATAGTTAAAGTATTAAATGAATGTCACATGAAATTGGGGTGAAGCACCGTGGCTAAAATGCCTAACCCTAATTGTGTGTTTTTCTTCTGCCTTTACTATGATGTTACTACATAAAGATAAACTTCTAGACTAAACTTGAATAAACTTCTGAATATATGCACTGACAACGACAGAAGGGCAGAGGCAAGGAGAAAGTATGGCAGTACCTCTCTGGTCCTGAATATCCTCATCTGTAAAATAAAGGAATTGGACTAGACCAGAGGTGGGGAATCTGCAGCCTCGAGGCCACATGTGGCCTTTTGGTCCTCAAGTGCAGCACTTTGAATCCAAACTTCACAGAACAAATCCCCTTAATAAAAGGATTTGTTCTGTAAAAAGGCTGCACCCAAGGACCTAGAAGGCCACATGTGGCCTTGAGGCCTCAGGTTCCTCAACCTAGACTAGATTATCTCTAAAACATTTCCTAGCTAAAATACTGAAATGATCAATATTGATTCCGTATCATTTTCTTATTGATCCTATTTAGAGTTAATTGAATTTGTTCCTGCAATTGCTTACATCATGGCTCTTTGTCTCTGAACTTTATTCAAAGATTCAGCTGCCTTGTAATGGGTTAAGCTCAGAAATCCAGTTGTCTTTCTAATCACTGATCTAGTGTTGCCTCAAGGAATTTTGCTAACTTTGGGGGATGCCTGTGAGTACAAGGGAGTCTTTAGACCATCAAGCTATCCTTCAAAGATGTCTGGTTTGCTCCCTAAGATGTCCGAACCACTATCTTACAGGTAGACTCAGTGAACACTTCTTAGTCACAGGGAAGGAAGAAGGGGGTCATTGCTAGGCCCCCTTACCAAACTTCCAATCAATCATGTTGTTCCCTGTACCTCAGATCTGTAACCAATCATATTGTTCCCCATACCCCAGTTATGCCATGATGTTACCTACATTGTTCTGTACTCTCCAAAAGCCTATAAAAGAAAACTGTCCCTCTCATTTGGGGGGAATTGCTCAACTTACTGAGGAAGCTGAGATCCTATTTACTGGTAGATTTGCATGCTTTTCCAATTGATTGATCATGCTCAGAGTTTTTGTGCCTCAGTTTACCTTATTTTAACTGTTACAACATCCTATGTAGATGTAGGTTTAAAGGGAGTAGGAAGTATTACTACATGAAATCTGAAGGTAAAATACATAGAAGAAAACAAAAAAAAATGTTTCAGAAGGAGAAACAAACTGGGCAATTTTGTTATTAACTTGGTAAATGCATTATATGGACAGCTAGATGGTACCATGGGTAGAATGCTGGGCCTGGAGCCGGGAAGTCTCATCTTCCTGAGTTCAAATCTGTCCTCAGATACCTACTTAGCTGTGTGATACTAGACAAGTCACTTAACCCTGATTGCCTCAGTTTCCTCATCTGTAAAATGAGATGGAGAAGGAAATGGCAAGCCACACCAGTATCTTTGCCACAAAAACATCAAATGGAGTCATGAAGAGTCAGATAGCTATTAAATGTCTGAGACTAGATTGGAACTCAGAAAGATAAGTCTCTCTAACTTCAAGCCCAGCACTCTATCCACTGTGCCATCTACCTGACCTCTTAAAGTTATATCATGTAAAATACAGCTGCGTTTTCTAAAGTGAGAAAATTGCACATAAAGGCTCACATATACTTTTTATCACCTACTTCTATTATTCACCCCCATATTAAATTTATAAAGTAGGGGAATGTTATATTACAAAAATCTTCTCTGTGTGGTTTTAAAAGTTTCAGTACCATTTATCTCTGAAAAATATGCATCCCTGTCTTGTGAAAATCACTCAATAAATCCCTAATTTGAACCCTCAAGGTCTGGATACTTCATCTGAGTTCTTCCTAAACCCGAGGTCATATTATCAGCATGTAGATGTAAAGAGCATTTCATGAATTATATGATGACGATGGGTCATTAATAAAAACTGAAAAAGTAAAAAGCCCTATAATTAAGTCCTGAGGTAACTTTGGATGTAACATTTTCACCTCAAATTCAACACCATTAAACAAAATAACTAGTGTTTGCTCACTAATGTAGCCTAAGAACCATTCCACTATAGCTAAATTCTGCCAAAGTGAGGAAAACTCAGAAAGCACTATGTTGTGATTTATTGAATCAAAGGTCACAGATAAATCAATAGATAGCTGCTGCATAAAAATTATAATGAATAACTACAACAATGTTGTCAAGGTTACTTTGGAAAGAGCAAGGAAACAGGCTAAAAACAACAACTAAAAATAGGGTCAATATTTTATCTTTGAATAGCAAAGTTCACTAATTTTAGCAGGTTTAGAATAATTATTGAAACACAAATAAATTAAAATTTGGATAACAAAATAACCTTACCAAGGCATATTTTAAATGACTGCTCCTTTAGGATTTAGAGAAGAAGAGGTACATCATAGTGGATATGGTAGCAACAGGTTTAAGAAAAAAGTCACATAGTATTTAAAGAAACATTCTAAAAAGGAAAGAAAACAGAGTATGTCAAGTCAATCACTTGAGTATTTATTGCTTACCATCTGGAAGTAGAGCAATTTAGTAGGAAAAAGAAAAGCAAAAGATCTAAGATTATTCTAATTTCTTTCTGGTTTTGTCACTAATTAACTATTAACTTTGGGGAAATATTGCAAGATTTGGGAGCCTCAGTTGACCCATCTGTAATTGGGAATAATAATACTTGTCTTAATCACTATTAACATTTATCATAGAGTGATCATATGGCTTATCTATATGAAGTAGCAACTAACTAATTGGCAATTGACTTTTAATTCACAGCACTTTGGCAAATCTGCTTTTGTATCAACATGATTAGTCCCTCTTGCACAACACAAGCTCTTCATCCCTTCATATTTTTTGAGACTTCTCCCTATTTCCCCATAAATCTTCCAAAGAAGACCTACCCAATACCCTGGAGTAGGCAGTACCTGGTAAGACAACAAAATGAGTAATTGTGCTGAGAAGTGTCTCTACTTCATCACGTCTAAACAACAGCAATGACCACAAAAAAAATGTCAAATGAAGTAAAAGAATAATAACAACAAAGTAGGAGAAAAGAAAGAAATCTTCATAAGGAAAATTTTGCAGAAAACCTAGCAAAGTGATGGAAGAAATGAATTAACAAAAAAATAGAGATAAACACTTATTCTATAAGAAAAAAAAAACAAGGAGAAATATCTTGAAAAAAGGAACAGTCTATAGTAACGTCTAGGTGCACAACTAGAGCACTAGAAGGCACAGTGGATAGAGTGCTGGGCCTGGAGTCAGGAATCCCTGAATTCAAATCTGATTTCAGACACTTACTAGCTGTGTGACCTTGGGCAAGTCACTTTTCTGTTTGCCTCAGTTCCTCATCTGTTAGATGAATGGGAGAAGGAATGGGAAACCATTCCAGTATCTTTGCCAATACCCAAGAGGATCACAAAGAGTGAGACACAACTGAAATGAATAAACAACAAAGCCGAAGAAGAAAGATAAAAACCCAAAGATCATCCAGAGTGATTTAAAAATATAAGAAAATGATTAAATATATAAGCAGGGAATTTAGAATTCTTAATTAATTTTTAAAGAACAGGAGAATAGTTTAGAACAGATGGTAGAAAATCTTAATAAAGTAGTAGTCACTCTGTGAAAAAGTGAATGCTCTCTGCCTGATACTGACATAGACAAGATATGAATATATATTACATTCAGTCCAAATGGATAATTCCATGAAGTCTAACAGTATAGTAGCCACATTTGTACCTTTATGTGATCTATCCAGACCCAAGTGGATATGTGGCAGCAACAACAATCATCAGGCATTTGGGGTGCCTCATTCATTCCTTATTGTGAAACCTTAAACCTTAAGAAGAAAATAGGTATCTTGAGCTTGATTATTGATGATTTTAAAGAGCAAGACAGAAAGTTACAAGACAGCACACATAAGCCAATCCACCATTAAAATAAACCCACATTGGAGTACATACCATGCACAGAAAATTATTCATTTTTCATGATCATTCTAAGTTTCCATTACTGAATTATATCTCCTATGTTTTCTACCCCTTTCCTCATATTCTCTCATATCATCTCCTGACTTCGCATTCACTCTTTTCAACCTGGCTTTCAATCTATTCTTCTAGATCGATGATGCTCTCCTCTATGAATTATCAGTTTGTCTGTAGCCCAGTACTAAGTTAAGGTTTTAAGGGAGGACTAGCACCTCTCAAGTGAGGGCTTGCCAAGTCCTTTTCAGGATTGCTCACCCACCTTTGGTGTCCAACCAATCACCCAATTCTCACCTGTGGCTCCAAGAAGCTGTAGCATGCACAGCAGCCACACCCCATGAAACTCTCTTAGCAGACAAGCTAAACCAGACTGAGGATAACTGACAGGCTTCAAACATGTGAAAACCTCCCCCCGCTTAATGGGCAAATGAGAACAAGTTGTTCTAATGGCCAGGAAGACAGCTGAAATAGGCATTGCAGAACACTTTGATCATATACAAGACTCCAAGGTCATTCACTGCATCTTAGGCCATTGCCAGTCATCCTGACTTTTGTTTTGTGACTAGACCTCAATGACTATGGAAGAGAAAGTGAGGTTGATGACTTTGTGCAGCTCAGCCTCATTTAAATTCAATTCACTCACAAATCAAGGTATCATTCCATGACATCACTGGTCCTCTTCAAAAACAAAGGACAAACAACAATTTCCATTCTTAGTACTAATACTTCAGCTCCACTGGCCAAACTCCAAACATCTAGAAATTAATGAAAAAATATTTAGTAACTATTTATTATGTTCCAGGCACTGTACTAAGCATTAGGATAAAAATATAAGGAAGCCCTTAAAGAATTTAAATTCTAATAGGGGAATGCAACACATATTGGGAAGGGGTATGTGAAGAAAGTAGCCAGGGAGGAGTTACCTGGGAAGTCACAGAAATGATAATAAAGTAATCTGGCAATTAATTGAAATGCCCTTTCCAGGAATGGTAATGTTTGTTTATTTACAATTTGTTATTGTTTACTATTCTCAGAATTAAATTTGGAAAGAGAAGGGAAGTTATCTATGCAAAAACACAGTATAAAGATGGGTCCAAAATAGCTTATTAGGTCTGAGTAAGTGCCAGACATGGTAAAGTCACCAATAGAAAGCACTGAGTCCCAGGATGGGAGCTAGAATGCCAGGTCTTAGGTGGAAGCTGGAGTTTAGGACCACAGAAGTTTGGAGGTGGCTGGGGATATGTGGGGTAGGTCCAGGATTGAAATAGCAAATGTTTACCAATCAGCAACCCAGTGGAGCTATGGCTACTGACATTAATCCATGACTACTACCAACTAGAGTAGGCTATGGAGGGAATTTGAAAATCTACTACTACTCACTTCATGTTCACATACATTCCATACTCTCTTGTTGACTGCCTGGGTGTTAGATTAACTGAAGGTAGTAACTCTATTAATAGCTGGGAAAATGAATAGAGAATATCAGACACTGATGTGCAAGCATACAAATGTGATTTGAATGCCACAGTTTATACATCACTGACTTAGTCATCATCAATGGATGTCCTCTGTTCTATCAGCTTCAAAATAATCTCCACTATCACTGCACAAGCTTTTTAAAAAAAATGCCTTTCTAAAAATTCTAGGTAGTCACTTCAAAAAAAACAATCATAATGTATTCAGAAGTCAATTTATCATTTGCATTTGGAGGCTTATTTTGTTTTGAATTTGCAGAAAGAGGAGGAAAAACTCCTCTATGAATTATATCTCAATCATTAACACAGTCAGGTACCACTCCAGTAGCTGATGTTCACTCATCTGATTAAAATCATCTAGTCAGTTATATTATGATTTTCCAATCTTATTACAGTCATATCAGTTGGAGACATAAGTAATTAATACAAATTTTAATTATCAACAATTTTAATTTTTAGTAAATGTTGCTAATATCCTAATTTGGATTGACAAGCATAATATTCCACTTTACTTTTTGAAGATTTGCTTATTTAATTCACTCTGTTGAAGTGAAAAGGCCTCTAAATAGGATAGGTTCATGCATTAAAACAACACATATTATTGAAATTTGGTGAACCTGTTATATATAAATTCAATCCACAATCCTCTACCAACTTGAAGATTCTTCTTTCCATTTAAGGAATACTCACAGGGACAGAGATTTGGGGGGCTGATGGTTGGGAGAGTATTAAGCACAATATTTCAATAAGGGGAATTTTCTACAAAACTTAGAAGAAATAAGTTGTAGTTCAATATCTCCCTTGCCTATCTAACTCAAATTAAAACTCCTTATCCTTACCTGAAGGTTTCCCACTCAATTTTCTGCTGCCCTCATTTCTTTGCCCATGATTCTTTTCATTCTTCCCAAATGTACCTACTTCGAAGTTCAAATCTGAATGTTTCTTATATTGAATAATCTTCCCTGCATTTACCTTTAGAATTGAGGTCAAGAGCCATGAGGCCAATTGAGCATGCTTAAGTGGGGAATTTTCCAAACATACCATTGTTTTTGTGTTCTATTCTTCTATGAAGTCTCAAGAGGTCAAGAATAATCTGATTTTAACTAATTTGCCTTTCTGCCATGATACTAAGAAATTCACTAATCTTTTCTGCAGCACTTTTAAAATAGCTTTTATCTTCCTCAAAGGTAACACAGGAAGAAATTTAAAATATATAATATGATAAATAACCCAATATATACCAACTACTATTTTCAATCTCACAAACTCTTCATTGTCTTACCTTTTCATTATTATTCAAATGGCAATAAGCAAAGACCTTATCTAGTATTGTTTTGCCATCACTCTAGCAGGATGCTCAATTGTAATAAATACGTAAGCTCTGGTTTCTCTTTAATTCAAACAATAAATGGACTGGGCTTTATTCCTGGCTTCCAATGTAGTATAGAAAGAAGACCCTCACCCAACTCCATGACACCATCCCCTGAAATTGGCAGGATTATCAATAGATACAACAGCACACAGCCCAGGTCCTTCCAGTGTCAGCATTTATATTCCAGACTGGATGTTTGGCAGTGCCTCAGCAGTGGGCCCCTTTAAGGCTGGTTATATACAAAGCAATTGCTTTTAAATATGAAGGAAAAATATTTCTCACTCCTCTATATCTACCTTCAAGGAGATCAAGATGGTGTTCAAGAAAGTGGAAGAAAGCCTAAATATGTTGAGCTTAACAATCATTCAAAAGACTGCTCTGGCTGTCTCTATGTAAAGCATTTCAACAAACTGCTGAGTTCTGATACTTTCCAGATTCACAGTATCTAAAGTATGTAATACACTATAGGTTCATGGAGTCATGATAGTAGAAGAGTGATGGTTTTTCTGATTGTAAAAAGTAAATCTTTCTAAAAAAATTTTTTTTCAGTAGACTCTAAAAGGGATTCAAATTAGGGAGAGCTTACTATAGATCATTCTTTCTGGAAGCAAGCAGAGATGATCTTTTTATTTTCCCAATGTATATACAGAGGAAGTCTGAACTGGAGGTGACACAATTTTGAAGATATTAGGGGCTTAACTCTCAAAGGAATTTTAAATAAAGGAAGATATCAGAGACATGGAAAAAGCATTGGAGCTTGTGATTACTGAAAAAAGTGATGGAGAGAATATTAATAACTGTTGACCTATAGGCCTCCTTCTCAATTACTACAAAACTGTTATGAAAATGAACTATATACAGGCTGAAGTCATCCTTTGAAGAATGTATGAGAAAGGAATGTACATTATTTCACAAATGATATTCTACAGTAGACTATACTTATATATCACACAATTAATTGATAGTATAGAGAATACAACTGTATCAAAAAAAAAAACCCAACATTGCTTAAAATTTTAGAGCAAAAATATTGTCTTGAAAGCTCTTCTCCAAAATGGTGTCTCCCATGCACATTTCAAAATCATATAAGATTCTTTGAAAGATGAAAAAAGAATCTTTTATGATTTCCCCTGATTAGCAATATCCAATGGGGCATAAAACAGGGAGATGTGCTAACCAAAGGTCTCTACCACCATCATAAAGGATATCCAGCATAGTCCAAATGAAAAAGAAATTCTCTACAGATCAAATATTCTTAGCATGGGGTCCATGAAGTTTTTTAAACTATATTTTGATCACTATAATTCAATATAATTGATTTCCTTTATAAAACTATGCATTTCATTTTTATATTTAAAAACTTGTGGGGCAGCTAGGTGGCACAATGGATAGAGCACTGGCCCTGAAGTCAGGAGGACCTGAGTTCAAATCCAGCCTCAGATCAAGCACTTGACATGTACTAGCTGTGTGACCTTGGGCAAGTCACTTAACCCCAACTGCCTTACCAAAAAAAAAAAAACTTGTAAGAAAAGTACAATTGTTTTCACTAGATTGCCAAGGAAGTCCATGACACATACAAAAAAATCAAGAATTCTTTATATAGATAATGATAGTAACCAACATTTGTATAGTGCTTTGAGGTTGGCAAAATTCTTTATAGACATTATCTCATTTGATTCTTTCAATAACCTTGTGATTCTGTGAGATAAGCACTATAAGAATTATTTCCATTTTATAGATTAGGAAATTGAATCTCAGAGAGGTTAATTGACTTGACCATGGTCAAATAATTAGTATCAGGCAGGATTTGAATTCAGACATCTCCTGACTCCAAGTTTAATACTCTTTTCTCTATATCATTCTACCTCACCTCAGTGAAGTAGTACTCCAGATTCTTCTCTTTGTGGATGGCACAGTACTATTAGCATCAAGCCAAGGAACACTGTGGAGCCTCCTAAATGAGATACCTTAATTACTCAAAAAGTTTGTCCCAAATATTTATACAGGAAAAACCAAGTAAGTTATGGGTGCCTATTATCCAAACTACTATATGCAGTTGAACAGTTAATCCAAACAGTACATAGATCTTAGACCAACACTGTGCATGGACAGTGAGCTGAGTTGAATGGAATTAGGAGAGCAGTCTGAATTTTCTCCAGAAAATCATGCAGTTCTTTATTAACCCTAAGTTTCTCCCTTTAAAAAAGCCTATTTTTAAAAGAATACTCAAGTATTCTTCTAGGAACATTGCATGGCTGTTAATCATGGACTGCCATGGTCTCTGAAGAAATGATTTGGGGTTGGGGGGGAGTTGAGGGAGGAGGACAATAGAGATGCACAAGATAGGGAGGAACAGACTGCAGCACATTAGCAAGAAGGAGATGTGTTATAAAGAATGTCATCAGAGAAATGTATGACTAGGAAAGAAAGTGGCGTGATCCTGTAGTGGGAGAGAGATGATTTATTATCAGTCCTTGTACTACCCTGACATCTACACAATATGAAAAGAGTTTTACCTCAGTTTCCTCCTCTGTGAACTAGGAATAACACTTGTGGTGTGTCTTATAGGGTTGTTGTGAAGATCAAATGAGATAATGTTCTTGGAGAAGAGAAGGTTCCTAGCCTTCCCTTTGGATACTTACAGGAAGACATAGACAAGATAGTCGGACATATTTGGATCACAATCTACATTGTTGGAGGAGGCACCCACATTGATTAAGTAACAAATCCATAGAAGTATCTCTAGCATTATCTAGGGAGTCCTAGTTCCCCAGAAGAAATAGTCTGAATTGGATAAGGGTTTTCATCTGGGTAGTGAAATCGCTGATATTGTTGACTTTTGTGTGCATTTGATTAGTGTGACTCTAAAACAAGAGAATCAATCTCAAAGAAGATTATATTTTGAAGGGACCTTAGAGGTTAACAAGTCTAACCTATGGCAGAATAAGAATAACTTCATCAACATCCCTGACAAGTAGTCATCCCTTCCAGTGATAGAGAAATTACTATCTCCTGTGGAAGCCCATTCCACTTTTGGACAGCATTTTTAGGAATCTTTTCCTTTACATTAACATCAAAATCTACCTCTGCAGATTTCATAAATCGATCCTAGATCTCCCTTGCGGGACAGTTGCTGACCTCAAGATGCTAAACCTACAGAATCAAGAGACAAGATTACAAAGGAAAGAAACACAAAAACTTCAGTATAAAGTAACTTATCTATCTAAAGAATACCACAAATTATTAACAGCACAAACATAGCATAAGAGATTTTGCCAAATGCTTTTCTGAAGTCCAGGTATAATATAACTATGAGATGACCTGTTCAAAATGAAACCATGGTGATTATTGGTGATCACTGATTCTCTTTCTTTATACTCACAATCTATCCCTTTAATAGTAACACATTACAGAATTTTGCTGGGAATAGAGGTCAATATCTCTAGTCTGATGTTTTCAAACTCTATCCTCTTACCTTTCTTACACAACAAGAAAATATTTGCATGTCTTCAGTCCTGCAAGATCTCTGATTTTCCGTTATTTTTCAAAGGTCAGTGACAGGACTCAGAAATCACATTTTGCCAATTCTGTTCTTTCCTTCTATCTCTCCTACTCCCATGCTTTTACTGGGTCACCCTTTTGCCCTAATTCTGATGCTTAGTCCCTCAACTGAGGCATAAGTAATTGCTGAGTAACTCTCAGTGCTCCCTGAAAGGTGACAGAGAACAGGTGAAGTACTATTGCATTGGAGAAGGTCAAATGTCCTTCATTTTCATAAAGAGAATCTACAAAGTTTAATTTCTTGATTCTTGGTTAAAATTATAGACTCAATTATTAAAGGAACAGTTGGCATAAACTTAGAAAAGGAAATGATAATCATTGAGTCAGCATGGTTTTACCAAGGATAAACTATTCCACACTTACTTTATTTCCTTTATTTTTTGACAACATCATTAGACTGATAGGTCAAAGAAATGCTATGTACAGAGTTTAACTGGATTTTAGAAAAGCATTTTGCAAAGTCCCTCATGTTATTATTGTGGAAAGGATGAAAAAATATAGGCTATAATAGTAGGTATAGCTGGACTTGATGCCAACTTAAAGAGAGCAACCTTGGTAGAGTGATCTCTCCTTGACTATGATGTTTTAAATGCTTATCCACCACTAGGATAAAGGCACAGATTGCCAGCAGAAGTGGTCTATTCCTCTTCACTACAGGTCATCAAATAAAGGCTAGATAACCACTTGTCAGGTATGTTGTGAAGGGGATTCTTGTTCAAATACATAAACAAACACGTACTGCATAGCCTCTGTACCTCTTCCAACTCTGAGATTCTTTAAGTCTTTTAACCTCTTGTCTGGTTTCTGTTTCTTTAGAAATCCTCAAAAGAGCTATATGCTTACTTCAACCCCAGTTAAAGTACAAGCTGCCCAATTGAATTTTATTCTGTTGTGGGGCAGAGAATAGAGAAACCTTGGTGAGAAACAAATATATTTTAGGTTACTTTACACTAAAAAGAGGTCAAGAGTTTTGTAGCGACAAAGGTAGGACTGGATCCAAAGTTAACTGAATTAGTTTAATTCACCACCTTCAAATTACTGAGATTTTACTCTAAATTTATAGCTTACCAAGTGACTGGGAATTGTACAGAAATGCCCAAATATTTGATATATCTTCCCAATTCTCTATGCATTCTATAAATTAACATACTACTTATCTATAGAGAAAAAGTAGGAAATTAGAATAAGATAGAAGGAAGAAGGACAAAGCAAGAACTTAAATGGGGGGTAGAAAAAAAGAGAAAGGTAGCTAGTCTCAGGAAGAAAAAACAATGAAGTGTGATATTTTATTTGTAAGTATACTTCATGTCTGTTTATATATAGATATATACATGAATATATATCTATATATATGAATTGTAGTCTACATTTTGTAATGTAGTTATAAATGAACTACCAAAGGAAATAAAAGTCCAAAATTCTTTCAAATATTTACAGAAAAAAAAACATTCATGCTACACAATTTATTCTCAAACACAGCAAAAGACAATTCCTTTATGAGGTAAATAGGTTCCTAACACCAAAACCAGGGAGAGATAAGAAAGAAAAGAAATCTATGGTCCAATATCACTGAATATTGATGTAAAACATATAAAATAAAAGTTGGATTTATGTAAGAAATGCAAGGATGGTTCAACAATAGGAAACAATTGACATAATTAGTTATATAAATAACAAACCCATAAAAAATAATTATTATGGCAATAACTGTGGAAAAGACCAATAAAATATGGTAATAATTCCTGTTTTTAAAAAAATCATAGGTGTAAAATAATCATTTCATCCTTAATATGATGAAAAACATATATGCAAATCAAGAGCTAGCATCATTTGTCATGGAGAAATACTGGGAGTTTTTCTAATAAATACAGGAGGGAAGCACAGATATCCCCTTTTTCTATTATAATTTAGCATAATAATAGAAATGATAGCCATATCAAGAAGACAGGAAAAATATTAAGGAAATAAACATCAGCAAAAAGATGGCAAATATTTTCCCTATTTTCAAGCAATATAATGGATTACTTATAAGAAACTAGAGAATCATTGAGGAAAAGCTGGAATGAGAAATTCCACTTAAAGTAATTATCAAATTCATAAAATAGCTGAAGTTAATCTATGAAGACATAAATAGGACATATGTAAATATAACTATAAAATAGTTTTTACACAAAGAGAGAAAAACCTAAATTATTAGACAGACACTCAATATTGATGGCTTGACCATATTAATATAATCAAAATGATGATACTACCTACATTAAGCTATATCAGAACTAGAGCTATACCAGAAAAAAATCTACAAAGTCATATTTTATAGAATTAGCTAAAATAATAATGGAGTTCATATGAAGGAAGAAAGAATTAGGAACAAAAGGAAAACAAAAAAGAATGGGAAGGAAAGGGAACTACCATAACCAGATTTCAAATTATATTATAAAGCAATACTTGTCAAAGTTATTTGGCACTGGTTAAAACTAGAAAAGTAGGCTATATAATAGACTAATTGAGACTTAGAGGCAAATGAACATACAGTAGTTTAGTGTTCAATATACCTAAGAACACAAACTACTCGGGGAACAATACCCCTCCTCATTCAACAAGAATTACTAACAAAACTAGGAGGCAATTTGGCAGAAAATATGTTTAAGCAACATCAAACATTTTATATCAAAATGAATTATAAATGAATATGTGACCTCAATTATAAAATATCAAAAAATATAAATTCATGACTGTGGTTAGGAGAAACTTTATAACAAGCAAAGGGTTAGGGAGATTTTTTTAATAGACTATTTTAATTTTTTAAAAAATTTAAATTTTGCACAAGTAAACTTACTGAATTTAGAATAAGAACTAAAGTGAATGTAGGGGGAAATGTATGAAACATCTTATAGAAGTCTACCAAAAATGCACACAAAATTAACAAATTTATAAAACTGAAACAGTCCCCAACTGATAAGTAGTCAAATGATATGAAGTTTTCAAAAGAAGAAAGGCAAACTATCAATAACCTTCTGAAAAATACTCAAAATTAACAATAACCAGAGAAATACAAATTAGAACAACTCTGAGGTGTCGCCTCAAAACATCAAATTGGCTAAGATTGTAAAAATATGAAAATAGTCAATATTGTAGATACTACAGACACACCACATTTAGTAAAGCTGTGGCCCTAGCAATCTGGAAAATAATTAGAATTATCTGAGAAAAATTGCCCCAACTATTCATTCCATTTGATCTAGTGATCCTGATTCCCTATGAGATTTTTATGCTAAGGAAATCAATAATAGAAAAGTCCTACATGAACAAAAAAATTTCATAGAAGTACTATTTGTAGTGGCAATAACTGGAAATAAATTGTACGTTAAGTGGCTCGTGAATGGCTAAAGAAATGTGGTACAAGAATGTAATGGATCATTATTGCTTGTAAAGAATGAAGAATTCAGAGAAGCATAGGAAAATTGGTAGGAAGTCATGTGGAGTGAAGAAAGCAGAACCAAGTAAACAATATATATAATGACAAGAGTAATGTAAATGGAGACAACACTTAGAAACAACAGAAATCAAATCAAATACAATGATCAAAGATGGTTCCCAATGTATAATGTTAAAACAGGAAACCCTGCATTCAAATCTGATCTCAGACATTTGCTGCCAGTGTGACCCTGGGCAAGCCACTTAATCTCTGCCTCAGTTTTCTCATCTGTAAAAATGGAATAATAGTACACATACTTCACAGTATAATTGTGAGGATAAAATAAGATAATTGTGAAGACCTTTGTAAACCTTAAAATGCTGTTAAATACTAGCTATTATTACTATTAAAACACAAGTCCCTCCTTTCTGTTAAACTGAGCGAAAAGTTATATGTATTACCAATTGTAATAGCTATAATAAATAGTTTTTGCTTAACTGAATATTTAGGGAAATGTTCTATGGATTGGAGACATATATTTAGTATCATATATTTTGTCTTTAGACTACTGATAATATTAGGAATTGAAATAAATGGGAGAGAGAATGTGTCATATTCATTTTTGTATATCTGTTCCTACAGCTGTTCCTACCATGGGGCCTTGAACAGGGTAAGCATATGATAAATATTTACTAAATGAAAAAAAATGAATTAGAGAATGAATGAATAAAGTAAACCTGTCTTTACAATAACTGATGCCAAAGTTCAAGTAATGCCATATCTCAAGCATTAACTCTCTCAATTTGAATACATGGTTTAGTGTACTGGTTCTGATGTAGGTCCTTACATGATTAATTTAACTAAATAGTCGCTAATATAACATAAATAGTTACCCAAATCCCTTGACTGGCCAATTAAATATAAAGATACTTTTGAAAAAAAATAAACAGTAATAAGTAGTCAAACATTTTCAGAAACTTCATAATCTTATCTTAAGAATTAGTAATGAAAACAATCAACTAACTTTTAGGCTCTAAGAACAAATAGAAGTGATGACTTGGGTGGACTTGGAGTTCATGTATAATGTTATGTAGGTCCCTGCAACCATAAACAGGATAGAAAAGGTTACACATCGTATTGAAAAGAAATCTGGGAATTGTCAAGTGACCTGAGTTCAAGTTCCCCCTCAAATATTTCCTATCTGTGTGACCATGAACAAGCTATTTGGTCTGTGAGGCTCACTTTAATCATCTATACAAAGAGAATGCTGCCTGCATTTTTGTTGTCAGAAAAGTGTTCAGCAAATCTTAAAGCTTAAACCTGTATCTTAAGGAGTGGCTAATTGGGCTTGGAGCATGTGATAATGCATTCCTCGAATAGGCCAAATTCCCTGCATCAAATGTTTATATCATGAAGTGTCAAAATTACTCTACTTCCCTAGGGTGAAATTTAATATCTTGTCATTCTGTCAATAGAAATGAACATCATAACTCACCTTCTGGGAGCTAATTGTGTAGTAGATTCCCCAAGAAAATCTTAAGGGAATTGGTGAATTGTTTAAAAAAAAACACCATTTGTAAAAAATGCTTAAGAAATATTAATTAACACTTAATCAGCAAAGGAGATTATGGTAAGCATCAGGGAATTAGGTCTATTTGATGAATAATGTTGCTTTCACAACATGATTAATAAAAGAAAGGCTACTTCACAGGTTGGTTAGTCTGGAAAAATCTGAAAGGGTATCACCAGGGATACTGGCAGAAAGAGAGAAAACTAAGAGGAGAGGAGAGAAGAGGAGAGGATAACATGCTAGATAAGTTGAAGAAACCAGTAAGCCACCTCTGGCCTTATTTTCTAAATAAGCTTTGAAAGCAAGATTTTGAAAGACTCAGATTAACTAGGTAAAGGGTATAAAAAGGAGCAAAGGTTAAATCAGAAGTTGAGGGCAGATGTTTCAAAATATCATGCATCCACTGGGGAATACCAGATGTTAAAAATGTGAATCAAGCATTATAGGAAGAATATGAAGATATCAAAGAGAAACAGGATGATAAATGAGTTCTATTTTATAGATACCAGAAGATTTCTGCAGATTCATATTCAGAGAAAAATTACTTTATAGTTCAATGTTATTTTTGAATGAGTCTACTGTTTAAAAGTGTGTTGACCACATATATTGAGTTAATTCATTTGGGAAAAGTATTGTGACTTTTGAACTGGAGTGAAAAATAGTGGGAAAAAGCATAAACATGTATTTGAGTTTGAAATTCACTGGTCATCTGGTTTTGGCAGTTTAGGGTAATGGTTTGTGGATCATAGGTGATTTGCCCTCTTATTCTTGGCTAACATGAGATTTTAAGAATTATAGACCCTAAATTAAATGTAATGGAAGTCCTACATAAATTCAATAAATTCATGGAATATGATATATTTTTACATGTAAATTATCTCTCTTCACATAGGAATCACGAGAGTCTGAAATCAGATGGGAAGATGGCCTAGAAAATGTATCATAAATCTTTTTCTCTTTTCCTTCTTTCTAACTGTCTACATTGACCATTTGCTTGTCATCCATCATCTTAAAGCCCTGGACAACTGGGCCTCCTGAGGCCATGCCTTGAGAAATTTGATTCACTCATCTTTGAAACCACTGACCCAGGCTATGCTGTTCTGATTGGTGAGTCAACCAGAACAAAGCACATGGCCTACTATATCTAGCCAGTCTGATCACCAGACCATGCTTCACATCCCATCCAACCATTGACCTCAGCCATCTTCATGTCAGAGAATGTCAAGAGACACTCATGACTTCTCTCACCAACCCTATAAGTTCTCAAACCAAAATAGCTTCTCCTGGCCACTTGTTGTTCCATCATTCAGTCATGTATGACTCTTCATGACCCTGTAGATCATAGTATGCCAATGCTGTCCATAGTGTTTTCCTGGCAAAGATACTGGCATGGTTTACCATTTCTTTCTCCAGTGGATTAAGGCAAACAAAGGTTAAGTGACTTGCCCAGAGTCACACAGCTACTAAGTTTCTGAGGTCAGATTTGAACTCAGGTCTTCCTCACTCCAGGTCTTACTCTAACCATTGAGTCACCTAGCTTGCCTTCTCTGGCAGCAACTCCCTTATATATGTTCTTTTTTTTCCAGGAAAAATGTAAACTTCTTGAGGGCAAGAGTTGCCTTGCTTTTGCATCCCCATTTGTCACATACTGGCTGTTGCTCTTCATTTTCGAAGAGGACCAAAATGACATCACTATACTAGAGCCAAGTTATAGCATATCTGACTGTGGCTGATCAGACCAATACAAGCTCAGAATGTTCTACCACAGGTTGGGCAAAAATAGTCCCTGTAAATATTTGGGGTAGGTTCTCTAAATGTGTGCATCTTGCATTTCTTTTTGAGCTACTTCAATTCTGCTTTGCTCTTAGAGGACAGCACCTTCTCTGATGAGGGTACCCCATACTGAGCAGTCCTGTGGCAGTATCTCCCATTGATACAACCAATTCCAAAGGTCTTAAGAGAGATCTTGAGAGTGTCCTTGTATCGCTTCTTCTGACCACCATGTGAGTACTTGCCCTGTGTGAGTTCTCCATAAAGTAGTCTTTTTGGCAAGCACACATTTGGCATTCGAACAACATGGTCAGCCCATCAGAGTTGTGCACTCTGCAGTAGATACTAAGTACTTAATAAATGTTTTTCATTTCAGTCTATAATTAATCAGAATTTATTCATTTCTTGTTATTATTGTTGTTTAGTTATTCAGTCATGCCCAGCTCCTCTGTCTCCCAAAGTCTGTTAAAGCTCAGGTTCGTTGTTTTCATGACACTATTTATCCATATCTGCCATTCCGTTCTCCTTTTGCCTTCAATCTTTCCCACATAAGGATCTTTTCCAATGGGTCTTGTCTTCTCATTTTATGGCCAAAGTACTTAAGCTTCAGTTTCAATATTTGACCTTCCAGATAATAGTCTGAATTAATTTCTTTAAGTATTGAGTGATTTGATCTCCTTGTAGTCCAGGGGGCTCTCAAAAGTCTTCTCCAGCCCCACAATTCAAAAGTGTCAATTACGCAGTGCTCAGCTTTCCTTATAGTCCAATTCTCACAGTCATAAATTGCTACTAGAAAAAAAACATAGCTTTGACTATATGGACCTTTGTCAGCAAAGGGATGGCTCTGCTTTTTAGCATACTGTGCAGATTTGCCATAGCTTTTCTTCCAAGAAGCAAGTGTCTTTTAACTTCATGGCTGCAGTATTCATTCCTTAGAATTCCTTATGAGTACAATTAAATCCTTATGTTGTGGTGGTGACCCTACGTTCTCAAAGAGTATAACAGTATACTGAAAGAAAAAGTATACCAGTATACCAAAGAGTATACCAGTCTGGCACCCCCTAGAATTCTGGAAAGTCTTTGAAAGCAATCTGAAATTATACCCCAAAAGTCACTAAACTGAGCATAGGTTTACCCACTGATACCACTATTAGGCATACATAATCAAAGAAGATATCAAAAGGTATCATCAGAAGATGTCAAAGACAAAGCTTAAGAACTCATGTGAACAAAAATATTCGTAACAGCACTTTTTGTTGTAGCAAAGAATTAGAAACAAAGTAGGTATCCATCAATTAGGGAATAATGGAACAAACTATAGTATGCAAATAAAATTGAATATTGCTGACTTGTAAGAAGTAACAAATATGAAAATTTTAGAGCTACCTGGTAATATTTCATGAACTGGGGCAAAGTGAAATGAGAAGACCCAGAAGTACAATTTATGAAAGATTACAGAATTTTGATGAATGCAGTGAATGAAGTTATGACTTCAGAAGACTAATGACGAAGTATGCCATCTCCCCTCTTGACTGAGAGTACAGTGACATGAAGAGAAATGGTCAATGTGTTTTGCTTGCCTATACTTATTTGTTACAAGAGAGGACTTCTATTTGGAGGTTCAATAGAGGGTTGTGGGGATAGGGAAGATAAATGGATACTTATAAAGAGCAAAAGAAAATGAAAGCAAGAAAAGAACATCAACAAAACATTAAAACAGAAGTTCACAGTTTCATATATGATCCTTTTTTTGTTCTTTCTCTACTGGAATGTTCATGTTTATTGATGATTGTTAAGTTTATAAGAAAAAAACAGCTTTCAGTATGGTCCTCAAAAGACACTGTCTGCAGATTATTCATAGCAGCACTATTTGTAGTACCAAAAACTGGAAACAAATTATGTATACAACAATTAGGGAATAGCTGAAAGAATTGTTGTATACAAATGAAATGGAGTATTACTGAGCCATAAGGAATGACGAATGTGAACAATTCAGGGAAACTTGGAAAGACTTGTATAAAGTGATGCAAAGAGAAGAAGGCAAAGCCAAACACAACTATATACAGAATAAGTATAATAATGTAAATTTTAAGAACACTAAACAGTAGTTTAGTGCAAGTGCAGCTAGGTGGTACAGTGTATAATAGTGCTGGGCCTGAAGTCAAGAAGACTCATCTCCCTGAGTTCAAATCTAGCCTCAGACACTAGCCGTATGATTCTGGACAAGTCATTTAACACCATTTGCCTGTTTCCTCATCTGTAAAATGAGCTGGAGAAGGAAATGGTAAACCACTCAGGTATCTTTGCCAAGAAAAAGACAAATGGGGTCAGAAAGAGTCAGACACCGCTAAAAACAACTCAACAACAACAAAACAGAAATAAAACTCAAGACAAATATGGATAATTTTGGTGCCATACTATTAAAGTGAAAACATATATCCTTTTCTTTTGTTAGCCCTTTTTTAATATTTTATTTTTATTTTTCCCCAGTTACGTGTAAAAACAATTTTTAACATTTGTTTTTGAAACTTTGAGTTCCAAATTTTCTCCCTTTCTCCCTTCCCAACTCCTCCTCCTCCACTGAGAAGGCAAGCAGTTCGATATAGGTTATACATGTGTAGTCATGCAAAACATATCCGTAACAGTCATGTTGTGAAAGAAAACAAAAAAAAACTCAAGAAAAATAAGTAAAAAAAAAAGTATGCTTCAATCTATATTCAGATACCATCAGTTCTTTCTCCAGGGATGGATAGCATTTTTAAGTCCTTCAGAGCTGTCTTGGATCATTGAATTGCTGAGAATAGCTAAGTCATTCACAGTTGCTTATCTTACAGTACTGCTGTTACTTTGTACACAATACATTTCACTTTGTATCAGTCCATGCAAGTATTTCTAGGTTTTCCTGAGAGCATCCTGCTCATCATCTCTTACGGTACAATAGTATTCCATCATAATCACATACTGTAACTTGTTTGGCCATTCCCCAATTGAGGAGTATTCCCTCATTTTCCAGTTCCTTGCCACCAGAAAAGAGCTGCTATAAATATTTTTGTATGTATAGGTCCTTCTCCTTTTTGTTTTTGATCTCTTTTGGGATACAGACCTAGTAATGGTATTGCTAGGTCAAAGGGTATGCATAGTTTTATAGCCCTTTGGGCATAGTTTCAAATTGCTCTACAGAATGGTTGAAATCAGTTGTCTGCTCATTTTCCCAGCCTATTTCTTGACTTTTAACTCCTTGTTAAAGTAGGTCTCTGCTGCCAGGGTAGAGGGTATACTGTCCCAAGCTTCAGAGGTTTCATGAAACTGTTTTCAGAGATAGTCCTAGGGACCTGTAAGTTTTCAGTTCTTCCAAGGTGGTATGATCTAAGGAGAGGTGTTTACTCCTCTCCTGACCTGTGTTCTGTTCTGTGAGAGACCACAAGCATTCTTTTCTGCCCTGGAACTATGAGGTGGACCCCCTCCACTGTGGCTGCAAGCCCTGCTGTGCTAGTGCTTCTCCTCGCCCTGGACTGTGACCCAGATTTGCATATGGGCAAAGCAACAGAATCCTGCCTCAGTGTTAGCAAAAAGACCCAGTAATCTCCTTCAGTAACCCCCCCCCTTACCGTCTGTGGGCTGAGAACTCCAAAAGCAGCTGCTGCCACTGCTGATTCAGTCATTCCCAAGACCTGCTCCTGGTTTCCTGGAGCTGAAGCTGGGGCTGTGCTGGCACAGCCTGTGTTGTACTGTGCTTTTCTCTCACCCTGGTTCAACAGACCTTTCCTGTTGACCTTCCAAGTTGTCTTGGGCTGGAAATTTGTTTCACTTCATGTTTTTGTGGGTTCTGATGGTCTTATATCCTTTTCTATTTACAAACAGTAAGTGACAAAGATGGAAAATGATATGTTGCAATCCTTCAGGTGGTTTTAAATAACTGTCTTTAGAAAATGTATTTTTTTGAGGGGATAGTATGTATGTGTGTTCAACATGTTTGTTTTGTCAAAAGAAAAGTATCAATAACATTGAAAAAATAATGACTTGATTGATGGTTATTGAGTACCACAAATTTGTGTGTTTCTTAGTGTCCAGTGACCTTTTTCTACCACTCTGGCTGGCACTGCATTAGTAGGAGAGAGTCTCAAAGGTCCAGGTGGCCATTTTCATCATGTATTTTTTTGTTATGTTCATTATGTATTATTTTGTTGTTTTTATTTTATGTATTGTCAAATAATTAATCACATAATAGCCAACATGTTTGTGATTGTGTATTGCCGTAGTTGATTGGTTGGCACTAGCTTTCTTTTGACAAAGCAGAGGGCAGAAACAAATTACAGGAATCATACTCAAGGCTTTGCCAAGTATATTAAAAATTGTTTTGCTAGGGCTTCCATGGCTTACTCTTTAGCGACAGTGTCGCATAATGCCCAAAAGAAACTTAGAATCAGAAAGGGAACTCCATTAGAATAGTTGGAAAAGGACTTGAACAATAATCCTATGTACAGCACTCCTAACAAGTGGTTATCTAATATTATTTGAAGACCACTACAGAAAGAAGAGTCATTTCCTTTTTAGGCAATCCATTCCACATTGGGAAAGCTACAATTTTTGGCAAGTTTTTCTTTCAATAGATAGTAAATCTACTTCTTTGTGACTTCCACCTATTTTTCCAAGTTCTATCCTCTGGGGCCAGACAAAACAAGTTTAATCCACTCTTCTGCATGAGAGCCCTTCAATTACCTGAAGACAAGTATATGTCCTCCAGGTCTCCTTTTCTCCAGGCAAAACATTAGCACTGCCTTCAACAAATGCTCATGTAGCATTATTTCAAAATCCTTCATCATTCTGATCAGTCTATAAAATCCAAACTTTGCCATTTATAGTGTTTGTAACTTTGTCTGGTTAGATTGTTCTAAATTGCTCAGGCCCCCTCTCTGGGTTGCAACTGATTCATTTGAAAAATTTTAAAAAATAGACTACAATGTATTCATTGTATGACCTCTAAGGTTACCTTCTAACTCTATATTTGTGGTCCTAAGATCATTCTGAAAATGTGATGCTCAGGACTCAACAGAGTAGGAATTTTGTTGCCAGTACTTTCAAAGAAATAAAATGATGAATAAAATCATACATATTATAAATTCTTGTTTCAACTTTGTTCCCTTTGATTCTCTTCACTTTTATGTATTTACCAGATTTTGCTGCCGTTCTTTTTTAAAAGTAAATTTTTAAATATTTTTTTCAAATGTATTTCCATTAGACTAACAATATTTAGGGGAGGCATGAGGAGAGAGCTCTAGCATAGATTCCAAAAGTGGCAATACCCCCCCTAGGGGGCGCTGGAATGATGGTAGGGGGTGGGGGAGAGACAGTAGTAGCCTCCAGTGCAGGCATTGAATAAAAACAAAGGGGTGGTGGAAGCATAAGGGAAGAAGAGAAGAGAAGAAAAATTTGAAAAACCGTTTGCATGTACTTCATCTCTTGCGTAACAGAGTTAAAGTTGTAGTGACTACATTATTTTCCAAAGAAACACACAAAATTCAAGTTAAAACCAATCATTGGTCAATGGATAAGTCTTAACAAGCAAGTGTTGGCAGGCAAGCATGCTGTGCGTTATTGGGAAGTCCAGCATGCATAGGCAGAAATAGGTGCATATAATGACTTGTTTACAATACAATATTATATGGTTACCTGATGCAATATTGCATCATCAAAATTTTGATGGAGAAAAAACTCAAATTTACAATACATTATTAAATTTGAGATGTGTCATTTCAAAATATAGAAATTTATATAAATATAAAAATATTGTATATTTTTTTGAACAGACAAATTTTTTTAAAAGGGTTAAAGGGTTAAAAAAGTAGATTTCTGGGGGGCACTAAGTAAAGTTTTTTAAAGGGAGCTGATAGGCCAAAAAAGTTTGGGAGCCTCTGTTCTAGAGTCTCATCTACCCACCATTTTCCCTGGGTGACTTTAATTCCTATAAAGAGAGGCTGTTCTGTTCTCACTGAGAGTTTACAAGTCTAGATTTTAGGGGAAATATAATGGATTACATTTTTCTCATATTTGAGATCAAAATATCAGTGGAACATCCAAGTGGAGGTGATAAACAGATAGATGGAGGTAAGTTCAGGAGCAAGATTAGGGATGCACATAGAACTCTGGGAGATATCTTCATAGAGATGATAATTGAATTCATACAAACTGATAAGATCATCAAGAAAAAGCACAAATAGAGAGAAAAGAAGAGGACCTCAGACAGAGCCTTGCTGGACAAATCACCTGCTGCCCGTCCTCAAGAAAGCAAGTTCCTTGAGAGCAAGAACTATTTTGTTTTATCTTTGTTTGCTCACCATAATGCACAGTCCCTTGCACAAAAAAGGCATTTAATAAATGTCTATTGACCTGACTTGAAGTGAAACTTCTCTAAAAAAGGCCTACTCCCTAAATCCTTTTTATCATTTCCATTTCCTACCAAATTCAGAAGTTCAAATTATGTTTGTTCCTATAACATTCATTTTAGCCTATTCTGACAGTGTGACATAGTCCCAGCTTTGACACTTACCACCAATGTGACCTCAGACTAGTCACTCAGTCTCCTCTCTGTCAGTTTTTCCATTTGCAAAATGGTAATAATACCTACATTTGAAAAGTGTGACAATAAAAGTTTTATATTTCAGATCCTTGTATATTTGGGGGGGGGGGTTAGGCAATGGGGTTAAGTGACTTGCCCAGGGTCACACAGCTAATAAGTGTTATGTGTCTGAGGCAGGATTTGAACTCAGGTCCTCCTGAATCCAGGGCTGGTGCTCTACCCACTGCACCACCTAGCTGGCCCCGGAGATCCTTGTATTTCAGTATTACAATAATAGCACTATGTTGTTAACTCACATTGCATTGGTGGTGATTGACATATACATATAGCCATATTTAAATGTCTGTTCACTATACATTTAAAAAAAATACTTTTCTGCAGTAATTTACATTTTGTGAAAGACATAATTGACCTTATAAAATTAGTTCTATTTGTGCGTAATTTCATCCTCTACTTCAAAGGAAAGGAAATGCCAACAACAAAAATAGGTAGTATAGAAATGTGAACAGTTGCTTTCATGGAGAGTTACTCAGAAGGCTTCCTTTACCCCACAAATACTTTGCTCCTTGGAAGGTCAAGGCTTGAAGTTTCATTTTTACAGACTTAAGGATTTTTGATTCTTGAAGTCTCTTCAGTTTTCAAGAGCTACTCACAAATCTACCAGGAGAGATAACACTTTAAATATGGTCTGGGGAGTGGCGAACATTAGCTGACAGTCCAGCAAAGGAAAATGGGGGAGGGAGGATTAGCAGCAAAATGCAGGAGAAAGGAAAGAGGGGCTGAAAGGAGAGAAACAAGGATAGTAAAGACAGAATATCACCTACTCTATGATTTTGGCCAGAGCCGATTCTGCACCAATTTTACAAAAAGGAAAACAAATCTTTTCCATGTATCTTCTTATACCACCCCAAAGTCTTTAGTAATACTTAGTGGGGAAGAGCATTTCTGAGTATTTCAGGATAAATTTCTGGGCACTTCAAGAATAACCCCTGAGCACTGTGGCTGGTTTGACTACCACAATGTGCACTCTGATCATAGTATTTTGGAGCTATGTGATCTAATTTAACTAAGAAGCAAGGTTTTAGTGTAACTGAGACATAGCCAAATGTTAAATGGAGATACTCTTCTGCTAAGGAAAGTCATCCACTTAGGAGGTCTCAGTGGGCACTGCTAAATTTTGAGTCGAGGAAATAATCCATTTTCCCACGTTTCTTGATTTTTATTCTCAGGTACTTTGTCTAGGAGAAAGTGCTTCATTAAGCAGAAATATTTCCTTCATTGAAAAGCCACATATAGAAGATGCTTTTAAACACCATGATATTGCACTATAAACTGTGGTTTTCTTGACAAAGATACTGGAGTGGTTTGTCATTTCCTTCTCAACTCATTTTTACAGATGAGGAAACTGAGGCAAACAGGATTAAGTGATTTGCCCAGGATCACACAACTAATAAGTGTGTAAGGCCAGTTTTGAACTCAGGTCTTCCTGACTCCAGGTTAGGCATTCTATCAACTATGCCACCTAGCTGCCCCATCAGAATCTTATCAAAGATAATTGATACAAAAATTGTTTCCTAATTGATTATTTTCTTTCTTACCATATTTTCACTTTTTTATATAAAAATCTTTTCTAATTTCACTTGATAAAAATAATTATTTTATCTCTTCTTTGTTTAAGAACTCTCCCTAAAATCATAACTTTGAAAGGTATATGATGTGGTTCTCTACCATTTTTAAAAATCATCTTCAAGTCATAGGGTGCTCAGTTGAAATAACCATGACAGATGATAGTACATGGCATAAGACACTGACGTAAACCTAATGTCTGAAAAAAATACTTTCCACTTTTCCCTGCAGTTATTGTCAAATTTGGAGTTCTTCATGGAGTAATTTAGGTATTAGGTTTATTTTTTTTAAAAGTGAATTATTGCATTCATTCTGTTATGATTCTTCACTTAGTCCATTCCAGTCATCTACTTTTCTATTTTTTAACCAGAACCAAATAGCTTTGATGATTTTTATTATATAATTATATTATATTATATTAATTATATTATATATAATTATATATTTTTATTATATAATTTTAAGTCTAAAAACACAATTCTCACTATATGCCTACTTTTTATTTCCCTTGATAGTTTCTAAAAGTACTTCCTTGGTAGTTTTGTTGGTACAACCCTTGGTTGTTGGTAAATTAATTTAAACAATGTTATCATTTTTATTACATCAGTCTATCCCCCCAAAAAGTAATAATGTATATCCCTCAAAATATTTATCATCCAGTGAAAATACTAGATGAGATCAAAGAAATAGGAAAAGGCCCAAAAGAACAAAAAATTATTTATAACAGTCCTATTTTTAGTGGCAAAGAAATGGAATTTAAGTGGGTGCCCATCAATTAGTGAATAGCTAAACAAATAAAGATATATAAATGGAATGGAATACTATTTGAGAAATAATGAAAGTAATGGTTCCAGAGAAACTTGAGTCTTATATGAACTTATGAATAGTGAAATGAGCAGAACCAAAAAAAATTATTTATACAATAGCAACACTGGCAATACTAACAATTTTTAAACTCTTAAAAACTCTGATCAATACAATTCCAGAAGACCAACAATGAACTATTCTACCCACCTATTGACAAAAAAGATGATAGATATAAAATGCAGAATGAGAAATGTATTTTTAGACATGGCCAAGGAAGAAATTTGCTTTGTTTGCCTATGCATAGTTGTTATAAAGATTCCTTTTTTTTTTTTAAATGGGGAAGGGAAGGGAAGTGAGAAAGAATATAAATTTTGTTGATTAAAAATTAATAAAATTTAAAACAGAAACTTATGTCAGTGTTTCTTTAAACAGTGTTTTGCAATTGTATTTACATTTTGAGGGTGTCCTAATAACTTGACTCCCAAATATTTTATACAATTTGTTGTTAATTTGAATGAAACTTCACTTTTTATTTTTTCTTCCTGGATTTTGTTGTTGCTATATTAAAATGCTGTTGATGTCTGTGGATTTATTTTGTACTCTACTATTTTACTAAAGCTGTTAATTTTCTCAATTAGTTTTATTCCCTGGAGTTTTCTAGGTAAATCATAATGTCATAGCAAATATGCACAATTTGGGCTCTTCTTTGCTTATGTCTATGTCTTTAATTTCTTTTTCCTATATTATTACTATTGCCAGAATTTCTGACACTCCATCAAATTGTTGCTCTTGTTGTTCATCCTTCATTTTTGAAGAGGACCAATGATATCACAGGGTGATGTCTTGACTCCCAAGTGAACTGGATTTAAGTGAAGCCAAGTTGCACAAAGTTGTCAGCCTCACTCTCTCTTCCAGACTCATTGAAGTCCAGTGGCAAGACTAAAGTAAAGATGACTGGCAATGGTGCAAGATGCAGTGAATCACCTTGACATCTCTGATGGCTGACCAAGTTCCAAGTTCGGATGTCTTCATGGACACTGGAATAAACTGTTCTCATCTGCCCATTCCACCCAAGGGAAGTCTTCACACACTTCAGGTGGTTATCCCCTTAACTCACCAAGGGGATTTGGGTTTGAAGCCTGTGGGTTACCCTCGACCTGGTTTAGTTCATCTGCCAAGATGGTTTTACCAAAATGTGGCCACTGAGCATGCTATAGCTTCTTGGAGCCATAGATGAGAGTTGGGTGAAAGGTGAAGCCCACAGGTGGATGAGCAGCCCTGAAGAGGGCTTGGCAAGACCTCATACCAGAGGTATTACTCCTCCCTGAACATCCCATACACTTTTTTAGTTAAGCAATGGGGTTAAGTGACTTATCCAGGGTCACACAGCTAGTAAGTGTTATGTGTCTGAGGTCAGATTTGAATTCAGGTCCTCCTGAATCCAGGGCCGGTGCTCTATCCACTGCACCATCCAGCTGCCCCTTCCACCCCATCAATTAACAGAGGGGAAAAAGAGTGTGCTTGCAGTATTCCAGGGAAAGCTCTTAGTGTTTTCCTATTGCAAACAAAGTTAACTTTTCATTTTAAATATACTCTTTTGCCATATTAAAAAAAAATCCCTTCCATGCCTATTATTTGCATGCTTTTAGCATTGTATGCTTTGTCAAAGGTTTTTTTTTGTACCTATTGATAAAAGCATGTGGTTTGGCATGCTTTTGTTTTTAATATGATTGTTAAATAATTTCCTAATTTGGACCATCCCTGATATAGATGATCCTTGGTCATATAAAATAATCTCTTGGGTATAGTGCTGTAATCTTTTTTGTAAGTTTTTGTTTAAAATTTTTGCATCAATATTCATGAGTGATATTGGTTTTTAGTTCTCTTTCTTTGCTTCCTTGGTTCAGATACAAGGACCAAATTTGTTTTATAAAAGGAGTTTAGAAGACTGGTCTTATTCAATTTTAAAGAATAATTTCTATAGCATAGGTATTAATTTTTTATAAACATGTGACAAAATTCACCTGTAAATCTATCTGAACAAGGTGTTTTGGTAATTTTATTGCTGTTGATTTTCCTGCTTTCCTTTCATAGTAACCTATGACTAGTTCAAATTCATTTTCTGGAACATTTTAAGATCTCTAATTCAAATTTGATTAACTTGGGAACTTTCAATTTTTGCTGGAAATCCTCTATTTATTTTCAATTTTGCTAGCATAGGATTGTGGATATTAGATTTTAATGATTAATTTTATTTCTTCACTACTTGTGATTTCAACTTGTCCATTTTTTTTGTTTTGGCAATTTTATTTTTTCCCTCTTCTTATCCTTTTCCAGGATAATTGAATATTAATCTTTTTTCTTTTCAAAGAACCAACTTTTAGTTTTTAATTATAATTTCTATGGGTTTTTTATTTTCCATTTTATACTTTTCTCCTCTAATTTTGAAGATTTCTTCTTTAGTGCTTTTTTTGAGTATATTTGTTAGTTTCATGAATTTTTAATATTATATATTCAATTACATTAACCTTTTTTCTATTTTGCTATGGATATAATTTCAGGGATATAATTTTTCTTCTTAGGACTGCATTAATTGATGCATTACATTTATTATGTTGCCTCATTGCAATCATTCTCTTTCACAGTTATTAATTTTTTTCTGAGACTTTTTCTTTCACCTACTCATTATTCTGGAAATCATTATGCTATCTCTATTTAGGTCTTCATATTTTGTTTGTGTACCCCGTACTAATGACTAACTTTATTGCATTATATATACTAGATAGCATGTGGCCTGTTTTTCTAAAAATGCTATGTAGTGCTGAGGAATATGCAAATTCAATACAATACAATAAACATGACTATTTGCCAGGCACTGTTCATTTATGATTTCTTGAAATATAGCTCTGAAAAAACAGGCTTTGATAAAGTCTATTGGGATTCAAGCACTGGAGATACAAACAAGAAAAAGAAAGTAAGTTTCTGCCCTCAAGGAGCTTACAATCTAATGGGGGAAGATAACACACAAAAGGAAACTGAAAAGTGGGGGAGGGGGTACCTGGTGACAGGGCATGATGACAGTGAAATCAAAAATCAAGTAATATAGCTGGTAGGAAATGAAGAGTTGGCTGTTTCTCTTCTCTCTTGAAAAGGAAGATTTTGTAGGGCTGTTTTCCTCCACTCTCTAGCCCTCCAATCAGAGGGGTAGAGACAACTAAGAGTACTCATGAGAGTAATCTCCATTGATTTTCACTGACTTTCCCAGTGATAAGGCTGGGGGGTGAGTAGGGAGGAGTACAGTGAGGGTGGAGTTGAAACCAAAGAGGTCAGCTGGTAAGAAATAAATTCTTTTTTCTTTAATCTTCCCTTTTATTAAACACCAAAAGCCTTTTAGCTCTAAATTCCCTAATAGTTTTTTTTAGTTCTATATTTTCCTTTTCCTTTATTTTCCAAGTTCTGAGAGAAATATTAAAGTCTCATAAAATCATTGTTACTATGTGTATCTCTTTGTAATTCAGTTAACTTTTTCTTTATTAATTTAGATGCCATGCCATGTGGCACAGATATGTTTAGAAATGATATTGCATTATTGACTATTATTCTTTTTAAGCAAAATGTAGTTTCAATATTTTTCACTCTTGATATTATGAATTTTTATTTTTCCTTTGTCTGGTAGCATAATCACAATTTTTGCTTTCTTGGAATCACTTGATGCATAATAAAATTAGTTCAAGCCTCTCATTTTCATTCTGCATGTGTCTTTATTTTTAGATTTCTTTCTCGTATACAACAAATTATTAGATTTTGTTTCCTCATCCATTCTGGTACTCTCTGTTTTTCTCTTGGATCATGCAATCCAGTCAAATTTAAATTTATGATACTTAGATTTAAGTTTTTTTTATTTATTTTTGCTGATTTTTATCCATTCTCTTTTGAAGTCAGTATTTTTTGTTTGTTTGTTATTCATATATTTCTGCACTTTATTTATCTCCTCTTTTCTCCAAGTTAAGCAAGTGGTTAAAATCTTCTTTCTTCCCTTCCAATCTCTTACCACAATGAACTTTCTTTTTGCCTTCCTCTTTTCTAAGGAGTTTTCCTTTGTTTATCATCCATTTTATTTCTCTTCCCTTCTTATATATTTTGCATTTCATTTTTAATTTATGGGCTACATACCCTTACTTTTCCTTCTTTATTCTTTCTATAATATGATAATTCTTTATCATGAGGATAAAACTTATGAAGTAACAGGTTTGAGCTCCCTCCACTATCACACCGCTATGTTATTGCCATTTCAGCTCTTACTCCATTCTTTATCATTTAATCTATGACATTTATACATATATCAGTTATTTAAAGAAGCAATATCTATTGGAAGCATTATAAGTCATGAGAGCCACTGCATGTTCCAAGTCATTAGGCCCATTCCCAGCACCTTTTGCCCTTACCTTGAAAGTCTACATTCCTAAGGACATTTTATTAGAAAACAGGTCTGACTCAAATTGGTCCAATGCTTTAGAATTAAATGAAATACTTGCAGACCACACAATAGTATAAAAATAACTTTGCTTATAATTTTAAAACTTTAAAGATAATTACTAAAACTATATGTTGCATTCTCTGCCTCTGCATTTGACCCAGCAGTAACTCTGGACCTAAAATACATTCCAAGGGCCATCAGATCTCAGGAACACCTATTCCCCATTGATGGGATACAGGCCCCAGCTGAGACCTTTGCCCCTCACCCCAAAAAGAATTTGAGTACCATTTGTGTATGAGCCCTAGAAAACTCCACCTTGGATTCTCCTTGAACTCTCTCACTTGGTCAAAGAAGTCTCTAGTTCGCCTGAGGCTATAATCCTATCAACTGGCCTTTCTTTATCACTTAAACCCAATCTCCCATTTCTCTGTTACCCTTAATCTGGCCTAGCCCTCCATCTGTCTATTATCTCCCCATGGCCCTTGGCCACTTCCCATCCTTGATTCAATCTAGATCACATTCTATCTCCCAGTCACTCCCATCAAGATGCTCCCTAGACCCCCTTCTCCCAGACCCCTCCTACAGTCACCCCAAACTACCTGGCCACTCCTAGATTTCCGCCATAGTCTTACTGTATATAAGGTCCATTTGGCCTCCATTAAGGTGCTCAGATTCTTTAAAATCTAGCCAATGGCTAAGACTTACTGTAACCAGCTTGTCAATGCAAGCATCACAAATGTTTAGATTCCTTAAGTGTCTGACCAACATGGTGGCTCTTTAATAAACTTTGTCTTTGGTTGAAAGAAGACTTGGGTCGAATTCATTTGGGCAGGACCTGTGTCTCTGCTCTCAATATTTTGGGGTCCCAGCACCCCTAAACTTCAACACTGCAGGCTCAGTTTCTATTCTCCTAATCTTCTAGACCAACCAAATAGCAACAATGGTCTACTGACCCACTTCTTCCTGGCCCCCTTAAAGGGAAATCATTCTAGCCTTTTTAAAATGGATGTTGTTCCTACCACATCTCACTCATTGATGACAATATCCCAACATTTTTCCAAGAGACTTTCCACACTTACATATCCCTAAAACATCTCTGACCCTGGGAAAACATCTATCATTTCTAGAAGAGCAATGCTAGAATAGGAGATAAATACAAATAAATAAAAAGATAAAGATATCAAGCAATATAAAAATCCTCTTTAAAAAGTTTACTATTTCAGGGGCAGTTCTTAGGAGGTCTTTTGATGAAAAATGACAACAATGAATAGGAGCAAAACCAAGAATATCAGTCATAGAACCAATGACAATATTTCTAACCTATGCCCAGTCCCTATCTTGGCTCAGGATTTTCTGTATCAAGGTAGCTAGGAAGTCATAAGGCTTACACATGCATTTAGCCCCAAGATATGCATTGATATAGAAACATATAGTACTGAAACCTACTTAATGTTGTGTTGCTTAGGAGCCAAAATCTCCCTCTCTCACCGAGAGTCCATACAGGGGAGACAATATCAAATCTTTTCCCCTTTCTCCAATTGTCAGTAAGACCTGAGTTTAAATGTGGCCTCAGGCATTTAAGAACTGTGTGACCTTGGGCAAATCACTTAACCCTGCTTGCCTCATTTTCCTCAACCATAAAATAGGAATAATAATAGCACCTATCTTGCAGGGTTGTTGTGAGGATCAAATGAGATAATATTCATAAAAGAACTTGGCACAGTACCTGGCACATAGTAAATGCTATATGAATGCTCCTCCCTTCTCCCCACTTTAGAACACTATTGAACAGGTACTCCATTCTTTTGCGGTGAGTGGCAGTGCCCCTCTGCCTCAGATTATCCCCCATTACTAGATTAATAGTACTATGATTGGACTAGATGGTCTGTAAGGTCCTTTAAGCTCTAACATTCTAGCAAAGTAGTGTTGCTTAAAGGATAGAGTGCTGGACGTGGAGGCAAGGAAATATACATTCAACTCATGCTCCTAATACTTATTGGCATAGTGAAATTCTGAAACTATTCTCCCAACCCACAATCATGCTAGAGGGTCAGGTTCCCAGAGTAAGGCTATTGCTCAATCTCCCCTCTAGTGTTCCAGCGGTACCCCTGAGGAGCTGTGGGGTTTTATGAATATTATTGGATTGAGCTTCCATCCCCTGTTCCCCCAATGTCAATTACCAGAGATTTCTGCCCCAGAATCATTTGCCAGTGCCAGTTAGTATGTCCCCAGTATCATTAAAATCTGTTGATATCTACTTAACATCATATAAGCAATTAATATCAAATAGCCTTTATAAATCAAGATGATACAATGGATAGAGTGCTAGGCCTGGAGTCTGGAAGACCTGAGTTCAAATTTGGCCTTGGAAACTTACTAGCTGTGTGACCTTGGACAAGTCACTTAACCCTGTTGGCCTCAGTTTTCTCATCTGTAAAATGGGCTGGAGAAGGAACTGTCAAACCACCTTAGTATCTTTACCAAACTCTAAATGGCATCACAAAGAGTTGTTGGACATGGCTGAAACAACTGAACAATAACAGAACCTTTTACAAAGGGCTATCTACCAATAAGATATAGCAAGAACAAATCTATTACCCCCAAGCTAGAGGCATATTCTCCCTTTTACCACCTCAGTCTCTGGGGAGAATTAACTCATATTTACTGTGCATGATGCAAACATTCCTTCTATCACTGATTACACTTTCAAGAATAGCATAATTTGCTGGACATGGCATCTTGGCTCCCAGATTGATCCGCTATTGGGATTGGTCAGGAATGTTGTGCCCCAGGGCTTGTTCCTTCCTGGGCTTGGCCACTAAATCATTAGTGGCTCTTCTGACCTTTGAAAGCTCACAAAGTTATGGCCTGCTCAATTCCATCTTCAATACTCATTCACCTAAGACCAGAAAGAAGATATCAAATAGGAAAGAAGAAGGAGGCCCAGGGAAGAGTAAGCCATTGGCACTCACCCTTTTCCTACTAGGGATTTACAGCAATTATTGTTGAGTTCCATACTAAGAAAAGAGAAACATGTCAAGTTTCTCCATTAGAGCCTTTTTCATGCACACTCAGTTCTAGCTCAGCAGCTAATTAAAAGGCTTTCTTCAACATGCAATAAGTGGACAGAAAATAGTCACAGAATACCTGCATATGCTTTGAATTAAGCCAGGGATGTCCTGTTAAATGTTTAACAACCAACTCTCCCCCTCAAAAAAATTTGTGCACAATTTTACTTTAGTCTGCATTAACAACACTTTCTCCCTTACTTTCTTAAACATAGGTAATCAATAAAACAATAAATTTGTAGCACTTGCTGATTTGTGAGGCATAAATACTCACACTGAATATTCAACAATCAGTTCTTTTAAGCTGATTTGAGCTGGTTCCAGCACACCCCTGTGTAAAGATCTTTTATTTTGTTTATTATTATCAGTTATTTTTTGAAGTAGGTTCACCAAGACCCCTACATCGGTTAACAATAAACAGAGTACCCTGTGCATCTCTAAATTGGTCCCCTATTGACCAGTCTCCCATTATACTAGTGACTTTGCACAGCCCTCCCTCACTCAAATCAAAGTCAACTGCAAGTCTTGTCATCATCTCCCTGATGTCATGGTTCTCTTTGACCATGAGAACAAAGGACAAACCACAATCACAATAAGTGGCCATGGCAAATGGGCAAATCCCTTTTACTTCTCTTATCCTCAGCTTTATAACATGTAGAATAGGCATAATAATACCTTTAATACCTACTTCATAGGGCTATTTTTAAGGGTCATGAAAAACAGTGTCACATATGTGCTTCAGATGACTTCCTGGGACTTGTCTACTAAAATCATAGAGTTCTAGTACCCTTCAAGAGTCACCCAAGCTGACAAAATCAGAAATCCTTCCCATGTTGGCCTATAATTGGCTATTATTCCTGATTCTTATGCTTTCCTACTTATATTCAAGATAGTGTTCTTTAAAAGTATTGCTCCTAGCATACCTAATTAGTAACTAAATCACTCTTTGTCAAAGTTATTGTTTTCTAAGTATCAAGTGATGCCATAATGTTAATCATAAAGCATATATTTAACTGGGGCCGACTGACTATTGAAGATTTTTCAGTCAGGTTGTTGTAATTGATTAATTAACCAAAAAATTTACAAATAAATGAAGTCTGGCATTCCATCCTTTCTGGATAATATATTTCCATTAATTCCTAGAGTCTTCCTTTTTTTTTTTAAGACAGTTGTTCTATCAGGTATAAACAAAGGGAGGCTTTCCACCTTCGAGTCATTTGCTTCTGGACTAACTTGTCTCAGCTGGAATAGTCTATGGGAATGTTTTATGGCTAGAAGTGTCAATGATATCCAGCTATAATTGAAATATGAACTCAAACTCAATATTTTCCCCATAAAATAACACATTATATTCTGTGCTAACTTCCAATACTTTGAAATCTGATGATTATATTTAGCCTACAGATTAAGATCTTAGTGTAAATGCAATAAAATTACATTAAAGGTTATGTATCAACAAGGTGTCAGTGTGCATAAGGATGAAATATTCTAGTCATAATTAAATTTCAAATCTAATTATACTTTGAGGAGTCTTTTTAATTACATTGCAATATTTTCCTTTCACAGTGGTATAGCATCTTTTATCTGTAATTTTCTTTTAATTAAAAAATGTAAATAAATAAAAAACCATTTACTTAAAATATTTACTTTACAAATAAAAGAAAAATAATGATAAAGTTGGGTTTTATCTTTTGAATCATATTTACTATTTTGGAACATAAGCATGTGCATATGTAAATAGACATGGGACGGAGGTCTCAATATTCTTTAGATAGTAGTAAGTGGTAAAACCTCGAGGTGCCAAAAACAACCTTTCATAAAACAAGAGTCACCAAAGAAGAGGAAAGTGTCATTTCATTTTTATTCATAATTCATATGATCATAGGATTATGGATTTGGAACTAGAAGGGACCTTAGGAGCTATAAAGTCCCTCTCAAGGCCAAGAGAAATTAAGTGTACTGTCCAGGGTCATACATCTAGTTAAATGTCTGAGGCAGGATTTGATCTGAGGTCTTTTTCAGGATTATAGCTCAGGATCCACAACCACTGCCTGACCAGATTGCCAGGGAAGAAGAATGTGAATTATATAGCTATATTGGGTATGATACTCTAGATATGTTTTGACCAGAGCATAGTATAACAGGATAATCACTTTCTTACTCCTGGAAGTTATGCCTCCTTTCCACTTTTATTATCAAGAACTCTGTAATTCCTTTATCTGATCACAACCTTCTACCACTCCAACTTTGTGGATGCCTTACTCCTCCCAAGCCCATTCTTCAGCTTCATAGTGACCTTCAACCCCATCATCCCTCATTATATACAACCCCACCATCCCTCAGTATGTTGTCATGGAATCATCCTTACTCTGATTATACTTCCCAATATCAATCTTTTAACAAATTTGTTGAATCCATACTATCTTTTACTCTCAAAAATCCTTTCTCACTAATTCTATTGTCCCTTATGCCTTGCCAAACTCCAGTCCTAGAATACTCCCACCACTTGCATCTTCTATTTCTGCTCACATGCTGCTTACTGAACAGAACTGGAGGAAATCATGCAACTTGCTGACTGGGTCCGCCGCAGATTTATGCCATCTGTTCTCAAGTGGGCCTTCAGTGCAACAAGACAACCCTGTTATTATTCCCTAATTTATTCTCTGTCCTACTCTACACAATGACTATTCCAAACCTTCTCTTCTCTCCTCAATCTTCCCACAGTACCCATTCCTTTAACTTCTCGGCTGAAGACCTTGCTTCTACTTGGAGGGAGGCAGGGAAGAAAAGGCGGGGGGGGAGAGAGAGAGAGAGAGAGAGAGACAGACAGACAGACAGACAGAGACAGAGAGACAGAGACAGAGAGAGGCCATTTTCTGAGAATTCCTTCTTATCTCCTTCTCTTCACATCACAACCTCTTGACATCATGCCCTATTATATCTTCCTTTTTTTGTCTCTGATAAAGAAGTGGTCCTTCTCCTTGCCAAGGCCAATACCTTGCCATATTCCCTTTATCCCATCCCTTCTCATGTTCTCAGGCAGATCAACCCCATTGTTTCTCTCTCTCTCTCTCTCTCTCCCTCTCTCCCCTCCAATTACATCCTACCAACTACAAACATGCCTATGTCTCCCATCTTAAAACATGTGTGCACACACACACACACACACACACACACACATGCCCCTTCCTTCCTGGATCCTGTCCTAGATCTCTCTTCTTAGCTAAACTTTTTGGAAAAGACATCTCTAAGGGGCAGCTAGGTGGTGCAGTGGATAAAGCACTGGCCCTGAAGTCAGAAGGACCTGAATTCAAATCTGACCTTAGACCAAACACTTGACACTTACTTAGCTGTGTGACCCTGGGCAAGTCACTTAACCCCTATTGCCTTAAAAAAAAAAGGAAAAAGACATCTCTATTGAGTGCTACCACTCCTCTTGTTCTCTTTTTCACTCTCTGCAATTTGTTTCTGATCTCATCCCTCAAATGAAACCGCTTTCTCCAAAGTGACCATTGGCATCTTAATTTTCAAATGTAACGGCTTTTTCTCAGTCTTTATCCTCTTAGATCTCTCTGCAGCAATCAACATTGCTGATGACCCTCTCTTCTTGGCTCCTGTCTTCTCTGAGTTCTTTCGATACTGCTCTCCCGTTGTCCCCCTCTTATCTCTCTAACCATTCTTTCTTAGTCTCCTTTGCTAATCTATCATCAATATCATGACCATTAACTCTAGGTATACCACAAGGCTCTTTCCTAGGCCCTCTTTTGTCCCTAATTTTTTCACTTAGTGATCTCATAAGCTGCCATGGGTTTAATTATCACAGCTTTATACACAATTCCTAGAGACAGATACAGAAATCAATATCTAGCCCTAGTATATCTTCTGAGCTCTAGTCCCACATCCTTAACTGCCTATTGGACATTGCTAAACTGATATCCTATAGACATCTCAAACTGAACATGTCCAAACCCATTATTTTTTCCCCAAAACCACCCTCTTAATTCTTATTATGAACATTATGAAATTCTTATAAAAATTCTTATTACTGTTGAAGGCATCTCCATCCTTCCAAGCATCCAGGTTCATGATCTCAGTGGTATCTACTCATCCCACATAGCCAATCAGTAAAACAACCTTTCTTTCCTTTTGATACCTCTCACATCTGTGTCCTCCTCTCTATTCACAGAGGAACCACCCTAGTTTAAGCCCGTATCATCTCTCTCTTATAACATAAGCCTCCCATTTGTTCAACCTACTACAAGCCTCTCCTACTTCAATGCACTCTCCAAACAGCCACCAAAGCAGTTTTCCTAAAGCACAGGTCTGACATCACTCCCATAACCAATAAATTCAATGGCTCTAGGACCAAATATAAACTCTTCTTTTTGACATTTAAATATCTTCTCAACCTGGCCCCTTCCTACAGTTTATTCCAAAAATTATATATTCATCCCTCATCTTCACTCCTGAACTCCAGATATCATTAACTGTAGGTCAGTCAGCTGATAAACATTTATTAAACACCTTCTATGTTCCAAGAACCGGGGATACAAAAAAGGTAAAAAGACAGTCCTTGCCCTCAAGGAGCTTAAAATCTAATGAAATTGCCTTTTGAACTTCTTGAGCTAAATGTCTCACAGACATATCAAACTCAATACATAAAAGTAGAACTAATCATATTTTCCCCAAAATCCTACCCTCTTTTGAATTTTCCTATTATTATGGAGAAGGGAAAGGAGGAAGAGGAAAAGAAGAAAAAGAAAGAATTGAAGTGAATAGGTGGAACTAATCAAGTCTCCTCATTTTCAAATTCCTTGAACTCAAGAGGACCTTTATTCCAATGGTCACAGTGAATAGGCCTAATTTAAAGACGACCAGGAAAATAAATGTGGCTAATGCACCAATATCTGTTCCAGAAGATGAGAATGATAGGCTTATTCTGTTTGACCCCAAAAGGCAAAGTCATGAGCAGTTGGTGGAAGTATCAAAGAAGCTAATTTAGTCTTTACATTGAGGAAAACCTCCTTACTATTTAGAGATGTCTAAAAGTACAAAGGGCTGCCTCAGGTGGTAAGGGCCCTCCCTCATTGGAGGTTTTCAAGTAGAATTTGGATGACCAAATGCTCGGTATTTTATAGTGGAGATTCATTTTCAGGCATGGATAGAACTAGACTGCCACTGAGATCCCATCAAACTCTGAAATTTTGTGATTCTGTGAAGTAGGGAAATATTATGAATAAATGAATGAAAAAGCATTTATTAAGCAGCTACTATGTGTCAAGCACTGTGCTTGGGATACAGACAGGGATATAAATAGAAAATTAAGGGAGTCTCTGCTCTGAAGGAACCAGCAGCACATACTGGAGGGTTTAGTAACAATGTGTATGAAAAGACCCATAGCTTCAGAGGGGCAGAAGCAGGGCAGATAGTAATGCCCAGGAGTCTGGGGAACACTGCAATAAGACAAGCAAAAATAACTGGAGGTAAAGAGAGCATAATAGCAAATGGCAATACCCAGGAGTCTGTAAAGTATAGTGGCCAGGCAGAAAGTAATGCCTGGATATAGAGAGGATACGTCAGAAATAGGGGTAGGAAGGCTACAAGTTCTTTCCTTTGCCCACCAGGAAATATATGTCACAGCACCTCATTATTAAAGGGAAAGGCAAAGTTCTTCTTCAGCATTGGTTTCATCACCTCCCAGATATCGATAGGTTCAAATAATAGCACCAGTCCTACTGCAATATCTTCCCTTTCACCCTAACCCCGGGTAGGGCCCTGGCTTCATTGTCATGGTCACATTTCTTTTACTACCCGCTCAAATCCAGCCAACAGCTGAGAAGGAGGCCATAGCTCATCCATGAACCCCTGCCTCCTCACCCCACCACCGCATGGATAAAAAGTCACGAGGCCACCTGCATTAAAAAGTCATGAGGATTTCTACAAAAGATAGTCACATACTTCTGTAGGAAATTTTGGTTCTCAGAGTATGGCCTCTAAACTGATGCAAACAATAGCATGTAAACTTGATGTCAAATACTATTTTGTATTTTTTTTATCCCCATTGATCTATACAATAGGTTTTACATTGTAAGTATTGATTACGTTTTTCTTGAGTTGAACTGAATTAAATTGAAGAATTATTCCATATGTAATAGGGGATTGATGCATGCCCAGACTACAAAAAATAGAGGAACCTGTGTCTGTGAGATGGACTTGGAGAGGCTGTGAACATTTTGCATTGGCCTCCCGTGTGGCTGATAGCACCCTGTTTCCACTGGCTTCTTAGACCAAATTGTCTCTGTTCTTACATCTACCTGCCTGAGACAAAGCTCTCTCTTACTCTGTCCAGGAGTAGCAAAGTCATTCCCTCACAGTAAGGATGTAATTCAGCAAATTTGGAAAGAAGGACCTGAAGGACATGTTCCTCTTCCATTAGACCCTGTGGACCCAAGAAACAGGTTAGGGGTTTTGGTCTGTTTCATTTAACCTTTTCATCTCTAGGTACAGGGAGCTCAAGTTATGGGGACCTTGGTGTCTAAGATTCCAGGTTGAATACTAGCCCAGCAGTGAAGACTTGATAAGCCACAGTCCCAGGGACAAAACATTCGAGGGAAAGGGAATAATGGAACTGGCTTTTGCCTTAGAACTTAGTGAGATTTGTACTTTGTAGGAACTGACCTAAGTCGTCTACTTAAATCCCTATCTCTTCCTAAATACCAAGGCAGTGTAGGAGAAGGATTATGGCCCAGGAAAAGGATTTGTTCTGTAAGATTTAGACTCAGTCAAAAGGATGCACCCAAGGACCTAGAAGGCCACATGTGGCCTTGAGGCCTCAGGTTCCCCACCCTTGGTTATGCCCTCCAGGTTTTGGGGGCATAAAAGCTAATCTGACTGTTAAGTGGTTAAATGAAACTAGTGTACTTGGACCCCTAAAATTAGGGGAAGACAGTCTGTGGGAAGTGGAGCCTAGGGGAACACAATCCATGGGACCTTGAACCAACAACAGAAAATGGGAGGTCACTTCCTCCCAATTGTCTAAGAGGACTAGAGAACCCTGAGGGAGGAGTGAAATGTAACATGCCTGGCCTTCAGGCACTGGGAGCCAGAGAATCATTCTTATGTAATATGAATAGTGACATCTTCTATGTGTTCCTAATAGCAAATGGCATGTGCTAATTGAATCAAGCCCCAAATATTAAAGAACCTCCAAAACATGATCACCCAGGAGAGAAAAGCCTAGGAAGACACAGAAAAAAAAATTCAACTAAATGAAGAATGTATATTGTCCAGATTTTGACCTGAAGTTGAATGAACAGTCCATTGAATTAATTTATCAACAAATCAACCTTACTCACAGTATACAATAAGCTAGGGTCAGAACAAAAGAGCAAGCAAGGATGCATACAAGAAATTCTTCAGTGGTTTCAATGATCAAAACCTGATCCCTAGCACAGAAACTCATGTTTTAACCCTAACATTGTCCCATGATGCCATATGGTTCTGAGTCAAAGAATATTCCAATCTCCAAATAATGTGATATTGATAGCTTGGCAAATACCAATGAAAGAACAATTAGCTTGATTGCAACAAACAAGTTTGTTCTCTTCTTTTCTACTGGTTTTCTTTTCTAAACCTAAATTTAGATCTGTTAGATTCTCAGGGACTTAGAACTAGGACCTCAAAACATAAGTAATAAACTGTATCAGACAATTCAAAGTCCAATTGACTACTGATTGATATGTTGATCTATTCACAAATAGGTAAATTTCCATTTGTGTGTATATACATGTTGAGTAATAGTAGTTGACAACAACTCTGTGAGTCATTTAATGTCCCCATTATCCTTATTTTACAGATGAGAAAATAGACACAGTTAGCTCAAATGATTTCCCCAAGGTAACAGAACTATTAATTGGCAAAACTGGGACTTGAACTCAGGCCTTCTGACTCTAGGTCCAGAGTTTTTCCACTATATCATGCTTCCTATCTACTCAATAAATTGTTTCCTGATGAGCCCCTACCAAAAGTGATCTCTCCCTCTCCTGAACTCCTATGAAATTTGTAGTACATGTAATTCATTTGCCATTGATCACACATCATTGTTTTTATAGTGATTTATTTTATATCATAGTACAGATATACATAGTTTATTGTCATATCCTAGACATACCCTGTTTATATTTCTTTTTCACTCTATTCATTTCCTATAGCAACTAATAAAGTGTCTTACTCACAATAAGTATTTGATTTATATTTCCTGATGTTTATATTCACATACTGCCATGTCCACATCATATTGTTGCTAATTTAATTTTGGGATTATTTTATTGAGAGGAAGAATGAGGGAAAAGCATGTTATAAGAATGGCAAGCTAAGGAATCTAGCATTAAAATGTCACAAGAAAATACAATCTTCAGCTTCAACAAAACTATCAAACCACATTTTTCCACTACAGCCAGTCTCACCATTTTAAGGGTTTAACAAATTACTGTCACAAGCCAATTCTTTAGCCTTACCCAAATTAACTGTTCCTAGTGGTAGAAGAAATGAATTGGCCATTATGTAGGTAAAGAACTAATGACAACAGTACTTAGTGGATTATCTGGGACTATTGAGTGATTCAAGAATTAAATCTGACCTGGAATTTGATATTTCAGAGCTTCCAGATCAACAAAAAAAGAGAATATATAGGATCATAGATTTAGACTTCCAAGGATGCCTAGTGGCCAGGTAGTTCAGCTGCCCCCCTTTTGCATATGAGGAACTTGGGCCCAAGAAGGCTTCGTGATTTACTCAAGGCCATTCAGGTAGTAATAACAGAGCTGGGATTCAGACCCAGGTTCAAGTGACTCCACATCCAGCCCTCTTTTCCCAGTACTCAGCTGCCTCCCCAAGAACGCATTAGTTTTACTTTCCAGAAAATATAATAGTTGTAAGTAACAGAGCTCAAACCTGCAAAAAGTATAAAATATATACCAGCACATTAACTTGTCACCAGCCTGGTCCCCTGTAGGTTGGTGAAGTTAGCCTTTTTTTTTTTAAACACTCATAGGAATGAGTGGATAAATTCTTATGTTTTATGATGAACTGTTATAATACACATTCACATATTCTAAATATTTCAAGGATAATTTGGAAGTTAGGTGGTATTTTCTTTTATCAGTAAGTAAAACAAAGAATAGTAATTACACCTGCATTGGAATTGCTTTATAGAAAACATCTTTTAATATCCCCAAACTATTTCTTTTTCAGCTTGGCATTTGATTTTTGCATGTGCATTGTTTTGGATCAGGAAGACAGTGACGGTAGGGCTCAGTGGTGGTGTTCTTTTTCTAACTTGGCTTGAGTAGCTGCAATTCCTCTCAGTTCTCATGAAAACACACATTATTTAGTGATACTTCCCCCTCTCAGTGTACAGTACTATAGCAGGCCTCTCACAGAGGAGCTCAGGAGTTTCCTACACTAATTGTCTCCTAGCCAGTTGTTGCTTTCCCTGTAGCATCCCAAGCCAGACTTTCTTGCATCCTGTTAGTATTATCTACTCTAGAATATGCTGCCAAATTCTCTCCACAGGGCCTGCTCTAAGTTTTCTTGTTAAGATAAGCTTCCAACCTGAAGTACAGTATATAAGCAAATGTATACATCTATAGATATATAACTGTATTTTATGCATATTTTCTAAACAGAGAGACTGATGGACAAAAAGAGAGAATGCCCAATCTCACGTAACTGCTAATACTGTTTTGATGTTCCTGACCACAAATGCATCCCATAGACCTCTGAAATGAAACTTTTGTTTGAGGTTTCCTTTGCAGGATAAAAGAATTAATTAGGCCAAAATCATTAAAAGAAAATAACAATTGCTAGAAGGGTCATAGGACAGGCAAATACCAATACATTATTAGTTCAACCATTCTGGAAAACAATTTGGAATTATATCCTAAATACACTAAACTGTACATAACATTCTACCCAGTGGTATGATTAAGGTAGAAGGAAAAGAACCATATGTACAAGGAAATATCAATCAACACTTTTTGTCATAACAAAGAATTGGAAACAAAGTAGGTGCCAATCAATTGGGGAATGGCTGAATAAAGTGTGATAGATGAACGAAATGGAATATTATTGTACCATTAAAATAATCAATGCAAAGGATTCAGAGGAACATGCAAAGATATATAAGATTTGATTCAGGATGAAATGAGGAGAAGCATTTACACCATGACCACATAATAATAGGCAGGGAAATAAATGAAAGACCTCAGAATTCCAAACAAAGGAACAACAAGGATTCAAAAGACTGATGATGATATGTATCACTCACCTATGGGCAGAGAGTTAATGGAATAGAATAATAGATCTCCAAATGAGGTCCAGGTGCCCTGCGGATCCCCCAGACCCTTTCAAGGTGTCCTTGAGGTCAAAATTATTTTCATAATAACACTAAGAGGTTTTCATTTCTAGAATAGTAAATATTAATAGATACAACTCACATAAACAAAAGATCTTGGTGGAGGCAAGGGGAGTTTCTCTATAATTTTTTAGAGTATAAAGGGATGGGGGCAGCTAGGTGGCACAGTGGATAGAACACCCTAGAGTCAGGAGGACTGACCTGAGTTAAAATCAGGCCTCAGACACTTGAGCTGTTGATCCTAGGCAAGTCACTGAACCCCAATTGCCTCACCAAAAAAAAAGAGTATAAAGGGGTCTTGAAAGAAAAAAGCTTGAGAATTTGATATACAATAATAATAATAATAAAAATACCTAAAATTAACATAGCACTTTAAGGTCTTCCAAGCTTACTTATATCATCTCATTTGAATATCATCATTGGCATTGGACTAGAGTTACTGAAGAAGACATACATTCTCTCTCATGGACAGTGAGTTGATTTGTTATGCTTAACTATATATATTTGTTACAAGAGAGGGCTTCTACTCAGACGGTGATGAGGGCTAGTGGGTAGTGATAGACATGAAAAAAGAGGATCAATAGAACATTGTATAAATGCACAGAAGCCAAAAAAAAAAAAGCATAGAAGGAGGCATAGAGGACTTTTGTTACATGTTACATGTTATGCATGTGCATGTGTATACACATATTGTTAAGGACTGTTAAGAGGTCCCTTGAATTTGTCTTTTTGAGTTGCTGTACTTTCCAGAAACATTGCATCCAGAGAATTCAGGAGGCCCTAAAAGTCTCAAGAACAAAGCTCCCACCTGAGTTGGCATGATTTATTGTTTTTCATTCCAAGCTGGGCTCCCTGAGTATCCCTGGGAGTCAAGACAGGTATTGGACAGTTTACACTAGAGAGTTTGCAGCTAAGACTCATGTAGATAAGCAGAACATCCTATCTTCATAGTCCAACAATTCCCAAGGGAAAGGAATGCTGGGGGGGGGGGTTGCCATTGCCTTGCTCCTCCCCTTTTGAATGGGGCTTTGTTCCTTTTCCCACCTTTACTACACCTTTTGCCCTTCCTATGCCACACCCCTTTAGGTAGAGATTTGCATTTCCTCCTCCTTCTTTTGTCCTGCTGTCACAAATATGCAAATTTCTATATGGATTGTGAACTCTTTGGCTTCCACGTGCATGTTTATTTCTCTTGTAATAAGCATAGTTTTCATGTAAGTTTTGTGAAGTTGTGATTGCCTGTTGACAATATATATGTATGTATATGTGTATGTATAATATTTATATAGGATTTCCAAAAGTCTTAGTGCAGTTTTTAGCTAAAAGCTTAAAACTCTTTTAAGACTTTTGTGACATTGTATGTTTAAATTTCTTTTAAAAAGCAAAAGTATAGGGGGGCAGCTAGGTGGCGCAGTGGATCAAGCACCAGCCCTGAAGTCAGGAGGACCTAAGTTCAAATCTGGCCTCAGACCAAACACTTGACACTTACTAGCTGTGTGACCCTGGGCAAGTCACTTAACCCCAATTGCCTAAAAAAAAAAAGGAAAAAGCAAAAGTATATAGATATACATAGATATTAAAACAAACTGTATATAACAGAAGTTCATATTTTCTTACATATCTTTCTTGTTCTTTGTATATTGAAACATTTGTGTTTGGTGATGATTGTTAAGTTCACTATATTTTATATAGATACATATATTCAAGAAGAGCATTAATTATCATAACTCTTGTCCTTACCTTTTTTGTTGTTGAATTAAAGAATATACCATATTATTTGTGTATGTGTCTGTATGTGTCTGTGTTTGTGTGTGTGTGTGCGCGTGTGTTCATTCTTCCTTTGCCTGGTTCAGATAAGAGTAAGGTTCATGGATGCCCCATTTCACATTTGTATACTCTTATTTTGCTACCTCACTTATAAGAAATGGTTAGTTCCTCCACTTCATCTTCATTTCTTTCCTGATTCATTTCTTTTTACCTTTACTTTTTTTTCCTCTCTTAAAACCTACAAGAAAGAACAAAAATACCCCTAAGCCTTTTATTTTTCTTTATTTCCTTTGTGAATTTTGAAGATAGTGAGATTCTTAAGAGAAACTTGTCTTTTCTCCCCAATTAGAACGTAACCACTTAATCATGATTTAGCCTCTACCAACTGCTTAAATTTATTTAACTTTCTAGGTTTCTGTTGTCTTGTGTTTGCATTTCAAAGATTCTGAGCATTTCTGCCTTATTTATCAGGAATGATTGAAAGTCCTCCATTTCATTAAAGGTCTATTTTTTTTCCTCCCATGTTGTTCATCATCTCAGTGAAGCAATCAAAATTGGACATGTCTCCCTCAGAATCATCTTCCCAATCTTTCCAATTATCAAAGACCACACTAAGCCAATTGAGCTTTGTCCTTTCTTTTGTTAACCTTGACCATGACTTGCATGTTCTTGAATATTACTTGAATATTACCTCTTTGACCCAGAATCTCTAGACTTTAAGCTATCACATACCTGAATAGGTTTTCAGTTTGGGCTTTCTTTAAGAAGATGGCCAGTACGATTATTCTGTTTTAACTTTCCTTTTAGTTGTTATATATCTAGGTGGTTTCTTTTTATGATTTCTTAGAATATAGTATACATGATTTTTCCCCTTTGATTATGGTTTTCAGGGAGTCCAGTGATTCTTAAATAAAATCTTAAATTCTTAAAATATCCTTAACATGTTTTCTAGGCCAGTTGTTTCTTATGATAGCTAATTTACAGAATTTTCAGTCTTTGTTCTAATGTTTATTGTTGTTACATGGAATCATTGATTTCTTTTTGCTCCATTCTGGTTTTTTTTTCAGAGAATCTACTAAATGGGTAAGATTTTTCACCTTCTATTCTAACCTATTTATTTTCCTTTATTTTTTATCCTCAAGAGGTTCATTTAACTTTTTTATTTAATCTCCTGCTTCTTTTCCTTCAGTCAGTTTCAGAGTCGTTGTGGTCAAACCATTATTTCCTCTGAGGCACTACTTGTACTTGTTGTGGAGTTACTCTTTTCTTTTAGGTTTACCTCTTTGTCTTCTCTTTTAACGTTTAATAGCATTTTATTTTTCTATTGATATTTTTCTTCCACTTATTCATATCTCTGATCTAAATTCATGGATTGGGACTCTGTGTCTTTGCCCTAACATTTCCCACCTAGAATGGCCTCCCCTGAACTTAGCCTATTGGCAAAATCCTAACCAGCCTCCATGGAAGAGGTATAAATATTAGTTTGTATCTTCTCCCTTGGAATTCTTAAAGCACTCACTGTCTGTTCCATCCATTCATCACTTATATACTACCTTTTGTGTGTATGTATGTGTAATGTCTATGTATTATGTATGTATATACATATATGTATGCATTGTGCATACATATACAATCATCTCTTCCTTTCTGCTCTCCCAAGGCTAGAAGTATCTAAAATTCCATGATTCTCTGAAGTGGTCTCTGAAAAGAATGTAAAGGAGTCCTTCAAGATAAAGACAAAGAAGAAAAAACAAAGAAAATCTAAAGAGAGGCAAAAATAATATTTTTTCTATGTCAGGAGTTTAGAAGGTAGAACATGACATGGAGGGAATAAAAGAGAATAAAAGCCATTGAATACTTAAGCCTATGTAATAGATTTGAAACTTTTTCCATAGAAGAATGATTTGTATATTCTAACAGTGAAGGAGCTGCTTATACAACAAGGAAGGATAGACTGAATTCAAGGTGCTCTCAAGAAAGGGATCACAGGATAACTGTCAAGAAGAGAAGAACACCAGGAGCTGTTGACTCTCACTGGGTGCTAAGGAGACAAATTTTGGTTAACCTGATATTAATAATTGAGTGGTTTTCTGTCTTTCCAAAACATGTTAAAGGGATGAAATAGAACATGATCTATTTTTTTACTTTTTTAACATGATTGCTACTATCCACTTTTGATGATGAATGTATATTCTGCATGTATATAGCAAGATGAAACTTAAGAACATTGCTAAAGATTATGAAACCTGGAGTAAGAAATTGACCATCTTAAGAGCATAGGTGGTACTTAGATACTTGCTTCAGCTTGAAAGCAAAGACTTCTCTTCAGGAAGAGAGAAGTTGATTTGGTAAGAGAACAATAAATTCAGAAAATAGTACTCATTATTCAAAAGGAACAGAAGAGAAAAAAGGAGAGGGGCAATGGCATTTTATATTAAGAAGTTAAAGTCAAGTTAAAAAATAAAAGAATATGAAATATTTTGGTGAGCATTTGAATGATAAGGATAGAAGGAAAAACTGAAGTCACATTGTCATTATAGGATGTTGCACACAATTCTAGACAGAAAGAAGAAATAGATGAAGAAATGAGGAAATATGCCACAAACCTGGCATGGAGACAGCATACAGCAGTGACAGGGCATTTCAATTACCTGGACACCTGCTAAAACTCTATATCTCTTTCTCTGCCAAATCACAGTAGGTTGAAATAAAAATGCCTAATAGTAATATAAGATAAATAAGGAGATATTGCAAGAACACCTAGCTGCCCTTCCTGAGTTCAAGTCACCAGGTCCAGATAAACTGCATTCTAAGATACTGAAAGAACTGGCAGATGTGACTTCTCGGTTAGTAATCATTGAAAGACAGTGGGGAACAAGAGAGGTCCCCAGAACTGAAGGACAAAGGTTGTATTGATATTCAAAAAGAGGGAAGAGTGCGTCTGCAAAGTATAGGTAAATGAGCCTATCTTCAGTTCCTTTCAGAATTCTAGTATATTTCATTAAATGGTCAATGAAGATAGAGAAAATGTAGAGATGATCAAAAGGTCCAAACATGATTTCATCAAAAACTGGTCAAAGGAGGCTGTGGGGTGTAAGAGATACAGAGCTGGCCTTGGAGGCAGTAAGACCTGGGTTTAAGGTCTGTCTCTGACATGTCTGATGGATGAGGGAGGGTCAGCTATATGATACTAAGCAAATCATTTATCCTCTTAATGCCCTGAACTTTCTATGCCTACATACGTGGTAAAGCATATGCTCTATATCTTGGTAGAAGAAACTTCCTCACCAGGAGTTTCCTAGTCCAGTAAAATAGCTCCTGCATAAATAAACAAAAGAACAGGTTGCACCAGACTAATCTCTCTCTCTCTGTCTCTCTCTCTCTCTCTGTCTCTCTCTCTCTCTTTCTCTCTCTCTCTCTCTTTCTCTCTCTCTCTCTGTCTCTGTCTGTCTCTCTCTCTGTCTCTCTCTCTCTCTTTAAATCAACCATTCTTTGGCTCCATCTATATTAGTATTGGTAATTAAAAGTTGAAAAAATAAGCTATCAAACTCACACAATTCATTTTTCTTTTTACAAGATCACTAGTTACTATCAGATTTAGAATCAGAAAGACCTGGGTTCACATTTTGCCTCTACCACATATTAGCTGTGTTATCCCAGAAAAAATCATTTAAACTCTTCTAGTTCTAAAACAATGAACCTATAATCCTGAGGCCTGAGTTCAAATAGTGCCACTGACACTGGCTATATGATGCCTTACAAATCATTTTATCTCTACATGCCTAAAGAAACTTCTTAAGACTTATCTATTAAATCATAGATTTAGTCTGGAGAAGGAAGTTCTCCACACTGACAAATTCAGAAATCCTACATGTATTTGCTTTTACTAAAGAGATAGGAAAGGAAACTGCTACAGACATAGTTTACCTACATTTTTGGAAAGCATTTTGTAAAATCTCTAATGCCATTTTTGTGGAATAGAAGAAATGTGGGTTAGAGGATTGTACAATTAGGCAGATTCAAAACTGGGAGAATGGCCAGACTCAAAAAGTCATTAATAGTTCTATATCAAGTTGGAAGGGATCTCTAGTTGAGTTCTGCAGGGATTTGTCCTTGGCCCTAAACATCTTAACATTTTTATGATTGACTTGGATAAAGATGGCATGTTTATCACATTTCAGATAATTCAAAGCTAGAGGGATAGCTAACACAATGGATGATAGAAATAGGATCTAAAAAGATCTCAATGGGATGAGTCAAATGAGAAATTAATAGCGATATATTAAAATCTTATACTTATACTTCACAAGATGGGAATGATTTGGCTCTATAGCAATTTACCTGAAAAGATTTGTGTTATTTAGTAGACATTAAACTCTACAAGAATCAACATCTTCATATGGCAAACTGAAAATGCTAATTACCTAAATTTCCTAATGCCGCATGAAGGCTAATAATAATATATACTATAATATAATAATAAGATCAATGATAATAATAAACTAACATTTGCATAGCACCTACTATGTACTAGACACTATGCTAAACACTTTACAATTATTCTTTCATTTGATCCTCACAACAACCGTGGGAAGTAGGTGATATTATTATCCTCTTTTTACAGATGAGGAAACCAAGGCAAACAGAGGTTAAATGACTTGCCCAAGGTCCCACAGCTATAAAGTGTCCAAGACCAGATTTGAACTCACGTCTTCCTGAACTAAAGAAATGATAGTCCTCCTGAATTGGACAAGAAACTAGGGATATTTAGCCTGGAGAAGAAAAAATATGGGGCAAGGAAAAACAAGAAATATCTTCAAGGATGTGAACAGTTGACATGTGGAAGAGGAATTAGTCTTGACTCCAGAGGATAGAATTAGGAGCAATCAGTGGAAGTTTCAGAACTCTGCTAGATTTAGCATTCCTTTAAATGTAATGAAGAAACTTTCTAAAGATTTTGAGTTATCCAAAAGTAGAACAGATTATCTTCATTTCCTACCACTAAGAATTTTTTAGAAAAGTCAAGATGAAGTGTGGTGCAGTGAACAGAGCACTGAACCTGCAGTAACAAATTCTGAGTTCAAATCCTAACTATCATATGCTAGCTATGTGACAGTGGGTAAGTCATATAATGTTCTGGGCCTCAGCTGTAAAATAAAGGGGTTGGAACAGATAACCTCTAATACCCTTTATAGTCCTAGATTCGTGATTCTATGATCCACCATCTGTCTGGAATCTTGGAGAGGACATTCTTTTCCCAGCAGATTGGACCATTTGGTCCCTCAGATTCCTTCCAATAGTGCAGTTCTCTGACTCTGGTGCTGTCTCCACATTATGACTTTTGATAGAGAAGTGGCTCTAGAGAGACACTAAATTGATAGCTTCCTAGCTTCCAAAATGTGACACAATAAATGTAAATCCTGAAAACTTCTGAAGATGGGAATGAAAAGAGTTGCCCAAAAGCTCTTTTTCTATGGAAGATTTTTCTTGGTCATTTGTCCTCCCCAAGTATCAGAATTACTTTGAGGCAGCCAATGAAATCTGTCTATAACTATGGAATTTTTCCAGCTTTGAGGCCCACCTTCAGAATTAAGATGGAAGGACATATTTATTGAATAGTGCAGGTACATAGATTTTTGTTGTTCAGTTGTTTCAGTCATGTCCAACTCTTTGTGACCCTATTTGGAGTTTTCTTGGCAAAGATACTAGAGTGATTTGCCATTTCCTTCTCTAGCTCATTTTATATATGAGGAAACTGAAGCAAACAGGGTTAAGTGACTTGCCCAGGATCATATAGCTAGACAGTGTCTGAGGTCAGATTCACTGTTCCATCCACTGTGCCACCCAACTACACTGAAGGTACACAGAGCTGAACCCCAAAAGGGCCAGATAGAAAGATAAGCCACTGAAAGAGATTCTGAAAAGGTGGGGTGGGAATTCAGGAGGAAAGGAGGCAGCTATGGTGTAGTTGGAAGGGGAAGCGGGGAGAGAGGAAAGAAGGAAGGGGGAAATCACTGGATCTAGAGTCAAAAGGCCTCAGTGTAAATCATCACTCCATCACTTACAGAATTTGTGATCTTGGGCAAGTCATTTAGTTTCTCTGTTTATCAAGTATCTCATACATAAAACAAAGATAAATGATATCTTTATTCTCTACCTCATGGGGTTTTGAGACTCGAACTCACTGATGGATATAAAGTGCTATATAAATATTAGCTATTGCTTTTAAAAGAATAGGTTGAAATAATAGCAGCATGACTCAGACCTGACTTTATTCTTTTCTGGTTCAAGATCAGGGTTCATCTGATTCTCTATACCCCTCCCCAGTCATCATTTTTTCCCTCTGAATTGAGGGATTTATGTAAATGTGATCATTAATACATTTAAGTTCTCATTAGAAAAAAAAAATAATAAGCTCTTGTCCAATTGTGCTATCCTTCAACTGGGAGTCCCTATGGAGGACAAGATTCCTTCACAGGGGACTAACAGGGTGGGATTGAGAATCCCAGGGTGATGGGTGGGGAATGGAAAGGGGACTTAAATACCCAAGGCAGTAGGCATACAACCTTGAGCTCTTAGAGTCTCACTTGGAAGTGATACAGTCAGTCACTCCTGTCATGTGATGGAGGGATATTAAAAAACTCAACCCATTCCCTTGATGCGGAAGTAAGAGATGGCTAAGGACGAGGAAGATGGTATCATATTCTGGAAAGGGCCTTAGAGATATAGTCCAACTTTCTCATTTCACAGAAGAGGAAAATAAGGCCAAGGGAAAGGAAGTGACTTGTCCCCAAGGTCAGTAGCAAAATCAGAACTTGAATCTAGGCTTTTATGAATCTAAGATCAGGTTCTTTCCACTTTTCCTGTGTCTGTCTTCCTAGCTGCTGCTTTACTTCCATCAAAACAGGGACCACATTCAGATAAAATTGTTTTCCACTCCCAGAACATTCTGAGTACTTCCTACAAATATGAAATAAAATGAAAATAAATCCAATGTTGATGGCATGTTTGCTTATTTTAAAATTTGATAAAGAGCGTAAGCCCTTTCTTGCACTTAATTATGCCTGAAGTAGATCTTGTTGTTAAAGGAGGAAAAAGTTAATTTTCCATATTGATTTCTCCTAGACAACCCCTGAGCTCTAAATTGACATTAATTATTCATGCATGGGAGAGGTCCTATGTTAGGAGAGAAATTTTCCATTAAGACTTAATTCATTAACTCAACATTTAAAAAACTTGATGCCTTAGGTCACTCAGAGGTACAGAAGCCCTTAAATCATTGCAGAAAGAGAATGAAATATAAGATGCCCCCCTACAATACTGGAGAAATTGGAGAACAATTGTCTAGGGAAAGACACGTGAACAATACCCTCTATTTAATCTGTATTGTTTATAGAAAGAACCGTTATTAACATCCACTACTGATGCAACCACTTTGGCCTAATCCCTCACCTGGTAAAGTGAAGAGTGGAATAAACCTGACATTTGGAATCAGACGACCTTGGTTTGAATCTTGGTGCTGATACCTACTTTTTCTGTGATATTAAAAGAACTGCATCCCATTCCCAGACCTCAGTTTCCTAATCTATAAAATAAAAGTTTGGACTAAATGACCAGCAACATTCTTCCCTCAACTATAAATCTTTTTTTTCTCTTCTCCTCATACTTCTTTTATACCCTACCCTTCTTTTTGTTATTATTATTTTCTTCCTAGAGTAAACATGCTCACAGAAAAAATTCTCCAGTCTGATTCCTCTACAGAGAATTGACCAAAGGTCATGGACCAAGGAATGACACACTTCATTATCATTCAATCAAACAAAAAATAATAAACAGAAGAAACTTGCTACAAGGTCTTGAAAGCAAAGACCTCATAGTCATCTCTGCCTTTGAAGTTTTCCTTTTTTTTCAAGTCAATGCTGATGTGGTGTTGTTCTTAGCCCGTGACCTGTGTATAGTCCCCTGCAGATGTCAGAGATCTGAGAACCATTGTTGTGAGAGCGTGTTCATTAGATATGAAGAAAAAGACTGACTGAATGAAAGAAAATGTCAAATCCCTTTAGAATTTTTAAGACTAAAAGCCAAACTAGAATCAGTAAATAACAAAGTTTGGTACTTTCATTTTGTTTTATTTGAGGAGGAGATGCTCAACTCAAATGAAGTCTTGTTTAATTTAGTCTCTGAAAAGGAAACAAGAAGACCATCTGTAAATTAAGCTTTTCCTCTTGTATAGGGTGACATTTTTATCTCTCTTCAACAATTATTGTTAATTTCAGATCATGAGACTTTTGAAGAGTTACAATCCTTTCTCAAAAGAAGGAAGAATGAGGTTCAGAGACAAAGACAATCAATGAATTAGAGACTAAAGATGACTAACTGACTCACATCAATATGGATTACCAAGATCCCAAGAGATCGGGGGTCCTAACCTCTTTTGTGTCACAGAATCCTTTGGAAGTCTTGTGAAGCCTATGGACCTCTTCTCAGAATAAAGTTTTTAAATTTATAAAGTAAAATACATAGGATTACAAAGGAAAAAAATTATATTTAAATATAGTTCTCAAAATTTAAAAAAAAGTTCATGAACTCTAGGTTAAGAATGCAGAATAGACTAATTTTATCAGACTACCTATGTATCATGACTGATGATAAAGTTCATATCTCTCCTCATCCTCCACTCTTTGAACAAGGTGCTTCAAAGATCAGAGTCTTCATTAATTTTCCACATGATTAACATTCACCAAGTGCAATTCCCCAAGAGTAACTTTGAAAGTAGGAGAAGTATTTTTCCCTAGATGCAGAATTTTTTCAAATAATAATATTTCAAACTTTCCTGCCTACACCAGAGCATGACAATAACATTAAATTGTAATTAGTCCACAACTATTTATTAAGCACCTACTATGTTCCAGGCACTTTGTTAAACACTGGGGATACAAAGAAAAATGAAAGATAGTCTTTACTTTCAGGAAGCTCACAATTTAATGGGAGAAAGTGTGGGGATAAGTTTGCAGGGGGTCATCTCATGGATCATGCATGGAGCTAAGCCTGTGTCCTGGCCTTCCAATGGGTGGCCCCCTTACTAAAAGATGAACAGGACCAGAGGCTCTTGGTTTAATCCCATGGCCCCAGTCACTTGGGACTGTGGCACTGATGATTGGCCACTGAAGCAGGAAGATTGGTACAGTCAGCACATTTTAAGAGTGACTCTACACTCTCTAGATCTACCTCTTCCCACTTGTCAAGAGTATCAGGTCTTTGAGCCTATTCCTCAGTGAGGAACAGGGAAGGGACTTCTCTCTCCTCACTCCCTCCCAGGGCAATTATAGCAATTGCTCCCACATGACAGTGAAAGTATATACTTTTCTAGATGAACCTGAGAGTTGTCCTTGAGCACCAATCTGCTTCTTCTGCTTTGTGTTTCTTTCCCTGAACACAGGTGACCAAATAGTGATTCTGAGCTAGACGTTCCTGACCCCTGGTAGCAATCTTGTAAGTAAGTAAGTTCGAGAGCTCTAAAGCTCCTCAGTCTGGGTGCTGGTTGCCCAAGACAGGGTGATGTCTGCAACAACTTCTCAAAGGTGACCACCTCTAGGAGGATACTGCAGACGAAATAATCAAGAAAGCCAAATCCATGGCATGATTTTCCTAGAGCTAAGGTTTTTCAGTAATTAAGATGTGACCCCCTCCCAACCCCAGGATATGGGTGCTTACAAAACAATCATGTAGATCAGGTCACACAGCTAGTTGATAAAACACAAGAATTCAAGTCTCTTGACTTGTTACCCAGACTTTTTCCACTAAACCAAACTGCTTGTAAGTTTTTAAACCTATTTTAGAAGCCTTTTTCACACTGATTCTCCAGAATACTTTGATGATAAAAAGTTTAATGTAGAGGAGAATAATTAATGCTCTTTAAGATGACTAGGAATATGCATTGTTGGTGGAGTTGTGAAATGATCCAACCATTTTGGAGAGCAATTTGGAACTATGCCCAAAGGACTATAAAAATGTGCATACCCTTTGACCCAGCAATAGCACTTCTAGGACTGTATCCCAAAAGAGATCACAAAAATGGGAAAAGGATCCACATGTACAAAAATATTTGTAGTAGCTCTTTATGTGGTGGCAAAGAATTAGAAGTTGAGAGGATGCCCATCAATTGGGGAATGGCTGAACAAGTTGTGATATATGAATGTAATGGAATACTATTGTGCTATAAGAAATGATGAACAGGCGGACTTCAGAAAACCCTGGAAAGACTGGTATGGTCTGATGCTGAGTGAAGTGAGCAAAACCAGGAGAACATTGTAAACAATAACAGCCACGTTGACTAATATTGATAAACTTAACCCTTCTCATCAATACAAGGATCTAAGACATCTCCAAAGACCTCGTGATGGAAAATGCTATCCACAAAGAAAAAAGAACTATGGAGTTTGAATGCAGATCGAAGCATGCTATTTGCTTTTTTTTTTCTTCTGTTGTGCTTTGTTTCCTCTTTCTGGTGGTTCATCCTATTGGTTCTAATTCTTACTTACAACATCACTAATATGAAAATATGTTTAACAGGAATGTATATGTATAGCCTATATCAGATTGTATGTTGTCTTGGGGAGGGAGGTGGGGAGGGGGAGAAAAATTTAAAACTCAAAAGCTTATGGAAGTGATTGTTGATAATTCAAAATAAATTAATAAAAAAAGATGACTAGGTATACAACATGACACTATTTTTAATTCTGCCACTCCAACTCCATCCCTACCTCAATAATAAATACAACCTCCATGATCTTTTGAGTCCAGGTGCCTTTCAACTGGGGACCCCTGAAAGCTACCCAAGATTCAAGGCAAGCTTTGGGTCAGCATTTGATCAAAACTACAAGCTCAGGGGGTCTCACATATATTTCAATACACTAAACAGAGGACACATTAATTCAAAGCAAAATGCTTTTAATTCCATGGTATGGCAAAACAAATGCCAATGAAAATCCTTCCACATAGAAACATTGGTATACTCTTACAAAACTTACTCAAACTTCTGATAGGAGGAGAACACATAGCCTGGGAACATGTGTGGGAGAGGGCAAACAGGTAGAAAACACATATAGCCAGGCAATCCAGAAATGCCACCTCCAATACTACTGTTGTAGGTGCCTCAAAGCTGCTAATGTCATCTGCTGGTGTGGGATCATCATCAAACTATGGGCTGTTATGTTATAAGGTAGTTGTGACCACAACCAGGCTATTGGTGCTCTTACATGTCTATTTCCTGCTTTGTCTAATGGACTGCTCTCCTTAGGGCCTCTGCTGTTATTTGTTGATCTCTCATTTAATTACAGATGCTATATGGCTTCTCTTGTGAAACAGGAAATCAGTACTTTTTATCCATGATTTCACAGACTACTTCAACCCTTTTTGTGAGGCAGACCCAAAACCCAAAGCAGAACTCCTTACCAAAGGTAAGAGAAGCCCTCAAACTTAAATCTGTTTTTTGAACTCCTTTATTTCTGTCTCAGGCTGATTTTTTGGCCTTTTCAGCTAACAGCACTGAGCACAGTGATTTGAACACTGAATTAAATGAACATTTTTAGATCTTATTCCTGAGTGCATCTTACAAAAGATTTGTAGTTATCTTTCTACTTTCAGACTTTTTTCTGGACTGGCTCCCTTCCCTTTTTACCCTCACCTTCCCTAAAAGGAAAATCCCAAAGTCCTTTCCTTATTCTCTTTCCACTCCTATAGAAGCAAGCCAAATTATAAGGTGAGACAATAGACATAAAATTTTTATATCCATAGCAAGCCAAAATGAATTTAAATCTCACCATTCTCAGTGGCAAACATTCCAAATTGCATAGATTCAGAATGTGATATGCATAGCCAAGTCCCTAGAAAAAATGTTGAAGAAGGAATTTGTCTTTGATAACTCCATCAGTACCACATTTACAATACCCTTAGTGTTTTTTTTTTCCTGGCAACCAAAGGATCCCTCTGTTGGAATCCCATTCTGAGCAGCTTTCTATGGCTCCAACCTTTTGTTTTGTTTTAATATTTCTTGATGTCTCAGAGTCATTAGCATCTATTTGGTTAATTCTAATTTTTAGGGAGTTATTTTCTAGGGTAATGTTTTATACCTCTTGTTCCAAGCTGCTAATTCTCTTTTCTTATCTTTTCTTCACAGCTCTCATTTTTTAATTCCTTTGTTTTCCTCTACTGTTCTCATTGGTTTTTTAAATCATTCTTGCCTCTTTTTAAATAACTCTTGTTTTAATTCTTCTAGGAATGCTGGTTGGACTTCTGTCCAAGCTGTACTTTTCTTTGAGGCCTTGCTTATAAATATTTTCAAGTCATTCTTCTCTACTGAGTTCAGGCTTTGAGATTCCCTATCACTTGAATAGCTCTTGATGGTAAGATTATTTTTTTCCCTCATTCTTCTTGACTTTGGACTTTATGTTAGAGATGGGCTGTGTGCACTCCTGGGGAGAATGTATGCCCTGAGCTTCTGTTGACTTGTGTCTATCTAGGGTAGAGTACTAAAAACTCACCAAGTGTGATCTGGAGTGAATTCTGCTCACTGCCCTCCTGGTCTAGGTTCTGCAAGTTCCCAACTCTATTTGGGAGTTTCAGTAGACTACTGCTGAACTCAATTACTTTTAGCCCACTGGGAGGTACTGCTGATTCAGAGCAACTGAACTTCAGGCTCCCCTTTGGTCTGGATTTTCTGCCCTAGTTATTTCTCTGCAGGCTTCAACCTGGGCTAGAGGCCAGAACTGAGTCCCCACTCTGCTCCTGGGATCAGAGCCTCACATATAATGTTCACTTCCAGGCTTTTTCCTTGCTTAATATACAGGTAGGTCCTGATAGGAACTATTCCGCTCCAAAACCCCTAGGTGCAGGTCCCTCCCCTCATTTCAACCTGGAACTAAGTACTGGGCAACAGAGCTGCCAGATGGCACATGTCTCTGCACCCTGCATTATTTCAAGGATCTCCTGGTATCTTTTCCTGTTTCAGGGTTTCCTACCCTGGTGCCCAGTCTCTACTCTCCTTTAATTCCTGGGTTGCAGAATGCTTCACACAAGGCACACTCCTCACCCCAGTGTCCCTAGCTGCCTCTATCTGTATCCCTAAGCACCCTGAATTGGAAAAATGACTCATTATACCTTTTTAGGGGATCTCCCAATCAGAATTCAATGTGGTGTATATTGTAGAACTTTGTGGAGAAGATTTGTTGGGAGAGCTAGGCTGTAGTTCTTCCTGATACTCCAAAATCTTGACTTCACCCCTTCCCTTCCATGGTTCCAACCTTTTCCTCTTGCCTAGGTAACTCAAGAAGGATTATGAAATAAGGACTTTAAAAAAAAAAGACTCAAAGAGGAGAGAGAGAAGAAGGTATTGGCAGCTGGCAAAGCAATGTAGGCAAGAAAGGGTAAATAGAACAAATTGAAGAGCGAAGGAAATTGGCAGAGTGGATTGGTGGGTAGGACAAGCTGGTGAAATAGGAGGTTGATATAAGATAAGGATGGAGAGTGGGGTATAGCTATTGAATTATTAAGTGGTTAGAATAGAATGCAGTAGCATGCAGTAGGGATAGAAAGTTGAACAAAGAGTCAAGAAGATCTGTGTTGTCCCACCTTTGACACACATTAGCTGGGTAACCCTGGGCAAGTCATTAGGGTTCCTTACACCAATGAACTTACAAGTCTGATCCAAAAAATAGGATCTCTTGGTCTTAAGGAGGTGCTTAGGGATGTGGCATAAATACTTACAAGTATATTTTAAAAACAAACAAACAAGACTGAAAATCTCAGTCAGTGTGGAGAACAAGAGATAACTGCAGTGACATATTATTGTGCAACATTTATTTGTATTATGGTCACAGCTAAATGACAGGTTATTGATATTCAAAATGTCAGTAGGTCTCTCTCCCAAAAGATAAGAGGAAGAGATTTAAGGAATGTCGTCCCAAAACCCAGACTGTGACGGTAAATTTCCTTTAAAAAATGAAATAAAAATTATAACAGGGCTTCAATGGGCCAGGGGTGAAGGCTCTGAAGTGAAGGATAGGAAACTAGAATTTTGTCAGAATTCTAGAGACCAAAAGTATGGCATATGGAAGGGGGGGCGGGGACAGTTGTACACCTAAAAAGCCAAAAACAAATTTGACGCTTTCCTAAAGAGGAAGAGTTCAATTCTCTAAGGAGGAAGCAGCTGCCTATCCACCAAGGAATACTATAATAGAGGCACAGAAGCTATCAGGTAGGAGATAATCCAGGTAAGGGTTAGAAGAAAAAGCAAAGAATTATAGTGTGGTTCCTTCTCAGGTATACCAAGGCCAATCTGGTAATAACAAGAGAGAGATCTATTATCTTTCTGGGGCATGTATCCAAGTCATAACAGAGAATATCCCATAATTTACCAAGACAGATAATTTCTACCAAGCTTTCATGATTTACATAGACCCAAATTATGCTAAAGGAACTCAGAAAGTATTACCAAAGAAGATAAAGTATTAGTCAAAAAAACTAAAGACCAGGGGCAGCTAAATGGCACAGTGGCTTGAGCACTGGCCCTGGATTCAGGAAGACCTGAGTTCAAATGTGGTCTCAGACATTTGACACTTACTAGCTGTGTGACCCTGGGCAAGTAACTTCACCCCATTGCCTTGCAAAAAAATAAAAAATAAATAATAATAATAACAAACTAAAGACCTTAAGGCCATAGTGTGTGTTTTCTTCTCTGCTGCCCAATAATGTTGAATGATGAAGAGAAATTGACTTGGAAGTAAAGAGATGGTCAAGAAAGTAGTATCTGAGAATGGAATTTGGATTTCTGGACCATGGCTTAAAATAGACTCCCAGCCAGGAATAAGTGTGCCATCTTAATTTCAACATGTCAAAACCTGAACTCCTTTAGAGGATTCTGGGAAGATGGTGGAGTAAGTCAGAAAATTCCAAGCTCTCAAGATTTTCCTCCACAAAAGAGATAAAACGGCACCTTAGGCCAAACACAGAGCAGTAAAAATAAACAAGAGAAGGGGCAGAAACAGGGTCAATAGGAGAAGATCTGTCTGATGAAAAATCTTGGGAAGAGGTTTGTTTCCTCTGAAGAATAAACACCTCCAGGCTAGGAACCCCTTAAACAACAAGTGGCAAGCCCTGGGGTTAACTGAATTGGGAAGCAGCCTCCGCCCCTAGCCACAAGAACTTTTACCCCCAAGAAGATGATGGGAATTGGGCATCTGAGCAGGAAAGATCAAGGAAACCTTTGCTGACAAAGAGGCCAGACCCAGCTGTGCTGCAGAGAAGCAGCCAGGGTCAAGAAGGAAACAGGACATGCCCATTGAGTGCAGAAGCAGTGGGTCAGGATGCCACTGGCCATGGGCACTTATAGGAGGCTGGAGACCTTGGTTTCAGTTCAAGGTCAGAGAGGAAAACTGAAGGAGGATCTGAGGCCAGAGGCACCACCACCACCCCCATACTCCAGGAATAGAAGTGATTAAAAAATCAAGCTATTATCAAAAAAAAAAAAATGCACAGGCAAAGGAGAAAGAATCCAACCATAGAAAATTACTGTGGGAATAGAGAAGACTAGGGTTCATCTTCAGAGGAGGATACTGAAGCAAAGAAACCCTCTTCTACCCCAAATAGTAATGTGAAATGGTCACTTGCCCAAAAAGAATTCAAAGAAGAACTTGAAAAAGACTTTAAAAATCAAATAAGAGAGACTGGGGAAAAACTAAAAACAAACAAAAAAAATCCAAAAGAAACAAGAAGATTATGAAAAGAAAGTCAACCAATTAGAAAAGGAGATCTAGAATCTTAAGGAAGAAAACGACTCCTGGAAAATCAGAATTGGGCAAGGGGAAGCTAGTCAAGTTATAAGAGACCAAGAAATAATAAAACAAAATATAAAGAATGAAAAAAACAGAAGAGAATGTGAAATATCTCATAAGAAAAACAACTGATATGGAGAACAGATCAAGAAGAGAAAACCTAAGAATAATCAGACTACCTGAAAGTTATGATCAAAAAAAGAATCTCGACCCAATAATACAAGAAATAATTAAAGAAAATTGTCCTGAAGTATTAGAACAAGAAAGGAAAGTAGAAATAGAAAAAATTCATCAATCACCACCTGAAAGAGCTTCTATGAGGAAAACCCACAGGAATATTACAGTCAAATTCTGAAACTCCAGCTCAAGGATAAAATATTGTGAGCAACAAGAAAAAAACAATTTACATATAGCAGTGCCACAATTAAAATCACACAAGACCTAGCAGGAGCAACACTAAAAGACCAAAGGTCTTGGAACAATATATATGGAAGAGCAAAAGAACTGGACTTCTGGATGAAAATAGCATACCCAGCAAAGCTAAGAATAATCCTGAATGAAAAAAAAATTGACATTTAATGAATTGTCAGACTATCAGGACTTTGTTAAAACAATAACAACAACAACAACAACAACCTGAACTTAATAGAAGATTTTATATACAAGAACCAGAAGAAACATAAGCTACATACCAAAGACCAATTACAAGGGACTCAATAAGAATGGACTGTTTACCTTTTATGTATATAAAATGTAAAACGTATATCTAAGATTGTTATTAGTAATGGGGAGTTCATAAGAAATATTGGGGTAGACTTGAGCATGTTATGACTTCAAAAAGTAAAACCATTCAGAAACAGCTAAAAAAAAGTAATTATACAAATAAAGTGTGAGAAGAAGGAATTAGATAGGGGAGGAGGGCTGTTAGTTCTGGAGACCTACTTTCATGGGGAATGGGTTCAAGAGGGAATAATACATTTACATCTAGAAGAGTATAAAAGTCTTCTAAATTTAGAAATAAATAAAATGCTAAGGAGATAGGGAGGGGGGAGAGGATAAAGGAGGGATCTTTAGAGGGGAGGGTGAGAGAATAGGTTAAAGGGGGATATAGAAGGGTGTTTAGATTAATAGGGGTGGGAGGATAAAGGAGGAATCCTTGGAGGTGGGGTAGGTTAAGTAATAGGAGGGCAAAGTAGCAGGTAGAAGTAGAGGAGTCAGGAGGGACAGAAAATAAGAAATACAAACATAAAAACAAAGATTAGTAGTAGAATCTTTTAGGTAAAGTATATGTTTATATATGTATATATATGCATATATACATGTATATGTATATGTATATATATGTATCAGTATCAATATCAATATCAAATATATCCATACTTAATTGTAGCCTCTGGGGTGGAGGTAAGGGGGGAGAAAAGGGATAAAAAGAATAAAGTAAAAAGTGTACAGCAAAGAACAAAAGAAAATCTATAAGGAAGCAAAGAAAAGATGGACTGCTTTCAACACAACACATAGTACTTAATATATAGGCTTTCTTGAACTGGAAATTATTGCTATATATTTTGAATCCTCTCTTACATTCTGCTATACACGTGACATGTTTTTTTTTTCTTTTCTTATTTTATATTTAAGTTTTTTTTAATGTATCAATAAATTTTAAAATTAAATTTAAAAAAAGCCCTTAACTCCTTATCTTTCCCCTCCAATCCCTCCTATCTTCCTAATTTTCTTATTGCTGTCAAGGGCAACACCATCCTACCATTCACCTAGTCTTACAATCCAGGTGTAATCCTTGACTCTTCACTATCTCTCACCTCCCCATATCCAATCTATTTCCAAGTCCTATTGATTTTACCTTCATAGCATCTCTTCTGTATGACCCCTTCTCTTTCCTTACGCTGCCACCACCCTGATCCAGGCCCTCATCAACTCACACCTGGACAATTACAATAGTTTTCTGTTTGTTCTCCCTGCCTCAAGTCTCTCCATATTCAAATCCAAACTCCACTTCACTAGGGGTGGGGAACCTGTGGCCTGGAGGCCGCATATGGCCCTCTAGGTCCTCAAATGCGGTCCTTTGCCAAGAAAATCCCAAAAGGGGTCATGAAGAATCAGACACTACTGAAAAATGACTAAACAACAACAAAACTAAATCCATGGCCTCAAAATGTCTATGAATACCTGAAGTAATGGCAACAAGCAAAGGAAACTAGAGATCCTAATGCTAAGAAATAAATGAACTTCTAAATAACAATGAAAAAATGTGAGGATGCCAGGGAGTTTATTGACGGGAAAGATGTAAGTCCAGTGGACATAGTGGAATGAACTATGTGATAAATGATACAGATTAAAATGGAACTGGGGAAAGAAGAGTCATAATGGTCCAGGATTATATAGTATGAGTATGCTTTTTATACCTAATGGGTTAAGACTGAATGACCTGTATCAAGGTGAATGGAAACTAGAGTTGTTTGGAAATGGAAATCTACCTACTCCTTGGATAGTTGCCACACCCCAGTGGGCGAACATTCTTTCTTAGCTCCTCCCTTCAGATATCACCAAAGTAGGCATGAGTTTCTCTTAGTCACTTCTGTCGGAGTGGGAAGTAGGGAGGCATTTTAGACCTCCTGAACCTATACTGGGAAATGGAAATCAGGAGATTTATCTGAAGCTACTAGGACAGCTGCCTCTTAGGGAAGCAACTCACGTTCTCAACTAATGAAGCCTTCATCCCCCTAACACCAATGTTAGCTCATTCTTTGCCCTGGAGAAAACTATGATGGTCAGGCTTCATTTGGCTTTTATCTTTTCCCTGCTTTAGAGGAGTTAGAGCACTATTTATCAGTAAAATCCCTTTGATTTACTTTTGAACTCTCAGCCATGAAAGAAGGGAGAGTAGCCCAATAGATATCTTCAAATACTTGAATCTGAAAAAAAAATAAAAAATAAAAATAAAAAAAATAAAAAACAAATACTTGTATCTGAAACATGGGGAAAAGGATTAGATTTGTGCTTTGCTCCAGAGACCAGAGCAAGGAGCAATGACTGGAAGTTGAAAAAAGGCAAATGTAGTCATAATATAAGAACTTCCTAACAATTAGAGCTATTCATTATAAGTCTTCAAGTAGAGGCCAGAGGACCACTGGCTTAGGTATATTGTAGAGTTGATTGTTTTGTGAGTATTGGTTGGATTAAATGAAGTTTTGTTTGGTTTGGTTTGGTTTTTTGCTCTAAAATTATGTGATTGGTATGATGTATGATTTTTTCTTTTTTAAATATTTATTTTTTTTTAAGTTTTCAACATTCACTTCTACAAGATTTTGAGTTCCAAATTTTCTCCCCATTCTCTCCTCTCCCCAGCCCAAGATGGCATGCATTCTGAATACCCCTTCCCCTAATCTGCCCTCCCTTCTGTCACCATCCATCCCATCTCTTATCCCCTTCTCCTTCTATTTGCCTATAGGGCAGCATAGAGTTCTATACCCCATTGCCTGTATATCTTATTTCCCAGTTGCATGTGAAAACAATTTTTAACATTTGTTTTTAAAATTTTGGGTTCCAAATTTTCTCCCTTCCTCCCTCCCCACCTACCCTTATTAAGAAGGCAAACAACTTGATACAGATAACATATGATTTTTAAAAGATAATATTCCTTCCTTTGTTGTTTAATTCATCAAGGGCTTAATGAGTTGTAATTTCAGGGCAGATGAGGGAGATTCTTTTAGAGAAAGGATACAACATGGTATCCATACTCAGCTTTGGAGTCAGAAAAACTGAGTTCAACTTCTACTTCTGAGGCTTACTATTTGTATGACATGTAGAAAGTTACTTATTCTCTCCGCATTACTTTCCTCATCTGTAAAATGGTTGGGATGGATTAAATGATCTTTGAAGTCCTTTATGGCTATAAATTTATGAGCTAAAGATTTTAGGGGTACAGAGTATTTTGCATTCTCCTTCTAATCATACCATATGGACAGTCACCCACTTTACCTAAGGCCAGCTCTAGCTTTGGACTAGCTTAGCATATGATTAGGTATAAGTTTTAAGTTAAAACAATCTAAATTTGTGATTATTCAGAATTGTAAAAGAGGATAGATTCAGAATGTCACCAAATTGATAAGACTCTCTGTTAACAGTGATAGCGCTATTTGCAAATACATTAAAAAACCATTATAATCATCTTTCTGCCCACTGGTTCTTTCAAGATACATTATAAGCAGGCAATTTTGTATTAGTGAGACACAATCCAAGAACTCAGATTGAAACTTCTTTTCTGTCTGAAGGCAAGCCCCAAACCAGAAGTGCATAGAAACATGGATCAGGTGCTCAGATTCAAATCTCCTCAAAAGAATCTCAAGGTGCTCACCTCCACCAGCCTTATTGTTGTTGTTGTTGAGTCATTTTTCAGTAGTGTCCAACTATTTGTGACCCCATTTGGGGTTTTTCTTGGCAAAGATACTGGAGTGGTCTGCCATTTCCTTCCCCAGATCATTTTACAGATGAGGAAACTGAGGCAAACAGGGTTAAGTGACTTGCCCAGGGTCACACAGCTAGTCACTGAGAATAGATTTGAACTTGGGTAGATGAAACTTCCTGTCTTCAGGCCCAGCATTCTATTCACTGTGCCACCTTGTTGCTCATACCAGCAATATTGATTAGATGCTAATTCCTCTTCTGCATGATTCTACATACTGACAACTCTTCTCTAGCCATATCAGCCAGTGCAAGCAGTACAGAACAGCCACACCAAGCTCCTTCTGCCTCAGTCTCTTGATCCTATATAAGCAGTATAGCTGCAAACAGATACAGGTGCCCCTAGCTAGGAGCCATTATTCTTACATTCTGTTCTCTGCCCTTTCTTCCTCCTGAAAAACCCTATGCTTTCCACCATCCTGGACAAAATCTTGCTAGTTCAACCCTTGGTACAGTCTGATGGCTACCTCTCTGTTTCTTCCCCACTTCAGCCTGCTCGCCCTTCTGCTTACACAGCTCTTGGGTATTATTGCCTACTCTGACACAATAGAGAGGAAGGGATGGTACAGATAAAGGAGCAGCATTAAATAATTATACATTTAGTTTGTGCTAAGACTGGTGGTGGACAAGTAAACACACCAACTAAGCCATTTCTGAGGTAAGAAGTGCTTCTAGCACCTCTCTCACTAGCAGGTTTGCTTTTGATCCAGTCAAAAAGGAAGACAGGATATAATAATAATAATATTTTAGAGGAAGGATACAACATAGTATCCATACTCAGCTTTGCAGTCAGAAAAACTGAGTTCAACTTCTACTTCTGAGGCTTACTATTTGTATGACATGTGGCAAATCACTTAATCTCTCTGCATCACTTTCCTCATCTGTAAAATGGTTGGAATGGATTAAATGATCTTTGAAGTCCTTTATGGCTATAAATTTATGATCTAAAGATTTTAGGGGTGCTAATTCCCTGGAGTCATAATAAGGGGTTAAATAAACTTACTTTATTCTAGTCTAGTCATCTCAAAGGGAGTTTGCTGATAATGGGAGCACCAACTCCTAGAGCATTCCCTAACAACCCTTCTCATAGGGGCTGGCGTGAAGCGAGGGTGGGGCAACTATCCCTCTGTCTCGATGGGGTCAGTCGAGACCAGCACAACTTGTGCACTGCCCTAAATCTCCCAAGCCTCAATGGGGGCTGGTTGAGGCAAACACACAGATTCCCTGTCCCAAGTCTTTTTGGTGGCTGATCAAGGCATGCACAGCATTCTAGCCTGCACATTCACCCCAAAGGAGATCCCCCGTCATTGACCAATGCCCACTTGCTTTATAGGGCAATAGATAAAGAAGGCATATTGCCAGCAATAGTCTCACAATTTTACATTACTTCACCCCTATATCTACCGTGACTGAGCAGTAGAAACTGTTTTGAACCATGATCATGAGAACTCATATCCAACAGCTGGGAAGTAGAGATTGTTATGGCTGTGGATCCTGGGAAGAAAACACTAAGAAAGAATAACAAAAAAAATCCACTTTACACACACAAATTCAACTTTCTTACAACTGGTCATACAGATGTGACCCCTGCCCCAAAGCCCATTGGTATGAGACTCTCGCCCCAAATGGTCCTGCCCTGTTGAGGGGCTGGGAGGAGCTGGCAAGAGACAAAGAGCTTCCATTCACAGCAGTCCCCATTTTGGGACTGGTCAAGTTTCTTCCAACACTGAGTTGGCTTCCAGATTCAAAAAAGAAGATGGAAAAGGCCAATTCCACTTCAGGTTGCTGAAGGAAAAGACTCTTGGAAGATATGAGAGGAGCTGGCAGTTACCATCATGTCCCTATCCCCAGCTTGCTACTCTGGAGACTTTGGAGAGTTTCCCTTTGGACAAGATCCAGAATCCTCACTCTTGGTTGAGGTGAGTTTCCTCACTCCCAACAGGAGAGCTCTTTCATTCTCTATTGTCTGTTATATATTCTCCTATGTATGTTTTCTCTGATTTGTTCTGCTATGATTTGACTAAATGGGTTTCTTTGCTCTTTGCTATGTGTGTTCACTGTGAAACTGGTGTTAGACGGGGAAGGAGTTAAACCCTAGATATTGAGCTTGGGGTCCCGCTTGCTCCAAAATGACAAAGTGATCAGAAGTTACGTGGAACCTAATGGAACCTCTAGATGAACGGCATTTAAAGGAGCAGGTAGATATACCTCTGGCCCAGTACCCTCTCTCTCTCTGAGAAAAGGAAAATGGTGGCCTCCGGTCCCAATCTCCTGTTTCCTCTTCTGGCAGGAATGAAAGTCTCCTTCAGAGAATGGTGCGGGAGAAGAGGCTAAAGATATCTATTCTGCCTCCTTTCAAGCCACGTAACAACAAGCCCTCAAAAGACATGAACCCTCTCTACACAGCGGCTCCATTCTGCTATATGAAGATTTAAATAGTTTCTCTCCTCCAGGGACTTACATTCTACTGGCTAGTCCATGTTCCCTTAATATTTAACACAGTCCCCTGCTTTTTCAACCAGCTAAACTCATAAATCCCCAGAATCACACATCTTGTTCCACAGTTTTAAAGGATTTTCTAATAATAATGGAATGATACTCTAAGATCCACTCTTTTCTTCTAGCTCCTAATTTGTTCCTTGGAGCTAGAGTTGAGGCCTTCTTCACTTTGTCCTAAATGCCAATTACTCAATGGTAAACAAATGAAAAGGAAGTTTGGGTATTCAATGTGATTCATTCAAGCAGAATGTAGGAAACTTTAGCATCCATGTATTCCAGGACTTGCTAGCAAAGTACAACTAAATTTAGCAGCCAGTGATATTGATTTGATTAAAAATGGTTTAAGGCTTGTAAATGTCACTGGAACTTAGCAAAATTAATATTATTAAATCCTTCTGGTGATGGGGAAAACTAACAAAGGGATTTGCAGTGGTTTCTGTAATTAATTGCTCTGTCATGATTTATATTAACTTACAGTACAACTCCATTAGCTCAGACCTGTCATCTCTGCTCAAGGAACCACCAAGTAATCACTAGCACATTAAAGAATAAATTAGTTTTTGGCTTGAAGCCTAGTTGTAGAATGCTTCATTTGTGTCTGCTGTAGACATATGTACCTAATAAAGTTGGGACGAACGAGTTAAAGCACATATATATCAGTGTCAGCAGGTTATATTTTAGAGACAATATGCTCAGCATTGTTCATTAGGGCTAATGAATTCTTTTTCTTTTTCTTCTTTCCAGTTGCATCCCCTCATATTTAGCCAATGCCTTCAGGTGAGATGTGAAGCAAAACTCTGAAAAAAGGTAGGTCTCCAGAGATTTTTTTTTTCCTCTCTTTCCTGTCTGTGGCCTGTGGTTGTAATAATAGGTTCATGTGGTTTTTGTTAACACTTCATTACCCTAAAGTTGGATAAATTATCTCCTGCTTCTGCCCTGTGTGCAAACACTCTGTGTAGCCAAAAATCTTAGCTACTACTTACAGTAGATCATGGGGATTTGTAAGGTCTATCAAATCATCTCTGACTTTGATAGCTGGAAGATGTTTTAAGTAGGGCTATAGAGAGGACTATTTTACACTTCAAAGAAAGTGTTGACTGCCTTGAGGATTTGCAAGCTAGAGCTGTCCTCTTTTTAGGGGTGCGTGATAGGGGGAGGGCCTAATTTGGCAGGTGCACAGTGCAACAGCATAACCAGCAAGAGGATTCCGACTCAGAGAGTGGGGCCAACAGACAGTAACCTACTGTAGCTTAACACCAAAAATACTACTAGCCTCTGTAGTTCATTAACATTGTAGGGTTCAAAGGACAAGGTCATTTCAGCCACAAATGTCTGAGTACCACCCAGGTATTCCTAACTTGTCCTAGATCATCTCAATAATTTGAATCATCTGATGTCATTGACTTCTTCACAGATGCTATGCCTGCAGTGCAAGGAGCAATCCTGGAGCTTTCCATGCATGGCTGACTAGAGTGATAAATGTCCAAAATGTGAGGAAATTGCTGCCTTAGCCAACTGGAAAATGTATATATTATGGATAATATAGTTGAAAAGGGAAAGTGAACTAATTTATGATTACAAAGGCCTTTGAGATTTGGGCAATCTTATTCTTTCTTTCATAATGTGATATGTGACTGGCATTTAAAATTTACAATGATTGGTCTTAGCTGATAATTTTCCATTTAATTGGAGTGGAAAAAATCATAAACATGGAAATAAACCATATCCACCTATGTGATTGGCTGCTGTACATTACTGTACACCACTGGCTGTATTTGAAGTTACTGTCAACGCAAAAGGCATTTTTCTTCAATAAAATTGAGGAAGAAAGGAAGTGAGGAAGGAAGGGAGGAGATGAGGAAGGAAGGAAGGAATTAACATATAAGAATGGCAGAGTTTTCATTGAAGGAAGAAGTATTATAAGAAGGTATGCCACCCTGAAATGCAGTGGAATGTAGTGGATTGAGGATAGGCCTTAGTAGCAGGAACACCTGGGATCAAGTCTTTCTTCTGACACATAACAGCTGTGTGACCACGGACAAGTCACCCAACCTTTCAGTGCCCTCACATAACTTACAAAAACAAAGAATTACAGATAAGTTATCACTCTTCATCAATAAAAGGGGTTTCTACACAGATGAAATCATAGGTCCACAGAAAACTTGAGGGAAACTGATTAAGTGATTCCATTTTAGTCATCTCCCCAAAAGGGGAAATTCTAGAGAATGAAATTCTTAAGACAAAAGAAGGAAAAATCCTTATGAAAAAGAAAGGAGTTATCTAAAGAAATAGATATGATTACACAGGGAATTCATTAACCCCTTTATTTTTTTTTTTAACAAATGAACATGGAAGTAGAAAATTCTAGAGTCTTGCCAGTATTTCTTCATCCACCAATGTGGTAGATTTGGAGTCAGAATTTGAATCTTATCTTGGTCACCTGCTGTGTCATCTTGTCAATTCACTTTAACTTCTCTGGACTTCAGCTTCTTCATCTATAAAATGACAAAGGTTGATAAAAATGTTGTCTAAAGTCCCTTCTAGGGCTACATGTATAATTCTAAGATGCCATTTGCTTCATGGGGTACATCATATGTGCAGGGGCCTTATCTGGATGGCAAACAGAAGGGGCTGATGTCAGATGCAATACTGTGGATGGAGCTTGAAGATAAAGACTTAGATGACAGACGAACTATTATGGCCATATTTGTCCCTGCTGCTGGCCTCTGAGGACAGGCACTAGTCTAAGTTTCCTTTAAGCAGCTCCTCTTTTTAATGAAAAGAAAGAATGAATGAATAATAAAGCATTTTTATTAAGTTTTTTTATTAAGTTATTAAGTTTTTAAGTTTTTTTTATTGTTATTAAGTTATTAAATTTTATTAAGTTTATTAAGCTTTCTATGTGTCAGTCACTGTGTTATATGTTAGAAATCAAATGAGATAATATTTGTGAAGTGCTTAGCAGAGCATCTGGCACATAGTAGATGCTTAATAAATGCTTATTTTCTTACCTTTGGACATACAAATATAAAAAACAAAATAGGCCCTGCCCTCAAAGAGCTTATATTCTAATAGAGGAAGACAATGCATATAGGAGAGTGTTAGACAGGGAAATGAGTGTTTTCTTCTGAAAAATCATAGAGATGGTGAGTCTTGTGGCAACTAATTTATAGGTCCTTTCCAAAATATAGCAGTGTTGATTTGATTAGTGTTCTTAGAGCAAGAGGTAGAAATCAGGGGTATGAACTCTTCATCAAGGTAGGAACTTGGCTAAAGTACAGTGTGGTAGGGCTGAGGCTAGCTAGATATGGTAAAGAAGCAGCTAGGTGGCACAGTGGATAAACCACAGAGTCTGGAGTCAGAAAGATCAGAATTCAAATCTGACCTCAGATATCTACTAGCTGTGTGACCCTGGGCAAGTCATTTAACCCCTGCCTGCATAAAACTGGGGAAGGAAATGTCGAATCACCCCAGGATCTTTGCCAATTGCACAGTTGGTCCACCAGGTCACAAAGAGTCAGACATGATTAAAAGACTGAACAACAAAATATGGAGAATCTCACAAGCAGAACCACAGGGCCCCAGGATAAGAACTGGAGTCCTTGTCAGAGACTTCAAAGGCAGACAGGTCAACCAGACCAATGCATAACAGAGCTGGAGATCCTGGAGTACAGTTCTGGGTCCTGGGACCCTGAAACTCTCAGAGAGAAATCCTGCTGTATGTACCTTCCTGTGACCATTAAAATCATTGAAAGCTTCAACAGAGCTCTCTAGTGTTGGTGGAGACAACCAGCTGTCAATTAATTTTCCATTCCTCTCCTGATTTACTGGGAGATGAAAAGTTTAAGATATCTCATTCTCCTTTGCTGCTGCATGTAGGACTTTAGCCTTTCAGGTAAGGGAAGGTTAACCTAGAGGGTTGAAACTAGCAAGGAGTAGAACGTGGTACTTCATGATATATGTCTACAATTTTTAAGTTTATGAAGGATTTTTATAATATAACTAAGCTGACTTTGGGGTCATGTGACCAGTAAGATGGACTACACATTTTCTCTGATCCACATGACCTCTCAAAACTCTGTAAAATAAGAATTATGTATAATAAATAAAACAATTATCTCCGCAGTCTAAGAAACCAACAACCCTAATGAGATAATAATCCGAAGAACTATCAACAGCAAAAGATAATCCCTAAATCAGGGGTGGGGAATCTGCAGCCTCAAGGCCACATTTGGCCCTTTAGATCTTCAAGTACAGCCCTTTAACTGAATCCAAATTTCACAGAACAAATCCCCTTATTCTGGGAAGTTTGGATTCAGTCAAAAGGCTGTACTTGAGGACCTAGAGAGCCACATGTAGCCTTGAGGCCTCAGATTCCCATCCCTGCTCCAAACCCTAACTTACTCATTCAGCATTCCCTCTCTCACCAAACATCACTCCCTGGCAATGTTAAACAAACTTGTCCATGGGTTTGAAGTAGAACTCAACTCCATGCCTTTCTCCCATCCTGAACCACCAAAAGTAGCAAAGTGCACCTTACCTAGGATTGCTGCATGGCTAATGGCCTTTGAAATAATAATAATTAATTAATTAACAGCTAACATTTGTATAGTACTTACTTTGTGCCAGGCACTGTACTTAGTGCTTTACAATGATTATTTTATTTGATCTTCACAACAACCCTGAATGTTAGGTGCTGTGATCACAGCAATAGAGATGGGGGCACTGAGATCAAGTGACTTGTCTGGGATCACTCAGCTAGTCAGTATATGAAACTGGGTTTGAACTCAGGTCTTCCTGACTCCAGGCAAGATAATTATATAATTTGGTAGATTTGGAAAGGGGTAAATGGCCATTCCCAAAGATTAGTCATTAATGGTTTAATGTCAATTTGAAAAAAGTCTCTAATGGACTACCTCAGTGATCTATGTCCTTTAATATTTCTATGAATAACTTAGAGCATGGAATAGATGGAATGGTTATTATTAAATTTACAGGTGACTCAAAGCCATAATGGAAAGTCAGCATAATGGAACAGACAGTCAACATTCAAAAAGATCTTGAATAGAGTAAAACATTAGTTCATTGTGTAATATATAAAATTAATGAAATGTAATAAAAATAAATATAAAGTCTTATTCTCAGATTCAAAGTATCAATATCATGTAACTTGGGGATATGATGGAGGCAGCTAGCTATCATAGGGTATTGGGCCTGGAATCAGGAAGATTGAGTTCAAATCCAGCCTCACTTACTAGGTAGTGTGAACATGGGCAAGTCACTTAACTTGGATCTGCCTCAGTTTCCTCATCTGTAAAATGCAGATAATAATAATTCCTACTTTACATGAGATAAAATTTGTAGAGTGTTTAGCACAGTTCCTGGCACGTAGTATGTGCTATATGAATCCTAGTGATGATGATGATGATGATGATGATGATGATGATGATGATGATGGTGATGATGGAGTGAGAGATAATCTAGGGTCAATGCCCCTCACAAAATATAAAAATAAGAAAAGTGTTCAAGAATGCAATAGAAACACAATGATAAGAAGGAAAATAGAAAGAACCATCTCTAATGTAAAGTTTACTCCCCACTCCCAAAAAAAAATTAATCCTCAGCTCAATGGCCCATCATGCCTGGTTCCCAGTACCTCATCTGTCCCTTCACATACCCCTGGCAATGCTGACCCTCAAGGCTGATGAATCCTCAGAGGAAAGTTGTTTCTTTGAAAATTTTATTAACAAACTTGAGAAAAAAAGAGGATCAATGAAGTGAATATGCAATTTAAAACTTTAGAAAATAAGCAAATTAACCCAAAACAAGTATTTTTTAATTAAAAGATAAATAACACTATAGTCCTGATAAACAAAATAAAGAGCTGTTTATTGAAAGACTTGAAAAATTGATAAAGCACTAGCTAACCTAATCAAGAAAAGGGGAAAATAAAATTGCCAACATAAAATTAAATTTAATATGAATATACAACATGGCAGAAATAGAAGGATCTGAAACTATAAACACAGTTACAAACCTGTAAAATGAGAATTCAAAGGGAATGAATAAGTATATACAAAAATATAAAATACCCAAATTAGCAAAATAAGAAATAGAGATCCTTGGCAACTCAAACTCAGAAAAAAATATCAACTGAGCCGTAAATTAACTGCCAAAAGGAGAAAGAAACCTGAACCAGATGGAATTACAAATGAATTCATCAAATATTTAAAGAATAATGTCTATATTACAAAAATAATTCTCAGAAAGACAGAACTCATTCTACCAACTTTTTATGAGACATTATTATTATCTTGATACCCAAATCAGGGAGCAACAAAACTTAGAAAGAAAAGTATAGGTTAATTTCACAAAGCAACATCGATGCAAAAAAATAAATAAACGAACAAATAAATAAATGGATGGATGAATGAACAGACAGATGAATAAATAGATAAATAGATGAATGGATAAATAAATAAAATCCTTACAAGGAAACTCATTAGAACCATAAGGATGCATCAACATCAAGAAAACAACTAACAGCTTACATATAAACAACAAAATCCACATGATTGTTTCAATAAATGCAGAAAAAAACCTATGGAAAAATATCATGAATCATTCATGTATAAAACCCCATAAAGGATAAAGATGGAAGAGCCACTCTTTAATATGTCCAAAAGCATATATCTAGAACCAAGATTTAGCATTTTTTGTAATGTAGAAACACTGGAAAAATTCCTAATACAAAAAAGGGTAAAGCAAGGATGTCTCCTCCCTAAATTACTGGGCATAGTCCTAGATATGCTAGCTATAGTAATAAAACAAGAGAATAAATTAAAAACATACACATTAGCAAAAGGGATAGAAAGAAAAAATGGATTTGTGATTTCATTTGTATAGGAAACTCTCAGCTGAGTAAACTTTCTAATATGTTTGCACTTTCTCTGCAACTTAGGATCTTAAAAAGTTGTGTAGGGGCATTGAAGGATTAAACAAGTTGCCCAGGATTATACAGCCAGTATGTTTCAGAGGAGGGTCTTTCTGGTTTTAAGTGAAACTCTTTATCCTCTGTATCACCTTACCATTTATATTGATAAAGAAGAGAAAAAATTCCCCTTATTAGCAATTGACATGTTTACTGAAGAATCAATGAAGAAATTAATCAATGATTAATAGATTCCATAATACAGCAAGATATAAAATGAATCAGTGAATATCATTATAATTTTTATTCAGTTCTGACAAAGGCCAAGAAGAAATTATAAGATCAAATCTCTTCAAAATAAATACATAATATATACAATATCTAGTAGATAATCTATCAAGACACAGGAAAGTTGTTATTTTGTGTGTGTGTGTATGTGTATAAAATATACCTATTATACCTCTGTGTGTGTGTGTGTATATATATGTGTATGTATGCACGTATACATACACACAGCTATAATATACTCAACAAAAATAAAGGAAGACAAATAATTGGAAAGATTCAGTGCCGAAGGTTGGGCTGCATCAGTATAATAAAATGATGACACTGCCTTAGCTAATTTATAGATTTTGTGCTATGCCAATTATATTAAGTCGGGGATACTTTGTAGAACTAGACAGTTAAATAACAAAATTCATTTGGAATAACAAAAAGCCTAGAATCTCAAGGAAAATAATGAAAAAAGGAGGACCAAAGAGGGCACAGCATTAACAGACTCTCAAAATATCATGAAATGGTAATCATTAAAAGTATTCGGTACTAAGGACTAATGATAAAAAATGCTATTTACCTCCAGAGAAAGATCTGATGAGCTCTGTGTACAAATTGAAGCATACTTATTTCATTTTGTTTCTTTTTTTCTTTTCCTTTTTTTTGCAACATGGCTAATATGGAAATATGTTTTGCATGATTTCATTGATATCATATTGTTTGTCTTTTCAATGGGTCAGGAAGGGGTATAAGAGAGGAAGAGAATTTGGAACTCCAAATTTAAAAAATAATAATGTTAAAATAAATTTTTTTTCAAATATTTGGTGCTGATTAAAAAATACGAAAATAAAGCAATAAAAAAGCAAAAACTCCAAGCAATCAAAAATAGTACCCCCATGTTTGATAAACCCCAAAACTCAAATTATTAGAGAAAAGGATTCTCTACTTAATAAGAGTAACTACAGGGTAAGGGTAGCAGGGAATGGAAAGTAGCTTGGCAGAAATTAGCATTAGAACATGTTACAGCACATATTACAGTATGCTTTAAGTGAATATGTCACCTGAATAAAAAAGGTCCTATCATTTTTTTTAATGGAGAATAGGAAGAAGTACCTTGAATAATTAAGTGAATTCTTAACCAAACAAGGGAGAAAGATGGTCATAAATGACAAAATACACAGTCAATTTCATGAAATTCAAAAAGGTTTTTTTAAAGAACAAAATAAATGAAGACAGAATAAGAAGAGAAGCTGTCAAGACAAATATTTGCATCAAATATCACTAATAAAAGTCTACTGTAATGAGGCTGTCCCCATATGTAGCCTGGAGGTGTCAATATAGCTCAAAGTAAGGCAGAATAGACATCTTTAGCCTCTCCTCTCCCCACCTTCTCCAAGGAAGACTTTCATTCCAACAGGAGGTTGGGGCCACAAGCATGACCACACTGCTTTCCTCTGAGAAAGGGGCCCCTGTGCTAGAATTACATCTATCTGCTCCCTTAAATATTGTTAGTCTAGGGAATATAGTTTTCAATTCAATTTAATTCAAGTTATACTTCAATTCAATTCAATTCAAGTTATACTTCTGATCACCATTCATGAGGAAAAGGAGAACCTCAAGTTTTATTTCCAAGGGTTGACACCCTTCCCACCAAATACCAGTTCCACAATGAATACACAGCAAATAGCAAAGAAATCCATTTATCTACATCATAGCAAAACAGAAATCAAAGACAGTATACATGTGAGAATATATGCCAGAAAATACAGATTGAAGGGAGCTCTTCCTTTGGGAGCCATGTAACTCAACTCAATCAAGACAAAATGCCAGGTCTTACCCAAAGGAAAATTCACTGAAATCACTAATGCAGCAAGCTGGGAACGGGAATGTATTGGAGACTGCTACCTCCTCTTATATCAGCTGCTTCCCAAAGTCTTATATTCTTTCAGCAACCTGAAGTGGAGTTAGCATTGTCTATCTTCTCTTTCAAGCTAGAAACCAGAAACAACCAAAGCAACTGCAGAGCCTGAAGAGACTCAAAGAGAGTAGAGTTTTTCTCTGTTCCTTTCTTTCCAACACTGCCCCACACCTCACTCAGGCTTAAGGCATTGACCTCTACCAAATAGGAAAGAATCTCATATCAATGGGCTTTGGGATTTGAGTTATACTGATATCTAAGATATACAGGAAATATATACAAATATACAACACTAAAAGTCGTTCCCCTATAGATGGTTAAAGAATATGAACAGCTTTCAAAGAATGACAACTTATAAGTTATCATAGGTAACATGCTCCAAAATCAAAAATAGTAAAAGAAATACAAATTAAGAGAAGTCTGACCTTTTATTTCACATGCTACAAACCACCAAAGATGAAAAAATAAGAAGTCAGTGTTACAGGGGTTAATAAAAACAGCTAATGTGTATATATCACTTTTAGGTTTGTGAAGCACTTTATAAACATTATCTCATTTTATCCTCACAACAACTCTGGGAGGTAGTTGCTATATTATCCCCATTTTACAGATGAGGGAAAATGAGGTAGAGCTTAAGTGACTTATCTAAGTAACACAGCTAAGTGTCTGAGGCCAGACTTGAAATCACATCTTACTCCAAATCACATAATCAAATATTTGGGGAAAATACACACATTAATATGTGAGCTATGAATTGGCCTAACAATTCTGAATACCAATCTGTAATTATATGAGAAAAGATATTAAACTGGTCTTCCTCTTTGACCCAGTGATCCACTACTGGGCTTATATCCAAAGAAACAAAGAGGCTTATTACAAACTAAAATATTCACAGCAGCATTCTTTGTGGTAGCAAATAACTAGAAACAAAGTATTTTCCCAATGACTGAGGAACAGCTAGCATTTATACAGTGTTTTAAGGTTTGCAAGGTTTTTACTCTTTTATGAAGAGTGCCTCATTTTATCTTCACAACAATCCTGGCAGGCAGGTGCTATTATTATCCCCATTTTACAGATGAGTAAACTGAATCAGGCAGGGGTTAAGTGATTACCCCAGAATCACATAACTACTAAGTGTCTGAAGCAAGATTTGAACTCAGGTCTTCCTGACTCTAAGTTTAGTGTTCTATCCACTGTGCCATCTTGTAGGGGATATTTTTATATCCTAAGTATCCTAGTACAGAGGATTTAGAGAAATCTGGGAAGATTTGTATGTACTGATACAGTAGAACCAAAAGAATAGTAAGTATCATGAATATAAAAATATAAATGAAAAGATCATTAAAAGGAAGACAAACTTTGGGTAATTAAAAAATCAATAATGGTTCAGGAGAACAGATCATGAAACAAACCTCCCTTCTCACAACAGGTAGGCATTAGAGCAGAATGATATAGATATTTTCAGACGTGGCCATTTCACTATATTACATGTTTCTGTTTAATTGTTTTACTTTGTTACAAAGGATGACTGAAGCTGAAGGAGAAAGGGGTACTTACAGATATGACAGTGATGTAAAAAATATGTTGTTGAAGCATTCAAAATAATCAACTTCATAAGATCAAAATGGAGGAGTGGTTAGAAAGTAGTTTCTCTGAAAAAGATCAGGATAAGTTCAATATGAGTCTATATAATAAAATTACTATATTATTTATACAGTACTTTGAGGTTTGAAAAGTATTTTATCTGTAGTTCATTTAATCCTTATGGCAAGTTTATGAAAGGGGCACTCCTGGGAATGGCTGAGCAAGTTGTGGTATATGAATGTAATGGAATAGTATTGTGCTATAAGAAACGATGAACAGGCTGACTTCAGAAAAACCTGGAAAGACTTGTATGGTCTGATGCTGAGTGAAGTGAGCAGAACCAAGAGAACGTTGTACACAATAACAGCCATGTTGTGCGATGACCAATAGTGATAAACTTAACTCTTCCCAGCAATACAAGGATCTAAGACATCTCCAGAGGCCTCGCGATGGAAAATGCTATCCACATCCAAAGAAAGAACAATGGAAGTTGAATTGCTATTTTTTTTCTCTTCTGTTGAGTTTTGTTTCCTCTTTCTGATAGTTCCTCCTATTGGTTTTAAATTTTACTTACAACATCACTAATGTGAAAATATGTTTAATAGGAAAATAAATGTATAGCCTATATCAGACTGTGCACCGTCTTGGGGAGGGTGGTGGGGAGGAAGGGGGAGAAAAATTTTCAACTCAAAAATATATGGAAGTGATTATTGATAAATCAAAATAATTTTTTTAAAAATGGTAAATAAATAAATAGGAAAAAGAAAAAGAAAGGGGCACTACTGATATTATTATCTCTTTTTTGCAGATGAGGAAACTGAAGATTTGAAACTGAGGTTTCCTCCACTGAGGAAGCATTCACACCAACCACTGTCTCTTCAAACCTGGACTAGTCCATGATTCCCAAGACTCTTTCTCTTCCTTATAGCCCATCCTAGAATGTAAACTCCTTGAGGACAGAGACTTGATCTTTGCTTGCATTTGTATTCTCAGAATTTAGCAAAGCCCCTGACATATGTTCTTATTAATAAATTATCTGTCTCACTGAGAAGTTATATGAGTTGCCCAAGGTCAAATGGTAAGAATCAGAGACAAGTCTTCCTGACTTCAGGTCTAGTGATCTATCCACCATGTAAACTGAAATATAAGATTGTAGACTAACCCAGAGTAGCCCACTGTCCATACACACCACCCCCACCCAACTCTCTCTCTGTCTTTCTCTCTGTCTCTCTCTGTCTCTGTCTCTGTAACTGTGTCTCTGTCTCTCTGTCTCTCTGTCTGTCTCTCTCTCTCCAAGGTAAGAAAACCCAATTTAACTATGAATATACCAGTTGTTAGGGGAGGGCCTAATGCTAGTACCTTGTTAATTCAAGTTCAACTTTGGGAAAAATTTTGGGAGTTATTTATAGGTTATTGAATAGCTAACAAAGAAGTTTACTTTTTTCTAAAACATCAAGGATATGCAATAACAATTCAATGGCATCTTACTTCTGTAGATCTGATCCCCTTATCTCCACCTGGAAATGTGTCTGCTCAGCAGGACAGAGTATCGTCACTCTCTTGGTCTTCAGACATCCGTCAAGTTGGAATGGCCCTATACCACATAGGTGGGAATTTTTAAGCCCTTAGGAGACCAAGAAGTTGAGTCACAAGGGATAAAGGCCAATCAGGTCTATGTGACAGTTTTGTTGCCTTTTAGGAAAAACAAATCACTCCTGTTGGATGAGACAAGGGGAACTCTGATGCTATCACATGCCATCTCAGTTATAATGTCCCAAGGACTTTCTCAATAACATTCCATTATTTAAATGCTTTCAAGGCTTTTACTGGACAATCCTCCTCGCATAGGCAGCACTAAGGGGGGAGAAAGAAAAAAAAAATAACACCTCCTCTTAGAGTGACCAGCAAGCTACATCAAGGGAGACAGGGACCAAAAAGGTCCTGGGACAGTTTTGTTGCCTTTTGGGAAAACTAATCACTGTTGTAAAGAAACAGGGGAACCCAGGTCCTATCACACCAATCATGAGTAAACATAAGAATGCATAATGACTCTAGTACTTAATGGTTATGCCTATATTGATTCGTTAAGTCACCACAACCCAACCCCCTTTAAAAGAGGCCAAGACTGACAAGACAGCCTCACTTGTTAAATGAGATAGTGCCTGGCACATTGTAAGTGCTATATAAATACTTATTCCCTTCACTCCTCTTTACCCTTCACTTTTCAGAGGGAATACATTCATTTTCAACTAGATCTGGATCTTTAGATGAAACTGTATCTTGTATATGCCACCATGAAGAGTAAATAGTGTTTTGCCATTGATTACATATAAGTGATCTTGATGTACATCAATTTCCCCTCCCTTACTATCCCCAAAATATATTTTTCAGACACAGAAGCTAAACTATTTAAAACATGCAGATTTTTAAAAAAGAATCATAAGCAGATGAAATGCCAGTATTTTAAATTCTACATTTCATACCCAGATGAAATGCCTGTATTTTAAATATTACATTTCATACCCTGAGTGGGTACACAGTGTAACTATAATCATATAATGTGGACATCTAACTATAATACTAGGGAAATTCAAATAGTATAATGTCTGCATATCCCATGCCCTTTCTTTCAAGAGTCAATTACTTAACAAGCTACTAGGAGAAATGAAAAATTATGTAACTACATACTATTAGCCTATATTATAAGCCTTGACTTCAAACGAGCTATGTGGTTCTGTCCTTCTTTTCATTTGCTCCACTTTGAACTAGGGTGGAAGCTTCACATGTAGGACTAAACCTGAAGTTTTGTTTTTCTTTTTTAGCACAGCAAATATTTCATTTTCAAAAGACCTAACATGGTCCAGATAGTTTAATTTCTTTACTTTCTGATGTAAGGAGCAGCTGTTTCTCCTAAGTTGCTAAGATCCCTTTAACAAAACACAGGATCTGCTGTTTACTGCAAAAAGCATATTAAAAAAAAAAACTTTAGCTCTCTCCAGCTCCAAAAAAATTGTAGGTCTGTGGAAAGATCTGGCAATCATTTCTGAAGTACACATATTGTGTAAGCCCTGGGAGAATGGAGGGCGATGTGATTTGATGCCACACAGAATTCTACCAGAAGTAGACTGATGACTGGGAACTACAGAATTCCTTAATACTGTTAATATATCAATGGATTTGTGATCCCATCAGTGTGGTTACTTGATTTTTCACTCTCACTTTCCCCACCAATTTGTTACCATCTTGTTTTTCTACCTTCATGACATCTATCTGATACAGCCTCTTCTGTCTACTCTTTTCTCTCCATTCGCACAGCCACTAACCTAGTCCAGTCTCTCCTCACCTGGACTACTATTTTAGCCTTTTAATCCATGCTCCACACAATAAACTCCAATTTCAAATATAAAGCCCTCTGTTTTGACATTTAAAGCACTTCAAAACCCGACCCCTTTTGACCTTTCCAGTCTTTCTTCTTGTTCTTTAATGATCCAACCACATTGGCCTATGTGCCGCACACAACACTCAGTCTTCTATCCCTTTCCATTATCTGTTCTCTGTGCCTGATATGCTCTCCCTCCTCATTTCTGTCTGTTAATTTCCCTGGCCTCTTTCAAATTTCAATTCGTGTCCCACTTTCTTCAGGAAGCTTTTCTCCCTCTCTGTAGCTGATAGTGTCTTTGCCTCTGAGATTACCTCTCATTTACTCTCTCTCTCTCTCTCTACCTCCACGTCTACCCCCACATATATATGTGTGTGTATCGGTGCATGTACGCATGTATGTATCTATATCTATATCTATATGCATATGTAACTTTCCAGTCTTCTTTTACCTTAATCCCTGACATGAAGTCTTCAATCCAATGACACTGGCCTCCTGGCTGTTCCAGTAACAAGACACTCAATCTCTTGGCTCCAGGCATTTCTCTAACTGTCCCCCAGTCTTGGAACACTCCCCCTCTTATATTCTGACTATCAACGTCCCTAACAAAAATCCCACTTTTTACAGGAAGCTTTACCCAATTCCTCTTAATTCCACTGCCTTCTCTCTGTTAATTATCTCTTGTTTGTCTTGCATATAGCCTGATATTATATATTTATGCATATATATTATATATTTTGTTTGTTTATTTGTTTGCATGTTGTCTCCCTCATTAGATTTTAAGCTTCTTCAGGGCAGGGGCTTTTTGCCTTTTTTTGTATCCTCATCACTTAGCATAGTGCCTGGCACATAGTAGGTATTTCATAAATGAATATTGATTGGTTAATACGTGTAGTAAGTACTTTGTTATTTACATGCTGCTTCTCCCATCAGATTGTGAACTCCCTGAGGGCCAGAACTTATTTTTTGTACCTTTCTTTGTATCCTCAGCATATAGCACAGTGCCTGGAACATAGTACACTTGATACTATCCCCTTAGTTTTCCTCCAGCAGATTTCATCTTCAATTAAACCTCCACTTTTGAATCTTCAACCTCAACCTATCAACTGGTTCCTTCCCTACTGCCTTTAAAAATTCTCAAACATGAATTTTTCAGGGGTAGAGCCAAGATGGTTGTAAAGGCAGGGACTCGCCTGAACCCTCCCCCAAACCCCTCCAAATACCTTTTAAAAATGACTCTAAACAAATTCTAGAGCAGCAGAACCCACAAAAATATGAAGTGAAGCAAATTTGCAGCCCAAGACAACTTGGAAGGTCAGTAGGAAAAGTCTATTGCACCAGGGTGAGAGAGGAGCACAATCCAGCTGCAGGCTGCATCAGTACAGAGCAAGCCCCTCAAACCAGAAGCAGGTCTTAGGAGCCACTGAATCAGTAGTAGCTGCAGCAGTGGCTACTTTCAGAGCTCTCAGCCCCCAGATGGCAAGGGGATCAAACAACTGGTCAGAAAGAGATTACAGGGGTCTTTTTGCTAGCACTGAGGCAAGGTTCTGTTGCTTTGCCCATAATCAGATCTAGGTAATGGTCCTAGGTGGCAGTCCCAGGGCAAGAAGAAGCCCTAGCATAGCACAGCTTGCAGCCATAGTAGAGGGGGCACCCTCCTCATAGTTCCAGGGCATAAAAGAGTACTTGTGGCTGCTCACAGACCAAAGCATAGGCCAGGAGAGTAGTAAACACCTCTCCTTAGATCATACCACCTTGGAAGAACTGAAAATTTACAAATCCCTAGAAGTATATCTGAAAACAGTTGCCTGGGACAGTGCACCCTCCACCTTGGAAGTGGAGCCCTATTTTAACAGATTTAAAAGTCAAATAATAGGCTGGGGAAATGAGCAAACAATGGGGGACAAAACTCTGACTACAGAAAGTTGCAATGGTGACAAGGAAGATCAAAACACACTCAGAAGAAGACAACAAAGGCAAAGCTCCTACATCCAAAGCCTCCAAGAAAAATATGAATTGGTCTCAGGCCATGGAAGAGCTCAAAAAGGATTTTGAAAATCAAGTAAGAAAGGTAGAGGAAAAATTGGGAAAAGAAATGACAGTGATACAAGAAAATCAGGAAAAAAGAGTTAACAGCTTGGTAAAGGAGACAAAAAAAAAAAAAACAAAACCTAAAGAAAATAGCACCTTAAAAAACAGACTAGGACAAATGGTGAAAGGGGTCCAAAAAGCCAATGAGGAGAAGAATGCCTTAAAAGGTAGAATTGGCCAAATGGAAAAGGAGATCCAAAAGCTCACTGAAGAAAATAATGCCTTAAAAATTAGAATGGAGCAAGTGGAAGCTAACGACTTTATGAGAAATCAAGAAACAATAAAACAAATCCAAAAGAATGAAAAAATAGAAGTGAAACATGAAATATGTGAAATATCTCATTGGAAAAACTGACTTGGAAAATAAAAATCACCCCATGCTATTCCATAAAGTAAGTTACTTATTGAATGTCATACCAATCCAACCACAAAAGCATTACTTTATAGAACAAGAAAAAATAATGAAATTCATCTAGAGAAATAAGAAGTTAATAATTTCAAGGGAAATAATTTTTAAAGTGTGAAGAAAGGAGTCTGAGCACTACCAGATCTCAAATTATTTGACAAAACAGTAATTATCAAGACAATTTGGTATTAGTTTAAAATAGTAGAAGATGACCAGTGAAACAGAGTAAGCACACAATGTACAAAAGCAAATAAACACAGAAGCCTATTGCTCAGTTGGATAAACTCAACTATTGGGGAAAGAACTCAATAATCAACAAAACTTTTGAGGAGACTAGAAATCAGTCTGCTAGAAATTAGGTAGAGACCAACATTTCACATTTTACACTAAGATAAGCTCCATATGACTACATGCCTTAGACATAAATTGTGACATCATAAACAGAAGAGCAAAAAATAAATTACCTTTCAGATCTAGAGACAGTGGAAGAATCCAAGACAAAACAAGAGATAAAAAGGACCACAAAGAATAAAATGGACAATTTTGACTACATGAAATTAAAAAGATTTTGCACAAACAAAATCAATGCAGCTAAAATTAGAACAGAAGCAAGTAAATTGGGGGGGGAAATTTCCCTGATGGTCTCATTTCTAATATATAGAGGCCTGATTCAAATTCATAAGAATAAGAACCATTCCACAATCAATAAATGGTCAAAGGATATGAATAGGCAGTGTACAGGGAAAGAAATCCAAGCTATCAATAGCCATATAAAAAGGAGCCAAATTAATAATTAAAGAAGTGACAACTAAAGCAACTCTGAGGTTCTACTTCACACTCACTGGGTTGGCAAAGTTAACCAAAAAAAATGATAAATGCTGGAGGTGCTGTGTGAAAATAGTTATTTTACTGCATTGTTGGTAGAACTGTAAATTGGTCTAACCGCTCTGGAAAGCAATTTCAAGTCATGCACCCCAAAATTACTAATTTGCATGCCCTTTGACATAGAACTATCACCATTAACTCTAGGAAATAAGGAAAGGTTCATATGTACAAAAATATTTACAGCAATTTTCGTGGTGGCAAAGAACTAGAAACTAAAGGAGTACTCGTCTCTTGAAAAATGATTAAACAACTTATGGTATATGAATATTATGGAATACTATAAGAAATAACAAAAGGAATGTATTCAGAGAAACCTAGGAAGACTTGTATGAACTGGTGCAGAGTGAAGAGAGCATAACCAAGAGAACAATCTACACAATAGCAACAACAATTTGTTTTGACTATGCATGTTTGTTTTAAGGGTTTTGTTTTTCTTTCTCTTCCAAAGGGCAGGGGTGGGTGGGGTCAGAAGGGAGAGAAGATGAAGTTTAATTGAAAACATCAATTTTTTTTTAAATTTGAAGATCATTGTTCTAAGACTTCCTTTGGATCTTTTAAAATTATAGTTATCTATCTGTTATTTCTCTCTCTCTTTACCAGTTGGGCCCTTTTCCTTTCCTGTTCATACATCCTAAATATATTTATGGCCATTCCTCATACTCAATTCATTGTTGATAATGTGCTGCAACCTATTTATGTGCCTATTAACATTTGGGTCATCAGTTTTGGCTCTTTGTAAACTATGGTGTTCCCATGTATCATCACCAGAAGAAATTTTTAAATTTTTTTGTTTTTTTTAGGGAGTAGAGAGATTATTGAAATCCTTGTACAACTATCTACATGCCCATAAATCAATGTGACTCCACCTTATCTACCTTTAGGGATGGCCAGGTCCTTGATCTCACAATCACCTCTAACTATTCTTTCTCCCTCCATGATCTAGAAATTCCTCTCCAACCACAATCTCCACCCTTTGATTGCCCCTGTGCTATGATCCACCTTAACTTTTTCTTTGTCTTTACAATTACTTCCATCCCCTCCATCCCTTCCTGTTCTCCCAGTTTATTATCCTTGTTCTGGACCTACTCTACTAGTTTTACAATCCTGACCCTAATATTGAAAAATCTTCAATATGCCATCAATTACCCTTTCTACTTCATGTTTATCCTTGTTTACCCAGTACCTGGCACACTATCTGGCATATATTCAGTGCCTATGAAATACCTATTGATTGACTGATTGATATCTTTGTATACTTAACCATTAGCACAATGCCTTACACATAGGCAACATAATAAATATTTGTTGAATTGAATTAAATAGCAACATTCTTACCATTAAAAATTATTTCAATAATGAACTATTCTTATATTAGATCCATAACTGATGAAAATATGACAAAGCAGGTTTTCACAAAATTCCTGTTCAAGAAAATTTGTAAATTATCAAACACTTAGCCAAATATCTATTGGGATGAAGAAATAACTTTCCTCTCCACGTTCCCTAGGGTAGAAACAACCAATTCTTCAAAGTCTAACCAAAGGTCAGTCTCTTTTATGTTAGTACTTCCCTGAGTAAGATCAAGAGGTATGGAATAGTCTTCCTCATGAAGAGTACTTGTTTTTATTGTAATAGTTAACCTTAATTAAAAGTTATAGAATTAATATAAACTAGGTTATGAACTCAACAGGAAGTAGGATTCTTGTTTTACCCACATTCTACATGTTTCCCTTACCTTCATGCCAAAAACCCTCTGGGCATTCAACAAAATTTAATTAAAATCTGACTTCCAGGAAGATTAAAAATAAACTTTATGACAATTTAGAACTTTATCCTTCTGGATCTTGGTTTCATTCTTAGACACTTCTATCCATCCATCTTTGTATGGATGTTAGTTATGTGCCAGGAAGTGGGAAAGTACCCTAAATATCTTCAGTGGTTCAAAAACTGACTCAGGTAAGGAGCAAAGCTGCTGAAAATGTTTGTGGTCTTTTTAGAAACTATTCATGAGGTTGATTTATGCAATGTACAATGATAAAATTAGTGCCCTTTGTCTAGAGTTAATAGTGGTTTGATGGCATTAAACTCAGAAAATGTCAAACCAAGCAGGAGCTGTTTCAAAATACAAATTCATGAAACAAGGTAATAAATTTCCTTCCATAATGACAGAATAAAATTCAGAAAAGACTCTCAAGTTACTATCTTTAACTAATTAATCATACATAGAACATGACATGAAGCAAATTGAAAACTAGAAAGAAGTGTTCTGATATTTTAAATTTGTCATGGCTCACTCTTTTTAAATTTTTTAAGTTTCATTAATGCCTTTTAAATTTCCCATGCTGAATATGCCCCTCCCCATCCCTTATATTAGTCCTCATTGAGCCTCCCTTTACAGGAAGCCTTTCCCAGTCTCTCTAAATTCTAATGCCTTCCTTCATTTGATTATTTCTTATTTATCCTGTATGTAGCTTGTTTGTACATAACTGTTTGCTTATTGTCTCCCCCATCAAACTGTAAGTTTCTTGAGGTCAGAGATTATCTTTTAATTCTTCTTGTATCCCCAGAACTTAACACAGTGCCTACTAAATGTTTACTGACTAACTGGCCTTATTACAAAGAATTTTTAAAAAATTTAACAGAAGGAATTCTCCCAACAATCAAGTCTTATAACATACGCAACATTCTACACCCACATACCCATAAACTTTACTTCTCCAACAAAACGAGGAAAGACATTCTCTTATCTCTTCTCTGAGATCAAATTTGGTCATTATAACCATACAGCATTGCATAGTATTAAATTTTGTGTCATTGTTTTTTCTGTCTATACAGTTGTATTGCAATGCATATTACTTGTTGGATATGATCACTTTACAGCAGCTCATATGTCTTCCCAAATTTCTCTGAATTTCTTATTTTTAAATTTCTTAAGGCAAGATACTTTGTTAGATTCATCTGCCACCATTTGTTTAACTGTTCCATGATCAAGGGGCAACCATCCTATTTCTAGTTCTTTGCTATTGATGAGGTCCAGATTTTTAGGGTTCTGGGACGCTGACAGGACACCTGGGTCCTACCCGAATGAATTCAACTCAAATCTTCTTTCAATCTGAGACAAAGTTTTATTAGAAATGGGCCATACAGGCCAGACTTTTAAGGAATCTGAACCATAGTGACACCCATAAAGATGAACAGGCATGAGGAAATCTCAGTGTTTAAATGGGGGCCAGGCTGGATCTTATATACACTCAAATAATTTTGGATGTTTGGAGGAGGGACTGGGAGAAAGATACTGAAACTGGAGTGAGTGTAGGGAGAATTCTGATGGGAATGTCTGGGAGGTTGAATAGACAATGGGAATAGACAATGGAACAAAGAACTTGAAGGAAGAAGTTGATAAGATCAAAGGTGGGATCAAAGACTAGGCTTCTTCAAAGAGAGATAAGGAGAGCCAGTCCATTAGAATAAGGAAAAGATAAGGAAAAGCCAGTTGAGTGGAGTGTAGCCTCAGGCAACCGTTTGAGACCAGAGTGAGGTCAAAGAAAGTTTAAGGGTTTTCTGGGGCTGTAGACAAATGGGACCCAAATTCTTTTGGGGCAAGGAGCAAAGGTCTGGGCTTGAGCTATACCCCATCACTATCACAAAAAGTGATGCATAGCTCACTCTTTGTGAACTCTTGATATATATGTACATGTAAAGTTCACATATGACATACATACTGACATGTATATCCTTCTCTTTTTAGCTGAGGTAGCTAGGTAGCATAATGAACACAGCACTGGACCTGGAGTCAGTAAGACCTGAGTTCAAATCTAGCCTCAGAAACTTACTAGCTGTGTGACTTTGGGCAAGTTGCTTAACCTCTGTTTCAATTTCTTCAACTATAAAATAGGGATAATAATAGCAACTACCTCCCAAGGATGCTGTGAGGATAAATTGGTTTAATATTTATAAATTGGTTAATATTTATAAAAATAAATTAATATTTGTAGAATCTTAAAGCAATATATAAATATTATCCATAAGTATTATTCTATATAGCCAAAAACTAATTAGTGGGAATAATTAATCCCAAGAAGTAGTTACATATATTTGAACACTATTCAAAGTTCCAGCCCAAATGAAACATGCAGTGTTAATATGAATAATGGGACCTTTCATGGGATTCATTATTCGTACTAATTGTGCCTTTCTTAATAATGTATCCAGTCTCTCAGTTTGAAGTTGTGAAAGGGGAATTGGGTGATCAGGGTAGAACTTCTAGTACCTGTTGTTGGGGAATCTTAATATATCTCATTAGTACCTAAAAATAGCAGCCTTTTTTTGTTAAATGGAGATATATTTGAAGTGGATGCCACAAGACTTTCATATGATGTTAGACCATGCTTTTCTGTCCATGGAGTAATCAGTGAAGATGGGAAAGATAGAGAAAACATCAGGTCACTTAAATATGGTCTCAGTATAACTTATGGCTGTCATTTTGTCAGTATTACATTTGGTCATTCCACTGCCACTGTAGACTCAGAGTGGTGTGGGCAGTAAGAACATGGTTGAATCTATGAAGTTCTATTTCGTAAAAGTTCTTACCATTTCTTCTGTAAAGCAAGTGACTCTAGCATTGCTGGTTGACGGAGTAGGATACAAAACCTGAGACTAAATGCCTTTAAAATATTTTACAAATGTAATAGTATTTGCTTTTGTTTACAAGGAAAATGCTAATCCATTCTAAATATTAACAACTACAAACACATATTCAGAAGAGCAGCAATTCCCATTAGAAAAAAATCAGTTTGTATGTCTACAAAAGGTTCTCATGGTCAGGAATGAGCTGATAATTTTTTTTTTAATTCAATAAAGGAAAGACTTAGTAGTGACAAAAAAAATGTGCTTGATTATATTAAGAGTGTAAACTACAAAAACAATCCATTTAAAATAAAAGAAACTAGATTGGTAAAAATGTTAATGGAAAATATGATGAAAAATCTAGCCACCTAAAATATAAAAGAAACCATTAAAAATCACAATGGTAACTCCCAGAGCATAAGAGATAAGTGATCAAAGTATATATAACCAGACAATTTTCAAAATAAGAAACATAAATTGCTAAAAAAAAAAAATTCACTTGGGAAAAAAATACTTGAATACTTTTGTATCATGGGATACAAAATTTAAACAACTTTGACATACCTCATGTCTATCAAATTGATAAAAATAAATAAAGCTTTATGATAGAAGAGATATTATCTAACTAGAGTCGGTCATGAATGGAGGGGGGCGGGGTTGGAGCAGAGGGGGGCAAGCATAACTAAGATTCCAATCCATGCAGGTGAGGCTAGTTTCTCCCTAAAAGGTACTAAAACTGTCATCAAGATTTGATTTTCAAAATAAAACTATTCTGACAATTCTGAAATTCCACATTATGCCCAACAGATTGGAAAAGATGACAAAAAATAAAATATCAAATGTTGGAGGGGATGTGAGGGAACAGGCACATTGATGCATTGTTAATGAACTTGTGAACCATTTTGAAAAGCTATTTTGAATTATACACAAAAATTACACTAAATAATGCATCAGAGTTGGATCCTTTGACTCGATTATAGCACTGCTAAGTCTATACCCCAAAGAGATCAAAGAAAAGAGTAAACGGTTCTATAAATGCAACAAAATTTATAGTAGCTCTTTTTACAATGGCAAAAAACTGGAAACTAAGGAGATGTTCATCAATTGGGGAACGGCTGAATAAATTGTGATGTCTGAATGTAATGGAATATTATTGTGCTATAAGAAATGAGGAAATAGATTATTTCAAAGAGACATGGAAAGATCCATATGAATAGATTCAGAGTGAATGGAGCAGAACCAGAAGGACAATTTATAGTATAAAATCAACATTAAAAAATGAATAATTTTGAGGACTTATATTAACTGATGAAGAATGAAATGAGCAAAACTAGGAGGACAATTTATACAATAACAATAAGTTATAAAAACAAACAACTTTGAAAGCTATAAGACTTTGAATCAATGCAACGTCCACCCAAGATTCCAAAGGACCAGTGATGAAGCATGCCATCCAACTTGTTGGAGAGAAGTGATAGGTTTGAGATGCAAAATGTGATGTGTGTGTGTGTGTGTGTGTGTTTTAAAATGGTCAATGAAGGTATTTGTTTTGCTTAATTATGCAAATACTATATTTGTTACAAGGAATTTAGGATTTTCCCTCCAATGGGGCAGAGGCATGGAAGGGTAAGAAAATAGATTTCTCTTAATTGAAAAAAAGAAATTTAATTTAGAAAGATTTGATTGACCCATAAGGCTATGGATTCCTGGTTATATAAAGATATAAAAAAGATGATCCACATGAAGTGAGGGCCCTTCGAGTCATTTCTCAAACTAACTACTTTCCACACCAACATGGATTGATACTACAAGTCCACTAATTTTCACATCCCACACCACTTCTTGGTACTTATTACTTCTTACTCTAACCTAGGGAACAGAAAACAGATGATAGCAACTTGCCCATCAGAAGAATACTGAAACCTCAATAGCTGGAAAGCATTTCATCTCCCCTCCTGGGGCCTGGAAGGGAGAAATGCCTCCTCCTGATACTTTTCCCTAGAGTGTTGACAGTACTTGAGCAAAATGGATTATATATTCTGTCTCTATCTCTGATTAACTCTCTGTTTCTATCTCTTATTCTCTCTAACACATACCTACATGCACGAACACACAGTTCTCTCTCCCTCTCCGTCTCTTTCCCTCTTCTCCAGTGAGCAGCAGCTCCATTTGCATTGATAGGGTGGCATAACAAAGCAATACTGCCCTGCTCCCCATTACATCCCATTTAATCTCTTCTCTTCTCTCAAAGAACACTTAATTCTCCCTAATAACCTAAGTATAAGGAGGCATTCTTCTAGCCCCTTTCATTTTCTCCTCTGGGAGGGAGACTAACCTGCATTTTGTACTCATGTAATCCCAGGTCTAGAGACTATGCAGTCCATCAGCTTGCTCAGATGGTGTCTCCATGTGAAGGACACTAGGGGGCTGCTTTCAGAATCTTGATGATGTGCAAGGGAAGTGCCTTGGAGAGATGAAACATATATATTCTGTGATTGATTCCGGTTGGACTACCATGTGGTTGGAAGGAGTCTTTTTCTATTGACTGTGTAGCCAGAACTGTCAGTTTTTAAAAAGTTTGAATCAACTTTGGTGATCTCAATGCCACTCTTTCATTTATTGTCCTCAGCTTTATTCTGAATGTGTGACAGTGTCTGGTTAGAGCCCATGCTTTAAGGGGAAGAGTTACAGAGTCTCCCCTCTAAAGCCACATAGCCCATAAGAAAAGGGCTTCTTTGTTCCTTTAATTTATTCTTTTCCATTCTATGTGCAGGGAGTGGGGACTCTGACCTTGAAAGTTTCAAAGGTCAGGAGAACTAGCTGCAGGAATCTGAGTAACAGATTCCAAGTTGGGTTTTGCAGCCAGTACAAAATCAATTACCTAAGAAGTATGGAGCAAAGATTAGTCTTTGAGAGTAAACTTTGGTACCCCAGTCCAGCAAAAGAACTCATCTGGAATATCTTTTTGAATGTGAACTTGGTTGGAAGAAACTATTTAGGAACTGAACTATATTTTGGGCATGATTTCTGTCCATACTTCTCCTTCCCCAAGAAAATGCAGTTGTATAGAGGAGATTGTGCCTCTGATATGTTGAGGAAGGTGTCTGTATATTTGTTCTTGCTATATCTTTGAAGTGAATATCTTTTTGTAAAAGCCATCTTGTTGTTAAGTGGCAAAATGGAACTAGAGTGCTAGTTAGTACCCCCCTAAAAACTAAAAAAATGGATAAATGGAGACTGCTTAGACATTAGGTGGTTCATTCAAAATCATAATTCATGAGTCAACTGCAAATTAGACAAATTCAATTTCCCTCAAGCAGGACTTGTTTCTCCTCCTTTACATGAAAGCAAATTAGACACTGCTATAAACATTTGAAAGTGTATATACTCAAGTACATGAAGCTGTCTGGAGTGAAGGGGTCACAAACCAAAGTATAATGCTGATTTGCATGAGTTCACAACACTTTTGCTTGAAGAAATCCCAGAGATGAACTCATGTACCTTCCTTAACTGGGGAGACCCAAGCTTATCCCAACTGGGAGTAAACCATTACAGATAGGGAATTAATCGTTATTAGGTTCCTGTAGGAAATTACCCCTCAGGTTCTTTGGTGCCACCTTAGTACCTTAATAGAAATGATTCATTTAAAATCACTGAACAATTTTATCTGCAGTACAAAGTAAAGTGGAGAATTGGCTACCATTCAGATGATCTGAGCTGTGTAAATAGACAATCTGAATCTTTTTCATACTAAGACATCTGGAATAGCAGACTACACAGCTGTTCACTCTATACAAAGGATTTTCAATAAATATTTCCAACTGACTTGTTTAATAAGTTATTTCTGGAAGTTCACAGATCATAAGATCATAGATTTAGAGTTGGTAGGCTCTCACATTCACCTAGTTGTTAACAGCCTGAATCTTTTTTATCCTAAGACATCTGGAATAGTTGGCTACATTACTACTCACTTTACACAAAGGCTTTTCCACAAATATCTTCAACTGACTATTTTTAATAAGTTATTTCTTCAATGTCACAGATCATAGATGGACTTAGCCAGAAAATACTTTTTTCATCGTAAGATTAGGATCTTTGCTTAAACACCTTTCTGACTATGGAGGAATACAAATATATCTCTAAGTACTGATGCAAAAAAAAAAATTCTCAAATCGTAGTATCATAAATTTGGAGTTAGAAGGGATTTTAGAGGTCATTTGGTCGAATTTCTTCATTTACAGTTGAGTCTCACTGAAGCCTAGTGATATTTAAGTAACTAGTTTAATGCCAGAGAGGTAGTGGGTGTCGGAGTTAGGATAGAAGCCTAGGACCTCTTACTCCAAATCCTTTACTCTTTCCACTGAGTTATACTGTATCCAGGACACTTGTGAAGGCCTTGAAAATGTGGAGTCCTGCAAAAACTAAATAAAATTAAGTTTTCTTCATAACTTGGCTCATTCTTAACTATGTTACTTAAAATATGCTTTACCACTCACCTACAAAGTCATCTTTTTTTTTTTTTAATTCAAATTGCATTGCCATCACAGGGCCCTAAGAACTCTGTTCCTCAAATGGTTTGATTAAAATTGGTTGTTAAAAGTTAAGATCAGAGTGATTTCTCTTCTCCATACTCATTCCTTGCCTCCATGCATTCTAGCTTTACGGGAGGCTCATTAATAGACCAGCTTGCCCAGTTTGTCATCTGTTTCATTATGCAAAATATATACTTTTCATTTACTTTTCCTGTGTGAAAATCTGTTAACTTCAACCTGTCATAATGATTTCTTTGGGTTTCTTCTCAACCCCTGAATGGCACAGCTTCTCTAAAATCTCCACTGGGGGTAGAATACTTGGAAACCCTGATGGGCACCAATTTTAATGTAATGATCTTTATGTTCCCATTAAAATAGAAGTTTAATAACTTGTAAAGCTGACCACTGGGCAAACCTAATATTGACCTCAAAGGAAAAACGAGGTTTAAAGCTTTCTGATCATTATTAAAAAAAAAATCTATTAGACATGAAAATTAAAGGAAAAATTCTGAAAATGAAACTTTGGTTCTCATCGCTAGTTTTATTACAGTTCTGTTGAAGAAAGTATGAAAAGTTGATATGTAGTTCTCTAATCTTTTGACTTTCTTAGACAAAGTATAATTGTTCGCATCAATATAAGCATAAAATGACAGCTACCCCTCCTCTCTGAGTCCTAAGAATTACTGTATTAACAATGAAATCCAATAAATGTTCAGGTAATATACTTAACTAGTTCATTTACATGTGAATTTATTCCTTTGGAATATGTCTTGAATATTTCAGACTTGGTTCCTTATGGTTGAGGTCTGCCTGGAAGATACATATCAATCTGTACATCCATGACAATGGCTTAATTTCATGTTTGCTGGCTAAATAAATGAATGAATGATTACCATACAGCATCTGAGTACATCAACCTGGATGCTCTTACTTAACCTGCCTCAATAATATTTTATGTCTAAGACAACTTAGATGGGATTTAGTCTTTCATAATACATAAAGGAAAATGTGTTTTTAAATATTAATACCCAAAGAAATTATCTGATTACTAGGAGAAGACATCCTTTTATTTTTTTTCATAAGTAGTAGGTGTGAAAACCATTCCTTCTTTGCCAAACTCTTCCACATATGTCTATACTCTAGGTAGCAGCCACCATATGGGGGAAAATGCACTCCTTTCTAAACCTGATTTTATATCTCTAAGTTCCAGTCTGACTTTCTATTCACTGCCAGAAAGAAGTGACTATATAATTTGGCACTCTGTGAATGAACAATTTAAGATTCAGCTCTGTATATCTGCATGTCTCTGCAGCAGGAAGAATTCCCACTCAAGAAAGTCCCTTGAGGAATTAGAAATGGTATACTGGACTCTTATTTAGCAACTCAGACAAACCAGTTTTTCTATCATATTTTGGGGAATGAGAGGGAAAATAAATTATATCTTCTGTAGCCCTTTTGTCTTATGACTGATAATACTTAATAGTCTCTGTCTCTGCTACTGGTGCACTTCCTTCTCCACTAGCTCTACTCTTATTGTCTTCTCTCTTCTTTCAGCCCTCCAAGGTGGTACCCACAGGCCCCCCAAGCACTAAAAATATAAGCAAACTATACCTCAGATTTCCTCTGGCCAAAGATAACAGCACTTTCAACAAAACTCACAGCTCAAGCAACAAGATGCACCTCAAGAATTCCCTCCTCTGGTTCCATCCCCTGTTCATAATTCAACTGCTTCTATCTATAGCTGGTCTTTGTGTCTCTCCACAAAAGTGATGCACAGTCTCTTTTTGACTGAACTATCATGAGCTTCATTCTAATTACCAGTGCTAACTCTGTTCCTTAATAAGGTCACTGAAAATTTACCCTAATTCTTCTTTTCTTCCTGTTCCACTACAGGAAGATTCTCAAAAGTACACTACCTAACTATTTCTTGCTGGCAGGGTATCCCAATTTACTGTCATTAATTCTTGTTTACCTAAATCACTCAGCAACAAGTAATGAGTTTCATCCAAGTAAAACTATCTGAAGCAGTCCTGGAAGCCTGCCTGTAATTCTCTTGTTGTTAATATTAATAGCCAAACCCAAAAACTTTGCTCTTTGTAACCATTTATAGCCTCAAGAAATAGCACAAGGCTTCCAGATAAAAGGGGAAGTATATGTGATTTGAATTTAAATTGATTTCAATTTAATTGAGGCTCATGGGAGCAGGGTGGAAAGAAAATGCAACTTCATTCAGAAAGGTTTGGAAGGTGATTAAGGTTAAGTCCAGGTCCCATACACCATCTCAAAATAGCAGTGGATGCACCAAAGAAAAAGAATAATAACCCCAACGACAGAGAGAGAGATCTTCACAGAAAAACTCCTGCAAAAAAAAGGACAGTAAATTGCAGTAAAAAAAAAAGTGAAAAATGTGAAAAAAAAAAGAGATCTAAATACAATGAAAATGAAAAATTAAGGGCCTAGAACGCATATTCAAAGAAATCACACAGGAAATGTTTTGGATGCATTTAGAAACAGAAGGTAAACTGCAAGTCAAAAAAATTGACAGGACATCAACAGAGATAAAATCTCAGTTTAACTCACTCAGAAATATAGTCACCAAGTTCAAGAATACTAATATTAAACATAATCTTATAAGCAGCAGGAAGGAATTCAAAAATCAAAGAATTCCAATTCAAATCACTCAGGATTATTCATCAACATTGAAAAATGAAAATGTGACAGTGGAACATGGTACACCAAAAAGAAAAAAAACAAGAAAAAACAAAAACTGATGCACCCTAGAAAAGCATAATCTCCAAAGCCAAGCATATTTCTTCATGAGAAAAATTAATCTTCAGTAGGAACATGGACTTTAATTCATCCTCCTAAAAAAAAAAAGTGAGATTAAAGCCTGTATATTAATGTATATTCATTCAAAAAAAAAAAAAGAAAAGAAAAAAAGAAAAAGAAAAAAACTTAATAAGGTAAACAAACCTACCTCGCATGAAATAAGAGATGACAATGTTTAGGTGCTATAAGGATGTGTGGGACAAAAGACCACCTACCCAAATTTGAATCAGAGTCTTGACAAGAATTGCAAAAAGGAAAGTTACTTTATTAGCTTTCTCAAGAAAGGACACCCCTGTGTCACCCAAAATGGTGTCAGCCAGAGAGTGCAAGAGTGCTTTTGTTCAAAATAGGTTTATATAGATCCTAGCAATAGCTCATCCTAACCCCCTCCCTTTGGCCCATTGGCTGAGCCTCAGGGGCACAATCTATTCATTGTAAATCTTCCCCAGAAACCAAGAGAACAAAGATACTTTTATAACTTGCTTGGGGACAAGGAAAGGTGGGAGGTTTTCTTTTTTCTTTTTAGAGTATACAGTTTTAGAAAGGGAGGAGAAGGTCTGATAAAGTACAAGATGTGTTGAAAAACATGTTTCTTTACAAGGTCAACCGGCTGCAAGTGTTTCAACAGAACAAGAAATGATTAACTCCCTGAGGAGGCTTCATTCCTGAGAGATTCTCAGAGATCATCTCTCACAATCTTCTCTTTTACTCTTTGAAGTCTCCTCACACCATTCTTGATATGCCTCTTCCATCAAATTGTCTTCTCCGCCCTCAGGCTCATCTTGACCTCCAGGGTCTACTGGGGTCCACCCCTGACCTTTTAAAATCATCAGTCATACTGACCCCTCTGCCTTCCTTTCTAATCTGATCATCTTAGACAGGGCTTCTTGAACAGTTCAGGTAATTAGCTGCATCACGCAGGGGAGGCACACAGGAAATAATATTATGCTACTAATGGCAATTAGCACAAACCACAGAACTTGTTTCCATCAACTTCCTCCAAACCAAGACCACCAAGAAGTATTAAAGGGGGAGGACCAAGTTTGGACAGGGACATGAGCAATCTTCCTGATATTGTCCACTATATTTTTTACCATGTGGCCATTATCATCTATCTTCATACAACAGGTGGAGAGATTCAATTTCCCACAAACCCCACCTTCTTCAGTCAGCAAATAATCTAATTAATATGTTGAGGATATATATAGGGGTCCTATACCCCCAACTACCATCCTGGGCCCAAGTAGCTGGACCAGGTGTCTTAATTATTCTTTCAGGGGGCCAAGTGTCTCCTCATCCATTAGCATCACCTGCACTGGTCAGGGAGGTATCAATACTCCTACTTCTGTCCAAAACTTTACTCCTAAGAAATCTCCCATCTGCCTTGACAAAAAGAAAAGCTTTGGTCAGACAAGCCCGATGTAACAATTCCCTGTCCAATCTGTGGGTAAATGGGTGTAGAGCTGTTCCAGTTTTGTGGGGTCCCTCCATTCAAGGGGTTGGTGCTGTAGCCAGTGTCTGGAACTTGGCCGATTCCAGGTCCAAGGGGTGATGTGTTGTGGTCTCAGACAGAGGTTGGCATGCAGCCTGAGCAGTCATCTGGAAATGGAGGGCACTAAGCCTGTAGGAGACAAATCTGGCAAGGAGATTAAGCAGACCAGGGCCAAAAAGAAGTAAAAGGAATATAATCAGAAGTGGGACAAGAATAGTAGTTAACATAGAGAGAAGCCAGAATCTCTAAGAAGAGGATGACCCTGGTGTACTAGAGGTTTCATGTATGTCTCACATCCAGGTGACTTTCTCTAGTCCTATTGAGCTCTGCTTATTGTGAGTTGTTAATATACATATAGCAGGAGGTATTGGCCAGGGCACAGACCCCTCCACTAAGCAAGTAGATAATTCAAAGCTATTTGATTATCCAGGACCACATTTACCAGGGAATCCAGAGATTGCTGAATGTCCCAGAGACTATAAGCTGTGTCATTTGCCAATTGATGAATGGTCCCTGTTAGGTTTGAAAGAATGAACTCATGTTGTAAATGTCCATACCAAGGCATGAGATACTCTGCTCCCTTTTTAAGGTACCAAAGAACACTGTCCCAGAATCCAAGCTTCACTCTTGTTAGGGTGGAGGTACTAGGTTTAGTAATACTGAACATGGTCAGAGGTGGTGCCAAAAATCCAAGGGAACACACACCAAAATCTTTATAAGGTGTTGAACACTGGGTGGCTAGAACAACAGTCCTGGGGTCCTGCCAAGTAGTTGCATTTTGCTTTACTTCTTCCTCAGAATCCTCACCACCTGGCCCACTCAATCCACAAAGGAAGGAATATCCCTTAGAGGTACCTGTTTGTAAAAGGTACTGAGCATGGATGCCCCATGGATCAGTATGATTACATGCTAATATTAAAAGTGTTATAGCTAGAAGTGGGGCTGCGGCATTGTGCAGCTACTGGGAAGAGAAGGTTAAATAGAGAGAACCTACGAGGAGAGTGGCAGGAGAAATTGGGTCATAGGTGCAAGTGGGGACTGTTCTCTCAGAACAGCTGATACAGCTGTAAGAGGTAAAGTTCTGGGGACACTCATCACTGTAGGCATCCTTACAGGCAATTCAAGTCAAGAGACCAGCAGAGACATTTACAATCCCTCCCCTGATAGGGGTCTTTACCTGTACAGTGGCTGTAGAACTTGTCTCCCAAGAAAGGGAATAATTCCCTGTTGAGAAACAGGGTGTTGAGATAGAAAAATTTGCCCATTAAGAAGTGGCCAGTACAAAAGGGGTGGTAGAGACCTCTGAGGTGGCTACATTAGGGAGGGGGTTTCTTGCAAAAACTGCCTTAAACCAAAGAGGTTCCTAACTTTAACCTCACAACTGAATAGATACACAATCTTGTTCCATAAACTTGTTTATCCTTCTCTAATTATACTTCAGAAATTGAATCTTTTACATACGATAAATTCAAACACTAATTTTACTCTTACTTAGGCCATGGGATGACTACAAATTCAGATCAAGACAGCAAGATCTCACATACTTACATTGTGCTCATGTCTTTTTCTGACCACTTGCTCTGATCAGAGAAATCTACTATAAAAGGAAAAGGCAGGGACATGTGACATGCCAAATATGACAAGATAAAACATCCTTAGCTCTGTTTGAATTCAGATAAGAGTCATAGTTCTCCAATCATGCAGTATCAATTCCACATCATAGCCAGACTCAGGAATAGTCAGGTGGGAAACATTCCTTCTCAAAGGAACACAATGGGGAAAATGAGCCAGGAGTATCCCATCATAGATTGAGACTAAGATTGTCCTCATGACTTTTTCCCAGATGCAGACCTTCACCTATTAACAGTACAGGATCACATTCCCTCTGAGTAGCTTGTGACATTTCTCTCGGACACTGATTTAATGTAGACAACTATACCCAAATTTAAACTCAAAACAAAATTAGCTACAGTCCCAAGAGCCTTTGACCTCAAACAGCAAAATTCATTAATCACAGCTTAAAGTCAGATACAGTTAATTTTACTCCCATGGAGTTGCAATAAGCAAAAAAGATTTACCAGGACTCATATACATGAAAGATTTTTCTTAACATCTTTACTTCTCAAATTTTAAACTTGTCCTGGTGTAAAAGCCAATCATTAGAAATCATTTCTATCTATTGTACATAAACTTGCAACTTCTCAGCAAGCCAAGTTCATTATTAAGGAACTCCAAACAAGTTCTTTTCTCAGGGCAGATGACCTTGCCCACACAGATGGTTTCCAGGGACCTTGGCAAGCTTACAAGATATGGGGAATTGCCACGTACCCCAGGGAGAGGCTGATCCTGGTGCCCCTGTTTGCTGACTCCCATATCCCAAGGAGGACTGTTTTGAATGGGCAGAACCAAGCTGGATAAGGCTCTTACCCAATCCCCTACTTTTCACACATGGTATTCAATTAACAATACTAGGTTTTAACGTTAAAACAGTAACTTCAAATAACTTAGTTAACAATCTTATAACTTTCATAAGTGATAAGACAAATTGTTTTAGCTATAACCCCTTCATTAATTATAGGTAAAGGTGGAAATACCTAGTTTTCTAAATAGCAGTTATCAAACATTATAATACAGGGCTAGCAAGGCTGACAAAGTAATATAACTGGTTTTACACAATTTTTCCACCATCCTTTAGTTTCTTTCAGTTCACACTTTAATAACATACAAATTATTAAAAGCTGATTGACATAACTGATACAAAAGTTCACCAATTTGAAACAATACTAGGTGTTTAAAATTTGAAACAAACACATTACCAATCAGGTGACTCCAATTCTGTTGAATGCATTTCCCAATTTCCTTACATAGAAAATTGGGCATTTCTTCACCATTGGCATTGTATACTGGTAACATCTAATTAAGGAACTAATAATAATAATTAACATTCATAGTGTCTGCCCTCTGCCAGGAAAGTGTTAGGCACCTTCCAATCATGTGAGATAAACTGAGGTAACTTGCTTAATGTCACCCAGTTAACAAATTTCAGATCCATACATTTTCCTAATTTCAGTTGAACATCAATTGCATTTCCATATTATCACATATAGAAATTATTGCTCTTATTACTCTTAGCACCTTCAACAACTACATTAAATAATAAATAGTGTGACTTCTAACATATGCCATAAGCATTCTGCAATCATCATTCTTTTTTTTCCCATAATAACCATTATTTTTATTTTCTTTATAGGACAGTTAACTTAAATCCAATCAGATCCTAATCTATAATCACTAATGATAAACATTTAAAAATATTTGTTTTGAATCCAAAGCTCTTGGCCCTTTAAAAGGAAATATTTTCCACAAATTTGTATATCCCCTTAAAAAGATACATGTAAATAATTCCTGCTGTAAACAGTTATCTCCCTTTTTCTTTCCTACTTCTTTAAGGGAGGAAAGAAAAAGTCCCCAATCCTTTTTAGCAGCTTATCAGATAAAGCCACCCATCTGAGAATCTCAGGCTTCAGCAATTTGAATCAATGTTAACTGGACGTAATCAATTTTCTCCCCTTAGGCAGAAAGCCTCTAGAGTTCCAATAAGTAATTGAACAGCCCAGTTTATGTAACAATATCCAATCACAATGAGCTGCAAAATTTTCCTTTTCAATTCTTCTACTCAAAGCAGAGTCAAGCTTCCTCACATTTTTAAAACCCCTTGAAGTCACCCAGAACCAACATCCAAGGGTGGCTTACCTCAAAACACCCTTCCCCCATACCCCAAATAATGTTAAACACTGTGCCCGTATACCAGATGCATTGACGGGAGGGATAAATCCTTATCAGTAAAGGCTCCCCCAGAAAGCCTGAGATGGGAGCTCTTTGCCACTGTTATTTTTCCAATCTCAGACCTCAAAAATTACCCAAAAATTTTTCTGGCAGACACAAAACATCAACAGCAGACAGACAGACAATGTGCCCACGACTCTTAATTCTAACCTTGACCAGTCAAAAGTTTGTTTGTTTGTTTTTTTACTTGACTTAAGAACATGCATGCTACTGTCAGGGTTATAGTCCCTGGGCCCCAGCAACCAGCATAACCTTTTTCTTCTTGAGAGGCCTCTCTCTTATCAATCACATACACATTTAGACTTTAGTGCCAAACAGTATAAAAATTCAATTCTATCTTAAGCATTAAATTAAGAGCATCACATTTCATTTAAAATATTAACAGAATGAATTAAGTTACCTTTTAGTTGTGTTCTGGTACACAAAAACTTTTCTCTTTTACACGAGGCAGGAAAGATTAAGTGCTACCTCTCTTTTTGATCTGAGGGGAAAATGTTCCCCTTTTCTTTCTTGTCTTTCCTTCCACATTCAAAACTTGTCCAGAATTAGAATGTAGATAGAGTTCTTTTTTTCCAACAATTCTTCAAAAGTTTCCAACTCTTTTACTCTCAAACCCTCTGTTCACACTATTCGTGCAAATAGCTTATACTTTTCTTTCTACCCATACTTCTCTCATTCCTACATGCTTAAACTTTCTTGCCTTTCCTTCTGATACACTTTGATTAAAGTCCCTTTAAAACTGCACATATCTTATTTCTTTCTAATTCTGACCTGACACTTCAAGGATCCTTCTCGACTTGCCTTTTACCAATCATCCTAAATAATATAGTATTTGTCTCTCTTCCTCTCTCCCATCCACCTGCTCCTCTGAGGCTGCTGTAATCAGGGAGGGAGAGGGGGAGAGAAAGAAAGAAAATATTTTGCCAAGCAATAAATCCAGCTGCATTCTTACACCTTACAGGGTTTCAGGTTACACAGACACTCCCTTACACAGACAAATGACAAACAGAAACAAAGTCACGAAACAAATTCTGTTTATATTTTCTTGTCCTTTTATTGATAGCGCACTCAATTACTCAATCTGTTCCCTATATTTTTGGTAATTCATCCCAATCACTAAACCTAGCCCTTAAGGGGCTATCTTCCAGAATATTTGGTAAAGGATCCTGATCTCTGCCACCCTGAGCTTTAGAATCCGTTTTCCCCATGCCTTACGGACTCGAACCACTTAGGCTATCTGGAAAACGTGGGACCTCTCTTACAGTCTCAAACTGCTTAGAGCTTCCCTTTCCACCTGACCCTGTGCCTTATGGACTCGAACTGCTGGGGCGGGGGGCTCACTGGCAGCCTTACAGACTCTAACCGCTTAGGGGCCGAGCGAGGCTTTGTTCCCACAGATGCCTTACAGACTCTAACTGCTTAGGTTCTGGGGAACCCGGTCACCCAGGGCTCACCAGTCTTGGCCTTGGCTACCTTAAGGACTATAACACCTCAGATGGACAAAGGACTTACGGGTCTTAATTATCTGGGTCTGTGCGCACAAACTTATGTGACCGCTTCAGTTTCACTGGTGGCTCGATGATTTCTTCGCTAGCGCAACAGAGCTCCCTTCATTTTTGCCTTGTCAAGACCCTCTTTGGGATTTTTCCTCACCAAAGGGGGATCTCAAGGTACCGACCCAGGGACCAACAGAAAGTACTGGTGAGGTGACTGTCTGGGGGTGGGGGGGCCAAGAGAATCCCTAAGGGAGGGTATTTAATCCCGGACAAGCCCCAGAAACTGTGTGGGACAAAAGACCACCTACCCAAATTTGAATCAGAGTCTTGACAAGAATTGCAAAAAGGAAAGTTGCTTTATTGGCTTTCTTGAGAAAGGACACCCCTGTGTCACCCAAAATGGTGTCAGCCAGAGAGTGCAAGAGTGCTTTTGTTCAAAATAGGTTTATATAGATCCTAGCGCAATAGCTCATCCTAACCTCTTCCCTTTGCCCCATTGGCTGAGCCTTAGGGACACAATCTATTCCCGTAAATCTTCCCTAGCAACCAAGAGAATAAAGACACTTTTACAACTTGCCTGGGGACAAGGAAAGGCAGGAGGTTTTCTTTTTCTTTTTAGAGTATACAGTTTTAGAAAGGGAGGAGGAGGTCTGATAAAGTACAAGATGTGTTGAAAAGCATGTTTCTTTACAAGGTCAACCGGCTGCAACTGTTTCAACAGAACAAGAAATGACTAACTCCCTGAGGAGGCTTCATTCCTGAGAAATTCTCAGAGATCATCTCTCACAAGGAGGAGAAACAACCTGAGAAACAAAAAGGCCTGCTTTGACTAAAAGTCATTTAGAGCACAGATCTCCCAAATCAGGTGACTCAAGTGACTCAAGACAACTCCTGGAGGTGTGGAAAGAAAATAGTATAATTTCTTTTTTTTAATCTCAAAAAATAAAAATAAAACTGTTTTAATATTTACTATATAGATTGATATGAGTATCTCCTCACATTTCAAGATGCCCTCTCAGATGCAAAAAATTTAAAGTGGAATGTAATATTTATGTAAGTCCTCAGTAACTTGCAGGGAGTAACATGCTCAGGCACGCTCAGAAACTGGGACAATTTGGGGTTTTAAGTAGGGAGCCATTACCCTTTACCCATTTGGCCACATGGATGGTACAGGTAAGTTAGCCTTGCTACGCTGGACCCTTACTAATCAGGAGATGAGAACTGTCCTACCCCATACCTACCTGGTCCCTGCCTTGGACCCATACTCAGGACTCTCCTGTTTCTACTCATTCCTGTTCCTACTCCTTCCTCCCCAGTGCAGCACCCAACAGTAGGAAGCTTTGTCTACTGGGATGCACTGACCAGGGATGGGACTGGACTGGGCTGGTTTAGCCCCATGTACAGCTCCATACACTTAAGTCCATACAGCCTCTATGAAAGAGGCACAGTTAGCTTTATGGCCAGGAAGGACACACTTGAAGTTGATTTACTAGAGGAAAGTGCTAATGAGTTGTATAAAAAGGAAGGGATATTAAAGTTCTGGATGTGAATTGAACTGTGACACTCATGTTTTTCCTCTTCTTGTTCCCTCCCCATCCCCTTTCTCTCACCTCTACTTAACTTACTCATAAAAATCTTTGCCTGATTAGAAATTTTTGCTTGGTGGGGTTTTGCAATAGGGAGGGAATTCCAGAAAAATTACAAAATCCATCTGTTTTCTATTCCCACAGGAACTATAGGGGTCTCATTAGGGGATGAGGAATAGTAATAGAAAGATGATTAACATTGATGGGGTGAAAAGTATAAAATTCAAAAAGTAGAAACTATATGTAACAGAGTTCAGACTACGGTGTATTTTTGGTTATCTGACCCTGTTGAGGTCATCTCTCTCAAGATTAACTTAAAAAAAAAACAGAGTAGAAACTATTGATTCCTTAACACAGGTATTTGTGCAGTTATGGGCTACACATAATAGAGAAGTGTGCCGGTCACGCCATGCACTCTCCTTCTAACAGGAGCAGGCTGCCAAGGTCATACTTACCAGTCTTCGGAGCCCACCTGTATAAACATAGAGATGAGCCGATGTGGAGGTGCAAACACTCGAACTTTATTCAGAGGCCATCACAGCAAGGCCAAGCAGGAAAGCAAGAACAGGAGCAAGAACAAGAGAGAGCGAGCTCCGACCCCTACCGCCCCTATATACCTTCCTAGCCCCTCCTCCTCAGCTCGCCTACCAGTGAATGATTGTAGGATCAGATACCGGAAGGGGATGTCTGGGGTTAGCACTGCACCAAGGGAGAGGACATGACAAAGGAAGCTAGGCCCAGATACTGGAAGGAGGCGTCTGGGGTTAGCGCTGCACAAAGGGAGAGTACGTGACACAGGAAGCTAGGCCCGGATACAGGAAGGAGACGTCTGGGGTTAGCGCTGCACAAAGGGAGAGTACGTGACACAGGAAGCTAGGCCTGGATACAGGAAGGAGATGTCTGGGGTTAGCGCTGCACCTAGGGAGAGGACTAGACAAAGGGAGCTCATTCTCTGCCGTCCCACTCCCACGTGGCACAGCCCCCTGCCTCAGGAGCACATGCTCTGGCTACT
>NW_020954608.1:42701256-42703785 GCF_900497805.2 Vombatus ursinus
CCCACGTGGCACAGCCCCCTGCCTCAGGAGCACATGCTCTGGCTACTTCCCCGTATCCTGTTCCTACCCCAGTTCACCACAACTCCATATGGCACAGCCCCCTGCCTCGGGAGCGTAAGCTCTGGTTACTTCCTAATATCTTGTCCCTGCCCCATCTTGCCACAACCCCTACATGGCACATAGCTAACATCAGACAATCCCTCACAGAGAAGAGGATGTACAAAGATTGGTACCTCAATTCAACAAGCATTTACTAAGAATGTAATATGTGCTAGGCACTACAGATACAAATACAAAAACAAAGCCATGAGTGTCCTCAAGGAGCTTACATACTTAAAATTTGTACAAAATAAATGGAAGATAATAGGGCATGGGATAGTAATGATATGAAAGAGAATATCAGTGAAATTACTCACCATAATTTATGGGATACAACTACAGCAGTCCTTAGAGGAAAATGTATATCTCTAAACATCCTAACAAAAGGGGAAAAGGGAGGACTAATGAATTGAGCATGCAAACTTTAAAAGAAAGAGCCAATAAATTGATAATACCAAAATAAGCACCAAAGATGAAATTTTTAAAAGGAAGAGTAAATATAATTAAAAATAAAAAAATTTATAAAGCTGATATTTGAAACACTAACAAAACATATCAACATATCTTAGGTTAATTTGATTTTTTTAAAAAATATTTAACACTAGAAGCTAGCCAATCCATCATGTCATTTTCCCTGGGTTATTCCCTCTTCTTCTCAATCCCATTTTGTACCAAATCCAGTACTTCTTCCTCAGTTCCCTCCCCTACTCAGTGACCATAAGCCATGTCACTTCCACCCCTATTACCACTTGGAGGCTTGGAGCTGAACAGTGAAAATCACCCCCATCTTGTCACCAAGCACCACGCAGTGACCCAGAAAACCATGAGTCAGCATCTCCATTACATTTGTATTTATTGTCCAGAAAGATATTTAGCTTCACTATAGTTATCATCTCCAATATGACAATCAAAAGTATTGGCATCATTTCTTCTTAGCCAAATCAGAACTCAACCTTATATATTTTGTCTCCTTTTTGAAACTGAAGATAATCCTCAAAGAATTTAACTATTAATTTCAATTCATTTGAAAATATTCTTTTTTCCTCAGAAGGTGGAGACACATACAGACTGTAACAAATCAAGAAAGCAACAAATCCCCCACGGGGGCAGCTTTACTCTAATAATTAAGTAGAGTGGGTAATTAAAACAGGCTGACTATGTGTGTTTGATATTCCTAATTTAGCTAGAAGGCAATGTTATTTAAAATAAATGCTTGTCAATATGCCAACTTTATAATAATTTTGATGCTGATTCTCTGCCTTTATAAAAATTGACTTGACACTAGCTATTTTTGTGAGCACTTGGATTAAATAGAGTATTTGACAAAACATAAGTGTATTCATAATGGAAACATTTCCCAGTAATTTATTAATTATATTTAAAATTGAATCACATCCATTTAGTGCTTTTCTTGTCACAGTAGACCATTTCACACAGACAAATTTACTTACATAAAGTCACTGTGATCTTACATAAAGAAATGAGGATGTCAAAAATACCCTAAAATTGCAAATGATAAAATAGGCACTGTCTGGAAATGAGAATGCTGTTACCAAAAGTGCCTCAGCACTTAGCCAGAGGAAGCTGATAGTGTCTGTTTTCTAATGACTTCATGTGATTGACTGCAATGTCCAAATACTGGAAGAGCCAGCACCCTTCCACGGAAAGGCCTCTTTCCCCAATATCCAATGCTTCCAGCAGATTTGTTTTACCAAGAGAAGAAAACTTCATTTAGCCTCAGATTGAGGTTAAATTCCCAGTGACTCTGGGAATATCTCCAGGGATAGGTCCAGCAAAAGAGGGTAGATATTACAAGCCTAGCCAGCATTTACCCTGTGACAGAAACATAAATCTGAGTAGTCAGATTTCTCTTTAGTCAGTCAGTCAGTCAGTCATCAAGCATTTATTAAGGGCTCACAATGAACAAGGCAGAGAAAAGTAGGACAAAGGCAAAGATTGTCCCTGCCCTCAAAGAGCTAACATTTTAATGTAGAAGGCAACATGCAAACAACTTTGTAGCTAGGTAGGCAGATAGATATTGTGGTTTGTCCTTGACCATGACATCAGAAAGGTGATGACATGACTTATAAGTGAATTGGATTTCAGTGAGGGAGGGTTGTGCAAAGTCACCAGCATTACTTTCTCCTTCAGAGCCATCTGGGTCCAGTGACAACATACATATCAGGATCACTGAAGATGGCCTCAGATGCAGTGGGAGTCTTTTCAAACTAATATCTTTCCCAGGTCTCAGTTTAGCTGAGGCAATGCCCATCCAATGATTAAGGCTAGGTAAGAAATGAAACAAAGAATGGCCTCTTTTACCTAGTCAAAAATAATATATCCGTATACATACCCACATGTATATACATACCCACATATATATACATAGACATAGACATAGACATAGACATAGACATAGACATAGACATA